>NC_071319.1:3641389-4241389 GCF_027563975.2 Plodia interpunctella | reverse complement strand
CGTACTACGTGTTTTATATCTCGTTGTAGCCCCTGATAAAAACCTATTTGACTTACACAATAACTAGTAAAAAATGTGATAAAAAAAATTCAAATTAACTATTCTCTGCATGACCCATTTCCATATAAGCATACCCGCTAATATAACCTCTGCCATGAGCGTCGTAAAAGCTCTCCTTAGTTTATTTTATGACAAAAAGCACCCACTTATGCCGTAAAATGTTATATTACTCCGATGTTAGTACTTATGGCTCGTCGAAACTTCTTATTTCATAATGAGGGCTGACGGGAGGTAAAACATATAACATTTATATGCCAACTGTTACTTCCCGTGGTAAATATCCACGGTAAAGTTCCTACATATATTATATTCCTATATATAGGAATATATTAATATTCCTCATCTAGTATACCTTTTTCTATATTCACAATTTATCTGATTCCATATTTCGTTCATTAATATTCTCACGACATTATCAGAAAACCGATTCGCCGAAAAATCAAATTCAGAAATACCAAAAGGGCACACTCCCGCCGCGGGTGGACCTCAATAAACAAGATTTACGAAGCAAAGTCATGGGCGGAACTTAGTCATAATAAACTTGGGACTTTTTGAATAATCAGTCTGTTTCCCCTTTGAGAAGAACTTTCCAGAACAATGACTGAATCTCAATCAATTCGAATAGTTGATGTAATTAAGAAGTTTACGGTAATTGGAAATCGATAACAGTTTTTTTAAAGCCCTAGTAGAGAAGGTTATATGTTTAATATATTTATGTGTCTGTCTGTAAATCGGCATCGTATCAGCTAAACGTTTTGTTTGTAAGAAAATGTAATCGAGAGTGTTCTTCTAAAATCATTATTATTATATTCTAGAATCTTCTAGAATCTCACTATTACTATCCCACTAATATTATAAAGACGAAAGTTTGTGAGTATGTTTGTTACTTCGTCACGGCTGGGCCATCTTTTATTAAATGTGGTATTGAGGTAGCTGATTCCTTGGATTAACACATAGGGTAATTTTGTCCCGAAATTCCCACGGGAGCGAAGCCCCGGGGCGCAGCTCCAGTACCTCATAAATGGCAAGCTGAAAAATAAAATTTCAGTATATACAAGTTAGTTATTTTAATTTTTGTAAACGTGATCAGTTCTCTGAACATTTTAGGGTACCGTATCCAAAGGTTAAAACGGGACCCTTATTACCCTTAGTGCGCGAGTCCGACTCTCACTTGGCCGGTTTTATTGTAAAATTGATCAGTTCTTTCAACTTATTTTCTATTACGTCTGGAAACTTTGCGGTCAAAGGGTTGAACCCTAGTTGTAACCTTTTTGTTAATAATATAACTTGGGCAGTACGTTATCATAATTTGAGGAGCTCTGTAGCGCAGTGATTTGTGCGCTCACGCAATATGGCCGTCGGTCATTGGTTAGGTGACCAAAATGTATAATAATTCTTATAGTCTTCATAGGATTTGGTCAAAAAGTCTGATTACTAACAGACTTTTGACCGCTTGAATGGCGCTTTTTAAAGTAAAACGTAATTATTATTTTTTAAATAATTAAAACCAATGATAAAGCGCGGGTGAGTGGTTCCGTCTTAGAATAGGACCACTCCATATCCTCCCGTGGATGTCGTAAGAGGCGATTAAGGGAGACAGCCTAGGCAGCTGATAGGCAACAATAGCATACCCAAGGAGGGTTGACGACGGGCAGGCGGCCGGTCGTAAAATTACAGCAGAATGTTTAAAATTTCAAGGTATTTTTTTTACAACCTCGTACGCAACCGGGATGCCATCCATACAGATATGATATGATAAACCGTGGGTATCGCCGCGGAGTGCAGCTGGTAAATTGATAAAAATGTGATGGCGGCGCTAGTGAGCAGCGATTTAACCCACCAATAAGATGACATCAATTTAAATCACTTCTAACCCGTTCCAATTCCCACAAGACACTTTAAAGTTTTCAATATATCCTTACTCCACTCACCTACTTACTCGTGTTACGCGGCTATAAGTGCGAGAGGGAGGGGGTTAGCGTGGGTGAACGCCGGTACTTTGTTATTCGATATCCGTGTAGATCTCCGGGTGTTTGTAGTGATGGGCTGCGACATGTTTACAGACTTTCGATATCGATAAAACTGCAGACTACGGTTTTGTGATCTTTCTGTTAAATTGACAAAAAAAAACCGTTGCGTTTATGATAGTTTATGTAATAACTAAAATTCGATCAATGGCCCTCTTAAATAGGAACAAAATAGTTTGTGTAATATTTAAAATTGGAGCATAGATCTCTTAAATAGGAACAAAAAATCAAGTTGGTTGCATAAAATGTATATACATACAGCTATTTGCGTGTCGGAATGTGGATTATAATAACGACTTCGCGATTACGGTTTCGGAATAGAATTCAGGTGCAGTTTCTATTACAATATAAGGGAATATATAAACATAACATTTAATTGATATCACGAGAGTGTAACTTCTCTAAGTTTTAGATTTTAGTTGAGTTAAACAACTCTTTGCTGGTATTGAGTTATCCAAATTAAAGATAAAATTATTGATTTAGTATCGTGTCTCGTTTAGGTGAAAAATTTGGTACTTGATAAACTTATAAAAATACCTATTTAATATCCCTGTTTCTTCATTAAAAAACATGTAGAATTTTATTAATTTAAAACAAATGCGATACATTTGTTTCCCAACACTAACGAACTCCCGGTCCCGTTAATTCAAACCTTTACTATTCAACTGCCAAACACGTGTACGTTAGGCGATATGTTTGTCAATCGATTCTCGACTCGACGCGTAGGCCGAGTATTATCGATACTCGATCTTTTCATGTTTACCGAATCACTATAATAATAAACACGTCGTAAAAGGAAATCAAAACGATTTAAAATATGTTTTATTGATTTGAACATTGTAATATACTGTAATATACGAGAAATAAATATGTGCGAATAATAAAGAAACGGTGCCGAAGAATTGAATTCTTCGGCAGCGTATCGAATTCGAAACTCGCGGTCGAGATAGATGTACGAGAAAGGAAATAGTATTATATATTATTTGAATAAAATTAGATATGTGGAAGGAAATGCATTCAGGTACACATTCTTCTTCTACGTTTCGGTCGAAATTGCAGACAAATTGTATTAATTTAGATCTCAGATCTTCTATGGAGCAAGGAGGTACAGTATGGGCAAGACTACAGATTAAATGGATTTGAAAAACATGCTTTTTAACTTATAATTGAAAATAATAATGAGACGAAAAAAATCTGGAGTGGGAATTCCCGCATGATTCCAGAATTTTTTCATCTCATTATTTTCAAAGACTAACAGATGCACCATGGATCTGGCACCAAATAAAAATATGCTCACGTGTGTGTGAATGTACCTTATATATCCTAGCTTTTGCCCGCGGCTTCGCCCGCCTTAATTTTCCGTGATGAAAGGTACTCTACTTCAATCAAACTACGCGTATGCAAGAAGATTGGTTGAGTAGATAGAGCATGAAGAGGTGACAAACAAATAAAAAAACTTACTTTCGCATTTATAAATTAGTTATGATAAACATGTAACTCGGTCGAAGGCAGGTCCGTCTCACTCTGGAATATTTAGATGCATACAGCCATTATTCTGTGAGATGACAACACCAACGACGCGCAAATATAATTCAAATACAAATAATATTTATTAAATAATTAATTCTTATTGTATCAATGTCAAAAACAATCGAACATCGTCAAGAAACCCTATAGCGAGGACAAAAGACAATACTAAGTTTATAGCCAAATAATCCAAGCAATTTCCACCCTTATTGGGAAGGTTATAAAGGTTTTATTCCCGTTTTATATAAAACAATCAGTATAAAAGGATGCGTAAATCTTAACAGAAGAAGTTTATTTGTATTAAAAGGAGTTGAAGGAAAAACAATTGGACGTTTTTGCCATTTAGTCTTGGTGCTTTCTATCAATCATTTTGTTCACAGATCTCGGAAGGAACAGACGCGTTTTGATCTATTGAACTTTCTATAGAATTACAGGCCTTCAGTCGTGGCGTCACTCCAAGATGGTTTCCCTTGCTTTCTCTACGTATCCATAGTTTCCTGTCCAGAAGTATACGGTCTCATCTTCTGTCCTCCTAGTTAACTAGTTCAACCAAATATGTTATCACATGTTTCTTTCCGTATCTCGTCTCGGCGGTTTAAAGACTGTTTGCGTTTGACTGTTTGACACGTTTCGTTAACCAATCACATTAGGCCATTGTGACGCGCGACAACCATACCGCAATGTGATTGGTTCTATAGTGAGAAGCGATTAAGTAATTCGTATTAAGTAATCAGGAGCGAAAGTAGATACAAATAGAAAATAACTCCAAAAATTTCAAATTATTGTTCTTTTGTCTTTAACAAGTTAAACATCAGTGAAACCTTACATCACACCTACCTACACATCAAAATCTAATTCCGTCCTTATCTCTACACGTTGTACAAAATTCAGTGGAAATTCGAAGCCCGGAGGGCCTGCAAATATTGACTTAGGGCGCTTCTGTCAGTCCTTTATATCTATGTTCAAAGTCGTTCCTACTATTTTGCATAAATCCATTAAATGTTTCAATGATGATATGTGGGCATATTTTCTTTTATCTATGGGGCATATAATGAATTTCTGGCCATTATAATCTCAAAAATTTCAGCTCACAACGCATGTCTGAGAATCAAAAGACCTGCCACCTAACGTCAGTAATGCTGTCTCTTTTTCCCAAATCGTGCAAACATCGTGTAAAAAAAAGAGATAACATAGACGCAATGACTGTTTTATGTTTCTTGATAGCACCCAGGCCTTCTTGCGTCGTTTTGCTTCGTTGTTTTACATAGGTTTTAAAACTGACGTGAATCAAAGTATGTCGAAGTTCAGACAATTTCCGTCTCGCATGTCCGTTGACGGACAATGCGAGACAAAGGACGAAGTATGTTATGGGCGATAGGGCCGTGCTCTTAGTTATATTTGTGTCGATTTTTTTTGGTAAATATTTGTCGTAACCACTACGCGTGGGTGTGTATTGAACGGAAGGTTATAATTTGGACTCAAAAGTAAGGCGATTCTAATGAATTTTAAAAGGCTCCCACTGTTCTACATATATGCCTATAATTACGTAGTGAAACGGCAGAGTTCGGAATATATTATGTATCATTGTTTGCTCTGTAGAATCAAATAAAGTTTTTACAAAATTGTCATTTTTGGGACGTAGGAAATTTCAACTCTGTAGGACAACTGGAAGCAGGAGAAATCCAACTTGGAATCCTAACTTGGATTTGATTACAGACAGACAAGCAAACATCGGCACAAGTGAAACTAAATAAAAAGCTTGTAAAAAAGGGACAAAGGCTGAAATTGCATATGTGCGAACACATTTTATGATATGATTTAGGGTGACTAAGACATATTTTTATCATAAATTAGCGGCCCGCCCCGGCTTCGCACTGCAATGCGTGAAGTATTAAAAACATATAAACATTTCTCTTCAATCACTCTATCTATTAAAAAAATCGCATCAAAATCTATCTGATAATTTTAAAGATCCAAGCATACAGACAGCGGGATTTGTTTTATGCTATGTAGGTACGTAATGATGATTTATTTAACTTTATATGATTGATCAGATTATGATGCTAAAGATCTTGGTGGCGCAGTGGTAAGGTGCTTGCCTCTGAACCGAGAGGTCCCGGGTTTGATCCCCGGTCGGGTCATGATGGAAAATGATCTTTTTCTGATTGGCCCGGGTCCTGGATGTCTATCTATATATGTATTTGTTATAAAATATAGTATCGTTGATTTAGTATCCCATAACAGAAGTCACGAACTTACCATGGGGCTAGCTCAATCTTAAATAATAATAATTATTATTATTTTAGAAGTTTCAAATTATGAATTAGAGTTGCAAAATAAAAATATTTTTTTTTAAACGACAAAAGTTCTCCTTAAGGTACAAAACTTTTGATTAAACTTAAGAAAGCTCCGCGTAATCAAACTTTTAATTAAATTAGTGATGGTGGTAACTTGACCTATTTTTTGATCCGCTTTGTAAAAGGGTCAACACTCAACGGCCCCCATTAAACACTAAGCTTAAACGTTGGTACGATGACATAAACAGAAACGGGCACAACACATTCAGAACCGCAAACAAATATCTATTATCACAAGTAAAGTACATAATATTTGCTCGTGCTAGAACCTAGAAAGAAGTAGGCAGACCTTGGGCTCCGATGCTCTATGGCTGATGAAGTAAACAAGGATGCGCACATGAAAGAGAGATTTTGAATACTTTTATTTTCGATTATTTTCAAAATGAATTTGATCCCGCGGGTCCAGATTTAACGGGGTCAGTTGACAGAACACTCTGTGGCATCGTAGCTCCCAAACGGATAAACCTATTTTCGTTTAGTTTTTTTTTGTGTCATAGATAATTTTATCTCGAGTGTTCTTAGCCATGTTTCATGAAAATCGGTTCAGCCGTTCAAAAGTTGTAGCGAAATTAATATTGAAAGTCGGGGGTTTTATAATTTGTCTAACGAATAAACTTGTGTATACTCCACTGCAAATTATGCTGTATTATAGGTACTTGGTGAAGGAAAACATCGTAAGGGAACCTGCACACTAGTTGATTATTATTACCTTGTGTGTGTGAAATGGAGAAGGCAATAGTAAACCACTCCATTAATAATGCCAAGAAAGTTGTTGTGTGTGTTTCATTCCACGTAATGACCACGACCCTCAGCTTTGAGGAATACGACTATGAAGAAGAAGAAGAATAGGTACTCTATTCCAAGGTCATAAGAATGAAGAAAAATGTACTATATTTATAGTTTTAAGTATTTTTGAGTCAATTTCCTTCCGATTTTACTGCAGTCTTATATCAAACTCGTCAAAAGTCAGCATTAACGACCAAAGCAATGATTTACGCACACATTCTCACCGAAACATAATAAAGATGTGTCGTTATGGAGTAGTTAGCGGCCGTAAATTAATAATTACGACTTTCCGGCCGCTAAATTGTTATTACTGCGTGATTTAGGGTTCCTTAGTGTAAACAAAAAAACGCTTATATAGTTGCCAGTTCTTCAAAGCTTATTAGTATTTGTTAAGCTTTCGCGCTTTGAATTAGCATGACCTTAGCACGAACCTGGCTGCGACCGCGGGAAATGCAAGGTCGTTGAAACGTCAGCAACATTATATAAAAAAGTAACTTCGTGCTATGTCCCGTTAATATATGTCGTTACTAGCAGTCCGTCCCAGCTTCGCTCGAGTAAAACCACATATTACATAATTTCTTACTTTCGCCCTTCGAACATGTCGTAAATAGTCAAATCTTGTAGCTACATTACTACTTCTATAGATTTAATATTATATTTAATATTATTTATTTAATATTATAGATTTAATATTATAGATTTAATATTATAGATTTAATATTATAGATTTAATATTATAGATTTAATATTATAGATTTAACATTACAGATTTAATATTATAGATTTAACATTATAGATTTAATATTATAGATCTATAATATTAAAGATTTAATTAGAAAATACACTTAGTCATTGTCGAAATCTTTAGTTCCATGAAACGTGCGTACCCACTTTCTTAATTAGCGGAGTACAAAATTTTGAACACTCAATTCAAAGGTTAATGCTTTCTTAGAACATAGCCCCTTTAGCGAACCGTGTGACATAAATGAACTGTTGATATTATAAGAGAAACATTTATGTGTTTCCGTGTTTCTAATTAATTACGCATTGATAGGCTACCTGACAAAATTTTCGTTTTATGTTGTATTTTTGAAGAAGCACATTAAACAATCATCGGTGAAATTAACACATCAATAAGTAAAGTATTTTTCAAGATATAACAAACACATAACCTTTTTTTGGTCGGAGGTTGAACCACAGATGAAAGAGATAGTACTATATAAACTTTAACATTTAAAAACACTAGTGGCTCCACTAGTAATTACGGCTTCTAGGCGCATCAAAATTTAAAAAAAATATATTTTTTGATATTTTTATCAAATATCAAATATCAATTGATACCGCGCTTGAAAAAATCCGAGATGGTAATGGTATTTTTTATAAAAAATTGTACTCAACGTCATCCGAGAAAAAAATCGTTCACAAAATAAAATCAAGCTTCTTCTTAAGCTGTTGTATGTAAAATTACTCATTATGTCATTTATTTTAATGTTCAAACATTCAAGTTCATAAGCGAATACAATTAAATAAACAATACAATAATCAATATCAATACATATAATAAAATTGAAGAAAGGCCAAATTTGTACATTGGATTTTTTTTAAACTCTTCATGGAATATACTTAGTTACTGATATAAATGACGAAAATATAGTTTAAGAAATTTTTGTCTGTCTGTCTGTCTGAACGCGCATTACTCGAAATCTACTGGACCGATTTGCTTGAAATTTGGTTATTATATACCTTATATACCGGGGTAACATCTTAGATACATTTAATCCCGGTAAATAGTCATTCCCGTAGGATTAGGATTTATTTATGATATGTATTTATTAGGATCAGCTATTAAAATGTCTAAACCAACGATGTGCCAAATAAGATCTGCGATTCAAAAAAAGAATCTTTCAAAATTATAGCAACCTATTATGGCTGAGTAAGAAAGCTCATTACAAAAATAACGGTGCCAACTTTAGTGCCTTATAATCCAGACATGTCGTAACGGCACACAAAGGAACTTCAACCCTAATTTGTACGGGTCAAAGTCGAAATTAAATCTTAGTGATTTCGGCATAATTTGAATTTGGAATTGAAATTGACGCTATCTCAACAACCGGGAAATTAATTTCATTGTTTTCAACAGGCGTTGTTATGCTATGAATTTAGCGGCCAGTATTATTACGTATATTATGTCTGTAAATGTTATATTTTGAGCAAAAATAATACTTTCAAATTTAAATAAGAAACTTTATTATTAGCGAGGTGTTGTCGCTGCGTCACAATGTCATACTGTGATTGGTTCGCATTTAAATCACTGGAAAAAAATCGTTATATAACGAATCGCACGCCTCTGTTTCGATTTTATCAGCTTATTTCAATGAAGACAAAACATCTCTACTTTGCTGACGTTGGTATATCACTGAAAAAAATTTAATTAATACGAGACGGGGAAATAAAGTCCAATTCACACCGACTGCGTGACTTAATTTTTGTATGGAAATGTAAAGAAGTTGTCTATACAATTTCATACAAAACATCGCACGCGTGTTACGCAATAGGTGTGCACCAACCTTAAATAAATGTGGACCCCCGTAGACTACTCCCAATAATAGTAATACTGTGTGGTATTGTTTATTTCCCCCTTTCTACTCAACCTAGTATATTACTGAGTTAGAGGTCTCATAATTAAAATGAACGCCACGTGTTGCGCCCTACACCTTATTAGGAAGAATTGCTAAGGATGCGAAACTATCGATAGTTTTTATCGACAGCGGAAGTGCATGGCTGTCATACATAATGTTTGTGAAATTGTAAAGATTTTTGTGATGCTCGGTTGTTAGTACTTTTGAAAAGATTTTTTTGTTTGTGCTAAAAATGTAAATTCACAGTAATATTGTCTGTCCGAAGTTTTCATGATAAACCAACCACTGCAATTTTGATAACATTTGTAATAGATAGAATAATCGTGCTCGTTTTTGTGTTTGTGTGGTGTGGGCCGTTGAGTGTAAATTTTTTTTTTTTTATGTGTTACAAAAAGTCTACGATGATATCGATATTATCGTAAACTCGGTTGACTCACTGTAAGCACAACACTAATCATACCCGCATCGCACTTCCTAATTAAAACTAAATTAAATTATATTTATGATAACAATAATAAAGGGAGATGGCATGCTGTTTTATGTGAAGACGACGACCATAATCGCAAATCATTATCAGCCGTTTTAATTGTGTGGTTTCCGCCCTAAAATAACTACTCTATAACCTTGGGGGTTATAAATGCAACCTCGAAAAGTGTAAATTAAATGCCCGTTACTCACTATCGCCTCGCCAAATTCAGATGCCGAAGCTGAATCTGTAGTCTATATGAGAGTATTATTTACCGCAATGAAAACCCAGCAATGTATGCCAAATCCGACATAGTTTAGACATTCCGACGTAGTGGATTTCAATCCATTTTAGAAATAGCATTTAAAAAATTGTGCTCAAAAATTTAAATGCTATTTCTAAAATTAAAAAAATAGTGAACTATTTTTTAAATGCTATTTCTAAAATCGAAGCCCATTTAAAAATAATAACGCAGTGGAAGGTGGAGTAAAGCTGTAACCGAGTGGTACCCCAGAACTGGAAAACAGAACGTAGGACATCCGGCGGCTAGATAAATAAATAAATATATTAGGACAAATCACACGAATTGAGCTAGCCCCAAAGTAAGTTCGAGACTTGTGTTATGAGATGCTAACTCATCGATACTATATTTTATAACAAATACATAAATATCCAAGACCCGGATCAATCAGAAAAATATCATTTTCTATCATGACCCGACCGGGGATCGAACCCAGGACCTCTCGGTTCAGTGGCAAGAACTTTACCACTGCGCCACCAAGGTCGTCCAAATGGATCGACGATGAATGAAGATGGGTCGACGATGTAAAAAAATTGCTGGCAACAACTAGATGGGGATGGCCCAGGACAGAGATGGTTGGCGGAGACGGATGGAGGCCTATGCCCAGCAGTGGGTCACGGAGGGCTGCAGAGGATGATGATTAATTCAGTGCTTTTGGAATTTGAACTTTGTTTTGGTGAATACCAAAGTTCAAAGTCCTGAAGCAATAAAGTAGGCGATTTCAGGAATTAATTCGTTTATTGTTTCCCCGCTAATTAAAGGACTACACAATCAAACTCTTGGCTGAAATAGCAATTACTTGATTGGTAATAAATGGCTTCATCAAAATATATTCTTACACACTTAATTATATAAGTATAAAATTAAGTGTGTAAGTATACTATATATACTATTATTATAAAGAGCTTTACCGTTTGTGAGTTTGTGACTTTGTGAGTTTATATGTTTGAGGCGGGTAATCTCCGAAACTACCGAACAGATTTCAAAAATTCTTTCACCACTAGAAAGGTACATTATCCAAGATTGCTGTAGGCTACATTTTATCTCAAAATTCCCAAGGGAGCGAAGCGCCGGGCAACATCTAGTATTTTATATATATTTTAGACGACTTTCCATGAAATTTCACCATCGTTTAGTAGTTTATATACGAGTTTAACGTGTATGTATGTATGTTTGTCCGTGGCATCAGAGCTGCCAACGGATGAACCACGAACCGATTTTGATCTAGTTTTTAAGGTTCCGTGCCTCAAAAGGTAAAAACGGAAACCTTTATCGGATCACTTTGTTGTCCGTGTGTCTGTCAGTCAGTCCGTCTGTCTTAAGTTTTCAATTTAGTTTATGTGTATATTAGCTTTCGTCCACGGCTCCGCCCGCGTGTATTTTCCACATTTACTTTTCCGTGATGAAAGCCTTCGTACGTTTACGGGATGAAAGGTATGTCCTACCCCGTACTTCAAGCAACATGTATGCTAAATTTCAAGAAAATTGGATGAATTGTATTGAAGATGAATTGTAGATAAAGCGTGAAGAGGTAAGAAACAAAATTACTTTCGCATTTATAATATTAGTTGGTATTTGTGATTGGGATTAGACGAATCTGTGGTATTATCTATCACGAAGTTGGTTTGTAATCAAATCTTACAAGTTTTGGCCAAATCCCTTTTCAAATTGAACTGAAACTTGGAACGTGGTTAGTTAAATCAAATATATTTGTTTTTATCGTATCAGATATGGAGTGGTAATATTCTAGGGCGTAACCACACGCCACATATGACAAGTATGATGAAAAGAATTATGAAGACTTATAAGAAGGCTGTAAAGATGAAATATAATGAGCTATTAAAAACGAAAGCTTTGAAATCTTTAAAAGTCCATCATTATTAAACACACTGATCCCATCACATTAAATATTGTTTATAATCATGATAATGCGAATGGAATTAGGCCGAGATGGTATATTTCCAGCAATAATTAGGTAATATTGGCTTGTTACTCGCTGAAAAGCATTATAATAACAATTTCGGGTATCGAGTTAGTATACGGAAACATTTCAGGATAAAAATATCGCTCGTTTTCGGTGTTAAAGGTGATCTAGATTTATGTTGGATGTACGAGAATTGCAACATTCTATATTATGTAAAACTCTTTATTGAGTTTTAAATTCTGATTACAGATTATTTCGGCATATGATTGATTAAGGGGCTTTGTGAATAAAATAGAGGTATTTGAAATGAAAATATGTCGGAAATTACAAGGTTTGGTAATTCGAAATGTGTTTAGTTGATTACATGTTCAATGGACTGAAGAGAGTGGAAACATGTTTAAATAAGATTTTCTCAATAGATAAAAAAATCCAAAGTAGTCACTACTTTGGATGTTTTCTATCGAGTCTTCAAGTCGAGTCGATCGTATTCAGTTCCGGCGATTTATTTTATCCTGAAATTTGTATTAAAATTAATATAACTGGCATAGTATCTGGGATCTTTCTATCCATAGATCTTAACCACCACTGTTTCAGACAAACCCAGAGATATAGAAGAGATTATATTACTGTTAAACAGTGTTTTATAATTGTAAGAGCAATGTATTTCGTGTTACAATCGCTATGTTCGAAGGTGCGGATTATCGAAATTGCTACTGGTTTTGATCCGGTTTTCTGAAATAATTATCCCGCCAACGGTTTTTGGGCAACCGATTTTACACGCCAAACAGAATTTATTTAAATCCCCTTCTGTTTGAACACGATTTGTTTTTAATTTATACACAAAATGGCGGGTTTCGTTAATTTATCAATGTGATCGTTTTTTTTTTTAATTTGCGTGGCGTTAATAATGTTTTTCTTATGTGTTAATTAATGAAATCTATTCGGGTCTCGGCCAGATATTTAAATAAAAGGTTTTAATCAAGCTCATCTCTAAGAGTGCGGTACAGTCCGTAGTTTTAACTCCTGTCTACGGTCGATGCCGTTGTATGGAAATTCGATAGGACAACGCGATTCAGTGACATTGGACTACTACCGCAGCGTTCGTCGCTTCATCTCCTATCCACAACATCACAAATCGCAATAATTAATTAAATAATAATCAAAACTACTTACATGACTCTTCTATCAGCACTTCTTGCTGTGCCTGCACTCGATACAGCAACAGACAACCAAACACACAAACAGCGACTCGAGCACTTTCCATTGTCGATGTCGGCACAACACTATCGCACTGACAACCGGTATTTATCGATATCGATAATCACAAATTCGCACTTGCACATCACTATCACTTCTGCTGTTCAGTCACAACACTAAGGTATTCAGTTCCTGTAACAATAGAAAGAAATATTAATATATCGGAAAATTTAATAAAAAAGAAACCAGCAAAATATTTACTCCGACTTTCCAAATAATTCTCGGTAAACTAGATTTAGTTCGAAATTAAAATAAATCATCACGTAAAATTGTATTTATTTCGTAAAATTTACAAGTAGAGCAAAAGTAATTACTGAACTGGAACTAAATAATAGCTATGATTTTGTATTTATTTAAATACCATTTAAATATAAATTTTAATCTGAACAAGTAAGGGGATGTAGTTAATTACACAATAAATAAATTCTTGGAAATTAAATGTCACAATAAATGACATTTAATTTCTGAAAATGTATTATATTTCCAATATTTTTGCCTGAAAATATTTCGTAACTGTATTATGTGAAATTCTGTGGTCACCTTTCAACTGAGTCCATTTTAAATTACAATATAATAATAACAAAATAGATTTTATCGATAAAATAACATTCAAAAACTCTCAACACCAATCACTATTTACAATAGTCCAATAAGGCGAGAATATTCAAATTTAGAATTCACATTTTGAAATTCGAATTGGAACACGTATACGCGCAGTTTTCGTTAGAGTAACGCTCAACACGTCTTCACTCCACGTGGGACTAGGCCCGTATGGCGGGAAGCGGAATCTCTGCGCCTGTTATTTTTTTTGTTTATTTGCCTCTATCATAGCAATGCGTGGGTAAGTTTGTTTGTTTTAATAAATAGGTAATTAATCTAAGGCAATCTCTAAAGATACATTACGATATCTGTTGCGCATGTTTTCTAAATATAATCTATAAATATATACAGACCAATCACACAGATTGAGTTTACCCCAAAAGAAAGTTCGAAACTTGTGTTATGGGATACTAACTTAACGATACTATATTCTACAACATAAATATATATAGATAAACATCCAAGACTCAGGTAAATCTGAAAAAGATCATTTTTATAATGCTCTATAATAAGTATGTATTTTCACTATTTTATTTAATGTAATGTTGATACCTTCGGTACCTTGCAAGAGGTAAAATGTATAAGGGACATATTATAATGATATAAACCTTTTGTACCTACATTTTATGCAAATAAATGAATTGATTAATTGAATAAATCCCTCGAGAAATTCGACAGTGAAAAGTGGACAGATATTTTAAGCGGGTTTCGAGACAAAGAATATAAATGTGAAATGTAGGTAGATTAAATATTGATAAATACTTATGTGTCAACTCTACCTTTAAAGATTTGAAATCTATTATAACAAGAAGACAAAGTTCTGTGTGTAAAAAATGCAACATTTTTGTTTTGTACAAATCAGTGTGATGTGCAAACATAAACAAATCGACAACACTACGGTTCACGGTAAATATACGCACATGAATCGAGTATTGTCACTGGTTTCATAAATCCACTAGCGAATGCGAAACAAATCACACAGGCTTGTTTGCCTGTCACCGTTTGAAAAAATGGTTCGACGTTCAAATTAAACTACCAGTCATATGGAGCATTTTCGTGCAGATTCAACATTGTTTTAATAACTGGCCACTACAGGTCTAGAAAAAAAAAGTTTAAATATATGATTAAAATATATAGAGCCTCTATTTTTTAACTTGGATTATTCCATAAACGTGGCTATGTAAATAAACATGCTTATTTATTTATTTATTTTTTCACGCACAAAACAGATTACAACAATTATAAAATATTCATAAAGATAAATACAAAGAAAACAGGCTGTAATCCAAACATGTGCTTACAGAGAATATTAGGTACAAAGGAGTTTGATAGACTAAGAAAGAACATAAGTATATAATAATAATTATATACTTATATAATAATAATTATATGCTTGCGTTATATCTGATATTAATAGCAATTCACAATTTTATTTTCCTTGAATATAAATAAAAACATTTAAAAAACATTGGGATATTTTTAAACCGGACATTTCACTGAAAATATTCACTCTCAACATTTTCATATTTACGATGCGAAAAATCACATTCCCCGAACAGAATTTAGGAAATCCTAATATATTTCATTCCACCGAGCTTATTCGCAGTTTGCTGAGCTTTTAAGCTCTGACTTGTAATCACGGAATTCCGAATAAATCAAATTAGTCACAGATGTTAGGTTAAATTTATTATAATTGGGAAATTAAGAGTACTTTTACGGGAACTTTTACATATTATTAGAAAAAAAACATTGTAAGAAACAATAATGGTAAGCCGATCTGGCATGATAGGGATCAACACTGTTCAAATGAGTTTCTTTCGGCATTTCTTCTCAGCAGTGGTCGTTCCGAAATGCCAGTAGTTTGTAGCTTGTGAGAAATAACTATAAATATAAAAATTGACAAAGTGCCTGTGAAGGTCTAATTTCTGAATAAATGATTTGAATTTGGAATTACAGGAATGTATTAAATAGAATACATTATAAATATTTCAAAAGAAAACTTGAACCGTAAAATTTACCAATTCCACTCAAAACCAGACGTGCATAATTTAGAAAAAAGAAGTATTTATAAACTGATTGATTAACTGCGTAATACATACTTCTATAAAAACTAAATTAAATGTTTAAGAAATCCCCGATTACTAAGATCCATGCATTTCACCTGCTTAAAACGAGCTGAGTTTCCAAACGGCTGACCCCACATTTTCCTAACATAGCTAAGAACATTAAATTATCTTTCAAGTAAAAAAAAAAACTAGATCAAAATCAGTTCATCCGTTTGTCTGCTACGATGCCACGGACAGACATACAGATACACAGACACGTTAAACTTATAACTCCCCCTCCTTTTAGCGTCGGGGGTTAAACATTAAAGACATAGAAAACTAAAGACGAAAGTAAAGAAAAATAAGGAGCTGGCGCTGCCAAATAAAATAGAACATTTCCATACAAGTTCTTATACAAAGCGGGAAAAGCGTTACTCTTATCTTGTATGAGCGAAACGAAAGATATCTATTGTTTTCTCTGTCTACAACTGAAAAGAAAATACGATTTTGAATTAACGTTAGTTGAATAGAATCGAACCAGTATGGGTTTGCACTTCACTTCTCACTATCGAGTCGATTCGAAGTGAGACGCAGCGAACTATACAAATTGCCGTGTGGTTATCGTTGTGTCACACTGTGATTGGTTAGCTGCTATGGGTTAGCTGCGTCTCACTGCAAATCCAGTCGATGGTGAGATATGAATAGCAGAATTCACACTTCGCACACAGTGCCAGAGAAAAATTCAATATTCCCATGATTTCCGGATGATTCGTAAGGGAACTTCCATCAAATCGGAAATCATCTGAAGGAATTACCCAGAGTGTCCCCAATTGCTTCATTGTCATTGTAAAATATCGAGAACGCCACATCACTAGTATCGACTATCGACCACCCACTCAACTGAGTGTACTATAAGTCGTGGTGTCCAACCCATAAAGATCTAAATCTTGATATCAAAACGAAACTGGGTCTATTGGAGTGTGAAGCTATTTCTCATGGAAAATAAATACTGATTGTTTGTTTAGTAAATAGTAAGGTCAACGACCTTTTCAATTCTTAAAGTTGAAATAGGTAGTTTACTTAAAAAAAGAATTTCAAAAACAAAATTTCGGTATAATAGAATTTGCAATAATGATGGCTGGTATGGTATCTATAGAAGAAGTTTATTTGTAAGTCCAATTAAAAAACCCCCGACTTTCAATAGTCATTTCGCGACAACTTTTGAACGGCTGGACCGATTTTGATCAAACACGATTTGATCCAAATCGGTTCACCCGTTGATGAGCCGCGGTGCCACGTTCACAGACAGACAGACAGACAGACATACAGACACACATAGCGGTGAAACTTGTAACACCTCTCTTTTTGCGTTGGGGATTAAAAATATAGAATGGACGAAAGGACGCGTATGCGCTTATCTCATGCAGAGTGTAAATATCTAAGGGAAAGTAAGTATTATTGATTAAAGATTCTTCTCCTAAGCAACGGGCCAGCAAATTGTGTATATAATCCTTACATATTATAAAACAGTCCTCTACCGCGTCTGTCAGTCTGTTCGCTACAAACTTAAAAACTACTGCACGAATTTTCATGCGGTTCTCACCAATAAATAAAGTGATTCCTGAGGAAGGTTTTGGAGTATCATTTATTATGTTTTTACCGAGCAAAGCCGGGACGGGCTGTTAGATTTATTTAATTCACAATTTATGTAACACACCTCAAAGGCCTAGAGACGATAGACAGAGAGAGTATGTAAGATGGTAAATATGTTCAGGTGGAATCTTGCAGCTCAATTTTAAAGCACATACATTAACCGATTGAGCTGAAAATTATTACACACGTTCAGTGTTCGGCATGATAGTGCAATATTATTGCGATATGCATGACTTGATTCGTCGCTAGTCTTGGCTGTGTCAACCCCGTCATTAGAGGTAAAGTGGTGATACTGTACGTATAACCAAAACTGTTGAAAAAGCTTATAGCAAAAACTCAAGTCAAAAATTATTTTCTTGTATTAGAAACAATAAATAAATATTGTATTAATACATAAATAAATAAATAATATATTAATTGTATGATTAATTCGGACTGATCGCATTGTGTAAATATATTTTAAAGTAGTTGTTATGACCGGTGGGTCATAACAACTACTTTAATTATCTTTATTTATTGTCAATTTATTGTCAAATATCTCACCAGATATTTGCCGCCATTTTTGTGAGCGATCAGCCCTCTATGGTTTAGAAAAGAAAGGAGAATAAACGCTGTTGAAATGTAAGTACGTTCTATTATTTAATTTATCTCTATTATAATGAATAATTGTTTATCATCACGCTTATTCATTACATAACACTCGTTATTAGAAAATTCAAGTAAATATATGTATATTTCACGTCTGTATCGCGGGAATAGTTGCCAATTTCAAATATGCTTAATGATCTTTGAAATTTATTTGCAATGAACCTTTAAATTTATTTGCCATGGCTATCCTACACTTGTAAAAAAAATTTTGTTCTGTATTTTAAACCATACTCCTGCTCAATACTTAACGTAAGCCGATATAAATAGATCGCCTAGTAAATGTCGAATGACAGTACAAATCTCTGGTGTTAATAGAGCAATTTGTGACCAATTGAATAGGCACATTGTTATCGAGACGATCAGCCACTCGTGCTGTCCTCGCGGGAATCGATTCGATCGAATCGATACTCGAAACGATTTCGTAATGTAATGCTATTTAACGACACAAAACGTATTACGAATTAGAGTGGGTTGCACCGTCAACTTTGACGTGTTCAGAAAAACACAAAGTGTGCGCGTCTAACATTTTGAAAAAATGGTGTGTATTTTTTCTAAACGTTAGACGCGCATGGGTTAAAATCAACGTCAAATTTGACGGTGCAACTCACCCTTAGATTGGGTTCCATCGCCAACTCTGACGTTAACTTTAACCTGTGCAGAAAAACACAACGTGTGACATTTTTTAAATTTGTTGCCAAGTTGAAATCAACGTCAAAGATGACTGATGCCAACTTACCTATCCTTAGACATTATGATTATATACAAATACAATATATTATTTACATTATTAAATACATAATTATTTCCATATTATTTCCAAATACATAATTTATGAAAGTAAGTAAAAACAGAATAATTATTTCGCACGATTTATTTCGATTGTACGTAAAACTTTTTTTACTCCACCCCACATCCGTCATAAGGGGCACAATCCAACAAACTAATCCTTTAAAAAAAATCCTCTACCGCGTCTGTCTGTTCGCGATAAACTAAAAATTTCTTGCGGATCTTCTTGTGGATTTCACCAATATTCCTGATGAAGGTTCAGGTGCACAATTTGTTATGTTTTTAACCGAGCGAAGCCAGGACGGGTCGCAAGTTTAATCAAAATTAAGTTATTAACATACTCATAATCATCAGTGAAAGCTTTTTTTTATAAAGTAAAAATCCCTGCATTTTTAATTTAGATTTTGAAAAACCGTTGATTGCTCCTCGATTGTTAGAATAATAACAGAGGCGATAGTGACAAAACATACTTTAGCTTCAAGTATATACTTAACAGAACCCAGTGATTCATAAACAAATGAAGTAAATGAAGTGTAATTTTTAAGGTTATCGAATACCATGATTTTGTCTATAATTAACTATGATTATCGACAAATAAATGATATTTGATAAACTTAAAATTGATTGCAAATATTAGGAATTCATCGAATGGTGCAACACATTCGTAAAATCAAAAATCAATCAAAATCAAATCATTTATCCAGAAATTAGGCCTTGACAGGCACTTTTTCACGTCATATTCTAAATTAAATTATGTTTACCAAAGCTACAAACTACTAGCATTTCAGAACGACCACTGTTGAGAAGAAATGCCGAAAGAAACTCATTCAAACAGTGTTGGTCCCTATTATGCCAGAAGGGCTTACCATTTTTTAAATATAAATTTATGTATAATTTTTTATCAGTAATATAACAATGTAAGTACACAATAAAGTCAAAAGGTATACTGAAACATATTATAATTGTGATCAAGTGCTGATGAAAGGAAAATATATATATATGTATAATTAACCAAACAAAAAAAAACTTTTAATAAAAGATCGAGCTGACCAGTTCCCCCGGCAGCACCCGTTCACGAGTTGACGCGTGAGTCAGTCATCGCGAAGCTCAACCACAATAGAGGGAACTTCCCGACCCGATCCACGACGCCGCCACCGGTTTGACCATTTGAGTGTGCATGACATACTCGATCTCCATAATCTAACATAATAGATACCTATGTTACTTTCAGACACTTGAAGATCACAAATCACGTATATGTTTTACAAGTAAATGTCAAAATATATGCAATAAACATGTCAAGAAAATATATAAATAATTATAAAAAAGTAAGATCAAGTGTGAGAGGTGGAAGTTTTAGGAAGGGTCCAAGGTTTTTTATCATTTAAATAGTCGCTAATTGTGTAATAAGCATTAGCTATTAAAGCATTTTTAATATATGATTTAAATTTTGGCATTGGCAAGTTAATAGCCTCTACAGGGAGTTTATTGAACAATTTTACATTTTGACCCACGAAAAACCGCCTAACCTTTTTAAGTCGGAATCTGTTCATACAAAGTTTATGCCTATTACGAGTGATTACACTGTTAACATCGCTCAATGTTTTATACAGGTGTAAGTTAGATTTCGTTAAGATGCAACAGTCATAATATTTATCGATTTGAATAATTCTCGCAAGGAATCACGTGGCAAAATTTTTTTCTATATCAGCTGCATTATCCCATAACAATAATCCGTAAGACATTATGCTATGAAAGTAGTTGTAATACACGAGCCTAGCTGTTTCGATGTTTGTACATTGTCTGATCCTTCTCACTGCAAAAGCTGCCGAACTAAGTTTTTTGGCCGTGATTTCAATATGTTTATCCCACTTAAACTTACTATCCACAGTAATGCCCAAGAACTTGGCACTGTGTACCCATTCTAATACTTTACCATTAACTACTAAAGGAATATCAAGTTGGGGTGCGTTTGAAAGAGAGAACTATATATATAATACACTTGGTCTTGTCTGTGTTTAAAGTCAGCTTAGTAGTAAACTATTCAAGCACAAGTGACATAATGTTGCTTACATCGTATTAATCTAGATACATTACAAATGGACAATTTCAATGTAATTCCCTAAGAAATACCCTCAAACTTGAACCGCAATTCGAATAATGAAGTCGGAATTTACCAATTGTTGTTTTAATCGCATATTCTATTCAATTCAATGTGTGACAAAGCGTTGAGGAGTTCCTCGTCGGGAGACAATCCTGCGTGCACCATTCAGTCATGCTTATCACAGTAATGCATTGTCATGAAAACTGAAGCGATGTGGAAAATACCAACTCTGTAGGACAAGACGAAGTAGGTAAAATTTATATTGTAAGATTTTATTACAGACATCGGGACAGGTGAAGCTAAATTAAAGCAATTACATAGGGAACAAATTTCTGGCGGGATTGCTTCCACTCGGTCTAGGCAGAAGCGGACTTCGTATAAATTATTACTGGCATCTTCGTTACCAATCTGCCAGAAGCAGAATTTAGTTCACGAAAATACTTTGCTCCCATCTGCGTCCTAGATTCGTCCCTGTTGGAGATCGAATACGTACTGGAAAAAAAAACGGGAGCGTCGGCAGAAGTGAAAACGTGAATATTAACGTTGTGCATTTTTGACGTCTTAGAAATTTTCGATCGTCCTGATGCGAGTTTAACATTTAACCCAACACAAACAGTGCACAAAGAAGTTTTCACTTAAAAACGGAACTTAAAAACGCCCACTATCAAGGGAACATTATTAACATCAACAAAACTATATCGTGTTTAGTTGTCAAGTGTAGCCTCATAGACGGTCGGTTTACAGATAAGAGTTTGTTACATATTGAACTATGTGTTAAATAAAGATTATTTAATAAATTACACAGATACAGTCAACAGAACATGGAGATGGCAAGCCACTCCATTAATAGTGCGAAGAAAGTTGTTATGTGTGTTACATTCAACTAATGACCACGACCCTCAACCATGAGGAAAGACTATGAAGAGAGACATATAGTTCCCAGTGAATTGTTCCCCCATGGGGTAGACAGAGCTTAGGCTTGAAGGCCAATTGATCCACCATACCGCTAACACGTTTACTGGTACGGTAATTACCTGGGTATATAAAAAAAATATATTTGCATTCACATAACTAAACGAGATAATCAAATATCATTTTGATTGATCAATTTTATTTATAGCAACATTTAGTATATTTTATTTCTCATTAAAGTATAATTGAATCGCTTTTTGACTTTACTGTCATAAAAAATACATAATATAAAAATTCGTAAAAGAAGTTGTGACCGCTCGATCGATGCAATATTTTTAAGTGAGGGTAAACGCACACCGAACACTTAATAATAGTGAGACGCAAATTTGTACGCGCATACCGAACATAGATTTTGTTGTTTAGATGTAATTGTGTTGTTCTCATGTGAAGTGAATTTGTTCTAATTCTTAATGAGAATAAATATCTTAAACCATAAAAGTAAAAGTTTAAAACCTGGAAACAACACAAAAGACACAGTTGAAATACAACAATGATTCTTTCATTGATCGTCTTGAAAGGTTAGATAGCCACTACGGCGGTAGGTAACATTAGTAGTAGTAGGCAACTCTTTCATTATACTGTGGTAGATGTCTCTCCAGCGAATGTCTCCGAATAGGCCCTTTGTGTTCATTGATACTACGCGTCAGTTCTGAATGGAACTCCGATAAGTGAATGCTTGAATGATGACCGAAGAGGATATGTTTTATAGGAAACGAGGCCATAGCTAGGTATATAAGGGGGGGGGGGGGAGAGTTTGTGCAAAGAAAACTCTTATTCTATACTTTTTACATAAAAAGCTTAATCAGATAATTTTTTGTAATACAATATTAAATTTAATACAATTTTTGCTTTTGACCGCGGCTGCGCCCGCGTAAATTTGAAACAAAACATGATGCAAACCATGACTTCCTCATTATAATTTTGAAAAAAGTTGCCAGCGATTAAGCCGTAAAAGCGGAACACAAACATACAGACAGATTTTCGCTTTTATAATATTAAAATGAATTAGGTATTATGGATTATACTGAACGTATTCAGCAGTTTAAGTAAGCTTTATAAAGCTGTAAAAAATATATATTTCATTGTTATATAGTGTATAGTGTCATGAAAAAATGTACAAATATTTCCGAAACTGTTTCGTTAATCCGTAATCCGTGACATATAAACAGCATATTTAAACATACTCGAGTAGAGTATCATAAATTAAATATCTATGTTGTTTATGGCGCAAATGATGAGAGAATACTTATCCTTCTTCTTCATAGTCATAGTCATGGCTGAATAAAACACACACAACAACTTTCTTGGCATTATTAATGGAGTGGTTTGCCATTGCCTTCTCCATTTCACACACAAGTTAATAAGAATCAACCAGTGTGCAGGTTTTCCACGATGTTTACCTTCGCCGGAAGCAAGTGATGGACGATGAAAACAACTATACACGAGTCAGATTGGTATACAAACTCATGTGGCACGGGTAGGATTCGAACCTGGGACCTTTCGAACTACAGGCGGGCGTCTTAACCATTAAACCACCACCGCAATTTATTATAAAAAGTGCACCTATCGAGTCAAGAAAAGCTCCAAACTACTGCATTACCACAACAAATACTAAACGGACAGGGAATTGTCACAGCTTCAGTGTCTACTGCGACCGCTTGTAATTGTCAATGAAAGTAATGGTCGCCTCGGTGAAGTTGAACTTGTAAACCTATCGCATGGATTTTTGTTTGGTTTTTCCATCAATGGATAGTTTTATGCCTTATGAAGATCTTATATTATGAACTCCTGGAAGGGCCGCTAGTATGATATGAGATGAAATATTTGTTTCATTTTACTAGATTTTTTATTTAGTCGTATGGCGGTCAATAGAATCGACGATTATATAAAACACATTGTAAGTTTTATCTCCTTTACCTCCTCTCTCTGTTATTCATCTTCACGAAAATTCATAGTTTATGGCGCAAATGTTGACATACAAACAAATACTTATCCTTACATGTTATACGTCCTGTCGCGTCTGCATGTATGAACGTAGATACTAACTAGGTCGAGAGAAAGATATTCCCGAAATTCCCACGAAACCGTAGTCCCGGGGCGCAACTAGTACAACAATAATTCAACATCGCCCACCCACCCACAAAAAGCATAAAAAACTAAATTTACAATGTCAATAGTAAAAGGTAAACTCATATTGTGTTTAGTGTCGGATTTGTATGAAGGGCTAAACTCATATTAAGACGTTACTTATTTATGGCTACGTGGGCGCTAACGCCTACTGGTAGGGTGACCATATACCCTTATCTCTAGCTTGTGTTTACTTTCAGAGATCCGTACTTCTAAAGGTAGAAAGCATAGATATCAGAATATATACGAGGTGTAGAAAAGGAACTTTTGACTATGTACATTATGTACTTTTATATATTATTAGAGAAAAAAAACATTGTAAGAAACAATAATTGTAAGCCGATCTGGCATGATAGGGACCAACATTGTTCAAATGAGTTTCATTCGGCATTTCTTCTCAGCAGTGGTCGTTTCGAAATGCCAGTAGTTTGTAGCTTGTGAGAAATAACTATAAATATAAAAATTGACGAGAAAAAGTGCCTGTGAAGGTCTAATTTCTGAATAAATGATTTGAATTTGAATTTGAACCTTTCTAGCATTACCTAGTAGTCCCGTCTAAACGATAGATAATTCAGGTCTCAAGGTAAAATTAATATTAAAATGAGTTTAAAGTTTATTTCAGCAGTGAAAAATGAAAGTTTATTTCAGCAGTGAAAAACGATCAATTATTAGTAATTTATGTAGCACATATTTACAATTTAAATTTTTTTATTGTTTCTTTAAAACATGATTTCACAATTTGTACTTTGTTTGCAGCTGTAGTCTTTTACACTAAACTTAAGTTTCCATAGACAAATTATATTAATTTGTTGAGCTAATACGAAAACACAATTTCGCGCCGTCAAACTTCTTTGAAGAATTCCGATTCAAATTCAAATTGTAAATTTGTATAAAGATTGCGTAAATAGGTATTATGCGTGCAAACATATTAATTCCTAATATTTGGGAGGATAATGCGTTAAATATTATTTTTGCCATTTATTTGCAATTATGATTTTACTAAGAACAATAAAGTTGAATGAATAAATAAAAATGCTCGTGTAATTAAAAAAAATAAAGTCCCATTTTTTGTTATTAAGCATGGAATCCCTATCGTTAGCGGTCAGGTCAATAAAAACATCTTATCACAAAAGATATATGTAACACAACACTTCGACACTGTAATGACTATTTAAGTAGTAGAAATTGAGTTTCTTACTCAAATCAGAATAAAACATAATATTGTATATCTGATGTTTTTTTAGGATGTTAGACATATTTCTTCCTACTAATATTACAAATGCGAAAGTTTGTATGTTTGTTACTCTTTCGCGCAAAATTACTGGACCGATTGTTACGAAATTTGTTACACAGGTAATATAAGCATAAGGTAAGGAATATAACCTGTGTACCTTTTATCCATAACTATGGAAGAGAAGCTCCGGGGCGCAGATAGTATGTCAATAAATTCGACAGATATTCGATTCGATGAATTTCATAATAAAATCACGGTCATTCTTTAAGAAATATGATGAAGAGTATGTTTATCTATTTTCAGCTTTTTATTTCGACAATTGTACCTATTAAGTTCCATACAATCTTTCACTCCCCTTTTGAAGGGAATGAAAATATGAAACACGTATTCATTAATTTGTTGTAAACAACCAAAATTCAAATTTTCAAGTCACTATCTTCAACGGTGTAGAACTTTCATATAAAAAATTTTCACCCCTTTTACCCCCATAGGGGCGAAATTTACAAAAATCCTCTCTTAGTGCCCACCTACACTCCCCAGGGAACCTATTATATTGATTGTTGACAAGTAAAAAAAAAAATCAATGGAGAAACTTATTCTTTTATCTTATGAAAGAAATTGAAAACGTAAGGCTAACAGGTTAAGCCAAAAGCGAGCTTCTTGTCCGTGACACAGCAAAATTGTTTCGAATTAAGATTCTCCCCTTGGGGAAGACACCCCCATTATCAAATTAAGGAAATATTTTTAGAAACTTTCGGAGAGAAAAAAAACTTAAGGGTCGGGTCAAGATCAAAAGTCATTGGCTTCTGCCAGTTCTCATTTTACACTAATCCTTCCTCTAGTAATATAATGTTATTATATAACGTGAAACTCTGATGCCGCCTTATATTACATATAAAACCTAATAATATATAATATAATTTAAAAAACCCTGACTCCCCGAAAAGAGCTGACAGTTTCCAAACGCTGAACGCACATTTTCCAAACATATGCTATGAACACTCTCGATTAAATTATCTTCCAAATAAAAAAAGATCTACATTCGTTTAGTCATTTGCCTACTACGATGTCACGGACAGATATACAGATACACAGACACGTTAAATTTTTAACTCTCCTCGTTCTGTCGGCGGGAGTTAACATTTTGAAAAAACGCGACATCCTTACATTATTATAAATTAAAGACCTCTGCCTGCCGCGTCTGTCTGTTCACGATAAACTCAAAAACTACTGCAAGGATTCTCATGCGGTTTCCACCAATAGATAGTGTGATTCCGGATGAAGGTTTAGTATATAATGTATTATGTTTTTACACGAGCGAAGCCGGGATTGACGGTTAGTAAGTTCATATAATACATCAACCTTTCTCGTGAGGGAATCAAAAAATCAATGATACCAAAGTGACTTTTAGAAAAACGCTGATACACAAAGAAACGCACAAAAATTATATGAAATGCGTAATAACGAAATACGCTCATTGTTTGGTGTGTGGGCGAACAGAAAGGGAGAGCGTAGACTTCAAAACATTATTTACTGGATTAAATGTTATATCATCTAATTTATGAGCATCAAATTTATAATAATTTCTGAATAAATGATTTGATTTTGATTGATTTTGATTATGAGCGAGGCTCTTGTCGGTGGAGTTTCTTCTATTGTTCTCTCTTCATAGCTAATTGCCTCACTTCTTGATACGACACGACACTTTTTCTTTTTTTTTGCCTGAAGTAACTCTTTCTTCTTGGGTCCCTTCTTCCTTATATAACATCAGTTTTATTTACATAGAAGCTAGACATTCGTCATTAACGTATCATGTAAGTAATGCAACAAATGGGATTGATTAGCTGAAGAAGTTTTACAGTTTCATGGTACTTACTACTGGGAGAAATATTTAGGGACTGTCTCTATTTGTGCGTTATTGTAATTTGACAGATAAACTAACTTCTAGATAAATCTGGCTGAAGTTTAGAACATTTATGAAAAACAATTTTTAAGGATATTCGACAAGTCATAGTCTCATCATCATAAAACACAATACAAACTCAATAAATTTATGTCTGTATGGTTTTTGTCGATGGAGTATTTTCCATTCTACTCTGTTATCTGTTACAACACGAGTTTTACCTTGTCTTTTATCTCATCTATGAATGTTGTTGGCTTTCCTTCCCCTCATAGTCTATCAGATACTTTATTAGCAAACGGTGAATCAGGCCCAATACAGCGTAAAGAGGTCGTTGTTTAGGAATTGGGATCTAAATCTTCGCAAAAAGTTCAAAGGAGTTGCCGACACGACGCAAATAACCGGATTGTTACTCGTGTGGCAGAAATGAGATTATTGTGTTTTGGCACCAACTTCGGTGAAATACTATGCTTCGATATTTTTTTATTAGAAATTTGGGTGCATTGGGCGCTTATCTAACCTGATGCGAGCAGAGATGAGCTATTCACTCTCGCGTTGAAGATCCCTTAATTTCTTGACGGCCTCCGTGGCCTAATGATCATCACACGGGACTGCTACACTGGCGTGCGCCCGTTAATAAGAATCAACCAGTGTGCAGGTTTTCCACGATGTTTTCCTTCGCCGGAAGCAAGTGATGGACGATGACAACTACTATACATGAGTCAGATTGGTATACAAACTCATGTGGCACGGGTAGGATTCGAACCTGGGACCTTTCGAACCACAGGCGGGCGTCTTAACCATTAAAGCACCACCGCAATCCTGCATTACCACAACAAATACTAAACGGACAGGGAATTGTCACAGCTTCAGTGTCTACTGCGACGGCTTGTCATTGTCAATGAAAGTAATGGTCGCCTCGGTGAAGTTGAACTTGTAAACCTATCGCATGGATTTTTGTTTGGTTTTTCCATCAATGGATATTGTTATGCCTTATGAAGATCTTATATTATGAACTCCTGGAAGGGCCGCTAGTATGATATGAGATGAAATATTTGTTTCATTTTACTAGATTTTTTATTTAGTCGTATGGCGGTCAATAGAATCGACGATTATATAAAACACATTGTAAGTTCTATCTCCTTTACCTCCTCTCTCTGTTATTCATCTTCGCGAAAATTCATAGTTTATGGCGCAAATGTTGACATACAAACAAATACTTATCCTTACATGTTATACGTCCTGTCGCGTCTGCATGTATGAACGTAGATACTAACTAGGTCGAGAGAAAGATATTCCCTAAATTCCCACGAAACCGTAGTCCCGGGGCGCAACTAGTACAACAATAATTCAACATCGCCCACCCACCCACAAAAAGCATAAAAAACTAAATTTACAATGTCAATAGTAAAAGGTAAAGTCATATTGTGTTTAGTGTCGGATTTGTATGAAGGGCTAAACTCATATTAAGACGTTACTTATTTATGGCTACGTGGGCGCTAACGCCTACTGGTAGGGTGACCATATACCCTTATCTCTAGCTTGTGTTTACATTCAGAGATCCGTACTTCTAAAGGTAGAAAGCATAGATATCAGAATATATACGAGGTGTAGAAAAGGAACTTTTGACTATGTACATTATGTATTATTAGAGAAATTACTTTTATATATTATTAGAGAAAAAAAAAACATTGTAAGAAACAATAATGGTAAGCCGATCTGGCATGATAGGGACCAACACTGTTCAAATGAGTTTCATTCGGCATTTCTTCTCAGCAGTGGTCGTTTCGAAATGCCAGTAGTTTGTAGCTTGTGAGAAATAACTATAAATATAAAAATTGACGAGAAAAAGTGCCTGTGAAGGTCTAATTTCTGAATAAATGATTTGAATTTGAATTTGAACCGTTCTAGCATTACCTAGTAGTCCCGTCTATTCAAACGATAGATAACTCAGGTATCAAGGTGAAATTAATATTAAAATGAGTTTAAAGTTTATTTCAGCAGTGAAAAATGAATAAACACGATCAATTATTAGTAATTTATGTAGCACATATTTACAATTTAAATTTTTTTATTGTTTCTTTAAAACATGATTTCACAATTTGTACTTTGTTTGCAGCTGTAGTCTTTTACACTAAACTTAAGTTTCCATAGACAAATTATATTCATTTGTTGAGCTAATACGAAAACACAATTTCGCGCCGTCAAACTTCTTTGAAGAATTCCGATTCAAATTCAAATTGTAAATTTGTATAAAGATTGCGTAAATAGGTATTAAGCGTGCAAACATATTAATTCCTAATATTTGGGAGGATAATGCGTTAAATATTATTTTTGCCATTTATTTGCAATTATGATTTTACTAAGAACAATAAAGTTGAATGAATAAATAAAAATGCTCGTGTAATTAAAAAAAATAAAGTCCCATTTTTTGTTATTAAGCATGGAATCCCTATCGTTAGCGGTCAGGTCAATAAAAACATCTTATCACAAAAGATATATGTAACACAACACTTCGACACTGTAATGACTATTTAAGTAGTAGAAATTGAGTTTCTTACTCAAATCAGAATAAAACATAATATTGTATATCTGATGTTTTTTTAGGATGTTAGACATATTTCTTCCTACTAATATTACAAATGCGAAAGTTTGTATGTTTGTTACTCTTTCGCGCAAAATTACTGGACCGATTGTTACGAAATTTGTTTCACAGGTAATATAAGCATAAGGTAAGGAATATAACCTGTGTACCTTTTATCCATAACTAAGGAAGAGAAGCTCCGGGGCGCAGATAGTATGTCAATAAATTCGACAGACATTCGATTCGATAAATTTCATAATAAAATCACGGTCATTCTTTAAGAAATATGATGAAGAGTATGTTTATCTATTTTCAGCTTTTTATTTCGACAATTGTACCTATTAAGTTCCATACAATCTTTCACTCCCCTTTTGAAGGGAATGAAAATATGAAACACGTATTCATTAATTTGTTGTAAACAACCAAAATTCAAATTTTCAAGTCACTATCTTCAACGGTGTAGAACTTTCATATAAAAATTTTCACCCCTTTTACCCCCATAGGGGTGAAATTTCCAAAAATCCTCTCTAAGTGCCCACCTACACTCCCCAGGGAACCTAAATACCAAATTTTAGCTTCCTACGCCCAGCAGTTTCTGTTGTACGTTGTCTGTCATTCGGTCAGTCACTCAGTAACGGAAGAGTTTTATATAATATTATATTGATTGTTGACAAGTAAAAAAAAAATCAATGGAGAAACTTATTCTTTTATCTTATGAAAGAAATTGAAAACGTAAGGCTAACAGGTTAAGCCAAAAGCGAGCTTCTTGTCCGTGACACAGCAAAATTGTTTCGAATTAAGATTCTCCCCTTGGGGAAGACACCCCCATTATCAAATTAAGGAAATATTTTTAGAAACTTTCGGAGAGAAAAAAAAAACTTAAGGGTCGGGTCAAGATCAAAAGTCATTGGCTTCTGCCAGTTCTTATTTTACACTAATCCTTCCTCTAGTAATATAATGTTATTATATAACGTGAAACTCTGATGCCGCCTTATATTACATATAAAACCTAATAATATATAATATAATTTAAAAAACCCTGACTCCCCGAAAAGAGCTGACAGTTTCCAAACGCTGAACGCACATTTTCCAAACATATGCTATGAACACTCTCGATTAAATTATCTTCCAAATAAAAAAAGATCTACATTCGTTTAGTCATTTGCCTACTACGATGTCACGGACAGATATACAGATACACAGACACGTTAAATTTTTAACTCTCCTCGTTCTGTCGGCGGGAGTTAACATTTTGAAAAAACGCGACATCCTTACATTATTATAAATTAAAGACCTCTGCCTGCCGCGTCTGTCTGTTCACGATAAACTCAAAAACTACTGCAAGGATTCTCATGCGGTTTCCACCAATAGATAGTGTGATTCCGGATGAAGGTTTAGTATATAATGTATTATGTTTTTACACGAGCGAAGCCGGGATTGACGGTTAGTAAGTTCATATAATACATCAACCTTTCTCGTGAGGGAATCAAAAAATCAATGATACCAAAGTGACTTTTAGAAAAACGCTGATACACAAAGAAACGCACAAAAATTATATGAAATGCGTAATAACGAAATACGCTCATTGTTTGGTGTGTGGGCGAACAGAAAGGGAGAGCGTAGACTTCAAAACATTATTTACTGGATTAAATGTTATATCATCTAATTTATGAGCATCAAAATCTGAATAAATGATTTGATTTTGATTGATTTTGATTATGAGCGAGGCTCTTGTCGGTGGAGTTTCTTCTATTGTTCTCTCTCCATAGCTAATTGCCTCACTTCTTGATACGACACGACACTTTTTCTTTTTTTTTGCCTGAAGTAACTCTTTCTTCTTGGGTCCCTTCTTCCTTATATAACATCAGTTTTATTTACATAGAAGCTAGACATTCGTCATTAAGGTATCATGTAAGTAATGCAACAAATGGGATTGATTAGGTGAAGAAGTTTTACAGTTTCATGGTACTTCCTACTGGGAGAAATATTTAGGGACTGTCTCTATTTGTGTGTTATTGTAATTTGACAGATAAACTAACTTCTAGATAAATCTGGCTGAAGTTTAGAACATTTGTGAAACACAATTTTTAACGATATTCGACAAGTCATAGTCTCATCATCATAAAACACAATACAAACTCAATAAATTTATGTCTGTATGGTTTTTGTCGATGGAGTATTTTCCATTCTATTCTGTTATCTGCCTGAGATTTTACCTCGCTATACAACACGAGTTTTACCTTGTCTTTTATCTCATCTATGAATGTTGTTGGCTTTCCTTCCCCTCATAGTCTATCAGATACTTTATTAGCAAACGGTGAATCAGGCCCAATACAGCGTAAAGAGGTCGTTGTTTAGGAATTGGGATCTAAATCTTCGCAAAAAGTTCAAAGGAGTTGCCGACACGACGCAAATAACCGGATTGTTACTCGTGTGGCAGAAATGAGATTATTGTGTTTTGGCACCAACTTCGTTGAAATACTATGCTTCGATATTTTTTTATTAGAAATTTGGGTGCATTGGGCGCTTATCTAACCTGATGCGAGCAGAGATGAGCTATTCACTCTCGCGTTGAAGATCCCTTTCTTTCTTGACGGCCTCCGTGGCCTAATGATCATCACACGGGACTGCTACACTGGCGGTCCCGGGTTCGACCCCCGGTCAGGTCAAGATGAAAAATGAACTTTTTCAGATTGGTCTTAGTCTTGAATGTTTATCTATATATAATATGTTATAAAATACAGTATCCTTGAGTTAGTAACCCATAACACGAGTCTCGAACTTACTTTGGGGCCAACTCAATCTGTGTGATTATAGTCCATACATATTTATTTATGTTTTGAACAACCACATTCTCTTTGATGATGTGGTTTCGATTCAGCTCAGCAAAAAATATAATTAAAAAAATAAAAGTATAAATTTTCAGTGTACATCAGTAGACGCTTCAATCATGACGTAAAACAACGGCCGCCATATTGGAATAACAATTGGAATGGCAGTAAAAGCAAATATCATAAAGATATAATTTCATCCGGGCACATTGAATACATAATTGCTTATTATTATTATTATCATAAGTATTATCTTTGTTAGTAGGGAAACAATTGAAATAAATATAAAAATAAACAGTCAAGTGTGAGTCGGACTCACGCGTCGGTAAATATGCCTGCTAGACCTAACGAAATCAGTTTTATTACAGACAGATGGCTCCGCGATAAATGAAACGAGCACATTCTGTGAAAAGCTATTAAAATGGCAAAGGTAATCATTAATTATGAAATCTATGCCAAAAATAACATGTAAAAGATAGCAGTGTCGATGAAGCTTTTCGTTTCTCTATAAAAAGCAATGAAATCTATAGGTAATGCCAAACTAAGTCTTAGTGATATATATTTATCATTAAAAATACAAATAATAAAATAAAACATAAATAATTGCAATGTCAATCAAAAATGCCACCCCGAATTGTACCCGCTCCAAAAGTACCAGTGCGTTTCTTCGTTGGATAGCAATTGATAGCCTTTGAACCAAGTACCATCTGGAGCGGTAGTCATATCCACGGCACCTTAAACGCCATCCTATCGTCTCCGCCTACCCTCGCCTCCGAACACCAGTCGTTTCCACGGCAACTGGGACAAATTCGTACTGATGGGATAAAACAGAATATTTGGCCATTTTAAGTCGAGCTGCCACCCTTGCAGCGGCCCCAAGAAAACGCTTACTATTAGTGAGGTAGGACGCCGCATATGTGCTTACACATGTTGCGTCCCATAAAAGGCAACGCCCTCTCTGCCACGGTATTAGAGTGATGCCGTCAGGTCGCTTTCCCTCTGTACGCGAGAGGCCAGGAGGTTCCAATTGACAAGGAATACTTAGTGATTACTTTATTAAGTATAAAATTTTAAATAAATATAATAGTAAAATTTTATGTTATGTTTAAACATAATTACGTGTTGATACATCAAAATAGAAAATCAAATCAAAACGATTCATGTGTTTTGAATAACATGGCTGGTATATCTGGTCAAAACAAGCCTATCTAGCCATAAAAATAGCATGCAATTACAAATTATTTCTTAACTACTCCATTCAATTTATGAAGGGCCTTCCCACATCTCTAAAACGCAGGGTCATTGACCTGTGTATATTGTCCGTCCTAACCTATGGTGCCCAAACGTGGTCATTGTCAGAGCCTCTTAAGTCCAAACACAAGTTTTGCCAGAGAGCAATCGAGCGAAGCATGTCAGGCTTAAAAAGAATAGATCGCATGCGAAACACAACACTTCGCTCCAAAACCAGAATTGCTGACATTGGACTCAAAGTTACCAAGCTCAAATGGGACTGGGCGGGTCATATCTCCCGAATGCACCATGACGTGGCTACAGAAACAGAGGAAGACCACGAACAAGATGAAGCGACGATCTGAGGGTATTCAGAAAGAACTGATCGGACGTTGCGCAAGATAGAGTGAAATGGAAGGGGATGTTGGAGACCTTTGCCCAGCAGTGGGACAATAAAGGTTAGCAATAAGAAATCCATTCAAATTAGATTAAAATTAATTGAAAAATACTTTAATTAGGGGTGTTTCCTCACAAATAAACCAACGGCCAAGTCACGTATAATGTAATTATCACGCGCTGTCATTACGATCCATCAATTTTCTTAAGGAAGGAATCATTTCCAAAATCAGTCATTCATAAAATTGACCAATCGAGCGGGGCGAGCGAGGTCTACAAAACTTAGGACAAAAATACATTTTTTGTATGTATGTATATATGTATGTTTATGACGCGATATCTTTCGAAACGTGGGTCTGATTTTTATGAAATTTAAAAGGTATGTACTTAACACACTCTAATGATGCCGAATGGGCGCGGCGGTTGCGGCAGCACGCTACAAATGTGCTTGAAAAATCGTCAATACGTCATAAAACTTGATTTATGCTCGACATCGTCACCCAGACGTCGGTACGGTGACCTAGATCCTTGAGCAGACGGAATTTCAATGAATAAATTTGTTTATTGTCTTGTGTTCATTTAAAAACTTGGTTGTGACTTTATGAGTGAGGAAATCTGCTTTGCCTATTCACTGTCAAATCACGACTTAAAACTACTGGAACAATTTCTTCTGTATCAAATAAATTTCAAAACGCAACTATTTAACCCGCGACGCAATAAGAGGGGTGTCATTAATTTGACCGCTCAGTGTGTCTGTCTGTCTGTAAACGTGGCACCGTAATACACCAACGGGTGAACCGAATTGGATGCGGTTTTTTTATTTGATAGGTAATTTTTATGCGGTGGTTCTTAGATATGTTTGATCAAAATCATTTAAGCCGTTCAAATTTTGTAGCGAAATGAATATTGAAAGTCGGGGTTTTTTAATTTGTCCAACAAATAAACTTATAAGTTTTATAACATACACAGTCCGAATTTCGATATCAGCAGAGAAAGACGATCTACCTACACATGTAATTAAACTGTAAGTGTCTATGTATGTACTGAAGAGACCCGCTTGATTAGAACACGAGATCTTGACAATAATTTTTTTTTTCGCCGATGTACATAACAAACGCGGGCGAAGCCGCGAACAAAAGCTAGTATTAGATACAATATTGTAATAGACAGGTACATAAGATGTAGAACTTACAAACTACTACAGCCCTGGATCTATACTTTTCCATTGCCTCTGTGTTTGAGCCCGTGTTTTACGACACCCTTTTATGACTACGTTTGGCTCGAGTCCACACTTTTGCCGACTGTGTAGTGATGCCATTATAGAATATCGATTGTATACCGATGTTTCATTTGGGGGTAAACCGCATACATTCATATTGTCAAGATAATGATCACGACACTAAACCACGAGGAACAAGACTAAAAGACGACGCTCCGCACGCCACTGTGTCTTATTCTACTATCTATTATTTTTCTATCAAATACATTTTCAAAAACTCTCAGACATACTCAAGTGGTTCATTAGGAAAGTATCGGAAAACATATTATCGATTTTTGAAACTATCCCAACTAATATTTGGTACACGGGTAGAAAATAACCTGGAATAACACATAGGTTATTTGAAGCCCCGGGGCGCAGCTAGTAAACTATAAAACTGGGCTTCCAATTATAATGAATATTCATAAAAAACAAACGAAATCCATTTTAAAATATGGAAACCGAATAACGTGATCGTTTTTCCATATTTCAACCGCTTCGGTATTCAAAATTATTTACCGCACGCCACCAATATCCGCAACCACGGGCATTGACCGCAAATCTCGCCTGAGCAAACATCGACAACAGCCCATCACTAGTTTCCGCTAGGATGTCCACGCATTTACATAGTAATGGAAGGATGACGTCATGCACTCAAGTGGAAAAGAGGGTATTAACTTTATGCCCGACTTATGGTGTCATTACTATAGTTGTGCTATATCGCACATGTAAATGAGATTTCTCTATACGTTGGGTTTATTCGAGCACTGTTATGATAAGTCATAACAGACACTTGACCGCAAGAAGTAAGGGACTTCTTGCTGTCAAGTGAGTAATTACATCGGACTAACAGGGGGCCGGACAAGGTACGAAAAGTGTTAATGACGAGTGCTGACGAGTGCAGGATCCGCTTCATAATCCAATTGGTGTTATAAATCAGAAAGCTGTGAAATAAAGCGCATATGTAATTAAGCTACACCCGCGTAATTATATAAAACGGGTAGTACTCAGGGGGTGCCGGCAGAAGTGAATACTTGAATAATATTAACATTGTGCATTTTTGACGTCTTACGAATTTTCGATCAGGGTCACGTGTCCTGACGCGAGTTTAACATTTTCTACCCGTCACAAAAAGTGCACAACGTCGCTAAAGAAGTTTTCTCTTCGAAAATACTTACTTTTTGTGCACAGTAGCGCCATATCTATAATTACTATTATAATAAAGAGGTAAACGATTGTGAGTTTGTATGTTTGAGGCGGGTAATCTCCGAAATTAGCAAACCGATTTCAAAAATTCTTTTACCATTAAAAATGTACATTGTTCAAGATTGCTATAGGCTATTTTATCACAAAATTTCCACGGGAGCGAAGCCCGAGGCAACATCTAGTACTTTATAAAGCATCATTGACTATCAGACTTATTGTCCTAATCCTAAGGGAATCGCGTACTTTCGGGATAAAGAGTACCATGTATTAATCCAAGGTATGAGCTGCCTCAATAACAAATTTCATACACATTGGTCTAGCGGTTTGAACGTGAAGTAACAAACGAACTCACAATCGTTTGTCTTTATAATATTGATGAAAATTGAGATGAGATAGTGAGATCAGCTGTTAACTAAGTATTATTTGTAAAAAAAAAACTTGTTTGTATAGAATGTGTGTGTGTATATACGCGTGCGTTACAACTCCATACAAAAAAGTGCACGCGCTCGCGTTCCAAAATCATCAGTGTGTACCAGCCTTTAATCTCACTCCCTTGGAGTTCCGCCCATACATTAGCAAAGTTAAATAACAGCGTCTGTCAACTGCACAGTGCAGTAATGTTTGTTATGATATACGATGCAACTTTATTGTGCATAGAAATACAGACGGACGTACTTTTTAAATCATATCTAGTCCCGGTAGAAGGAGCAAACACAAAACAATAAAAAAACCAAAATGAAAAATATTCTTTATTTTGTCTCCATAACATAAATAAATATTAAATAAATAAATATATTGGGACAAATCACACAGATTGAGCTAGCCCCAAAGAAAGGTCGAGACTTGTGTTACGGGATACTAACTCAACGATACCATATTTTATAACATATACATATATAGATAAACATTTAAGACCCGGCCCAATCAGAAAAAGATCATTTTCAATCATGACCCGACCGAGGATCGAACCCAGGACCTCTAGGTTCAGAGGCAAGCGCTTTACCACTGCACCGAGATCGTCAAACATAATGTTACGGCTATACCTCGAAGTGCAGATATGAAATTTAAAAAAATGGCGGGAAAATATACACTCCTGGTGTTATGCAGGCATTCATAAGGTGTGGTGACCACTTCCCATCAGGTGGGCCGCATGCCTGTGTGGTAGATCAGTACTATATATATATATATATATATATATATTACTTTCTTTTTACAAATTGAAAATAAACTTTTTAAAGTCACAATTTCTGAGTAAATCTGCATTCCGCACAAATTGCAGTTGAACGAATAGGGACCACGTGTGCTGGACGGTTGTTAAAATGTTGGATTTACATGCATTATTCGCAAATCAAGCTGTTTCAGACCGAAACTATATGTTGATGATACTAGCATAAGTATATTATAGAGGCTCTGGATGTTTGGGATAAAACAAGTTTTAGTCGAACTATGTCTTAGCCATAATTCTCCAGCTTTTGCCCGCGCATTCGCCCGCGGAAATTTCCCATGGGAACAGTTATTTTTCCGAAATAAATTGTACTATGTCCTTTTCATACTTCGATCTATAGTAGAAAGAACGTGAAGAGGTAACAAACAAACTTACTTTCGCATTTATAATATTAGTTAAGTTGTGTGTAAGTATTGTGTAAGCTAAATAATAATATCTGCAAATTGCTCAGTACTATAAGATAGGATAATCTTAGATTATTATCATAATTTTGTCATAATCTTGCATTGTTTCAAATTAGCGAATTGTTGTGGTCAGTAGTCCTTAGAACGTTGCACAATTTAGTGTTATATTTAAACAAGAATTGTCCTGATGTAGTATTGCAGTAAGCAATGATGGATCAATAAATAAAAATATAGTTCATTGCTTATAGAATACAGGATAAGACTATAAGAATTCAATAATAATTGTACGCGTGTAGAGGGTTTCCCTCTACACGCGTGTTCAACTCGGAGTTTAGGTATTTTTTTGTTATCACTACACCAAATCAGACGATTTCCTTTTGGCCGTTCTTCCTTTGGACGATGGAAAGGATAATTTTTCATATAGGCTTGAGCTATTTATGTCACCGCTTCACTACTTACTTACTTTTCAGAAAAAAAAATACACTGAAAACGTCACACTCCTTTACAGGGCAATCGGGTAAAAAAGGGGTGTATGAAGCCCTTATCCCCGTCTTATCCAAGATCGAGGGCTCTTGACACGGTTACCCAGGCGAAGGGTTGCTTTGGTATACAGCTTGTGTTTCACATAGACGTGATATTAGATAGAGACCATACCACATAAGGCCCGTGGCAACATGAGGAACTACCAATAACAGATAGGGCACATTGCCGTTTGCAGCGACAGTAGCGTTTCATGGTAAACATTTTGTCCATTTGTGATTATATTCTGTTAATTCTAGTCTCACGTTTTTTCCCTTACGGGGTAGACAGTACAATTTTTTTAAATTATACTGGCAGAGAAAGCTGAAGCTGTAAGATTTTGTTTTTGCTTAATAAAGTTTGTGATTTTCTTACTAGAGTCATCACGATTTCGCTCGGATAAAACCATAATAAATTCAATTCCTCAGAATCACACTATTTATTTAAAAAACCCGGTACAAAATCCGTTGAACGTAATTTCTTTGTGAGTTATAATAAGTAAGAAGCGAGCGGTTATTCCTACGGATACATATGCAACTACCGACTTAAATTTTTTGTCAAATGGTTGTATTGAATAAAATTTCTGGAATATTTTCCTCGATATATATTTTCAATTTTACTATATTATGATGTTCATTTGTTCTTGAAACAAATTTGTTTTATCAGATGCAGATTTCCGGAGGCAAAATATGAAATATTATTTTGTTTTTTTTTTTTTTTTCATTTAAAAATAACCACATATATTGAGAGAAATATTAATAAAACTAACATTTCTGGAATTGTTGCGTGTGTCTATTATCGACCGTGATTCCACGAAGCCCTGGATTTTTGTATAGAAATAAATATAAACCATTAATATTTGAAGTATCGATTTTTTTTCACCAGACGTAAAGGCTATATAAGGATACTCTATTGTTGTATAAAATGCTTTTTATCCCGTCATCACCTTTTACGACATCCGCAGGAGGCATGGTGTGGTCCTATTCTAGAGTAGAAACTACACAGCATTAAATACTTAATAAAAAAAATTATTTTAGTTTAAAGGTTCAGTGGAACTTCGACAAAGCTCGCAAAGCTTGTAATGGTGACCTTGCCAACACTTTACCTGAAATGCGCTGACTCACTGCCTTAGATTGTGGGTACATACGGGTGGGAATTCTAAATTTAACCGCAAACATATTTTGTAATCAAAATACTTTTCTAATATATCTACTTTAATGTGACTTGATAAAACTGATTAATTATTTGGTATATTAAATATCTGTGTATCTATTTAATTTTTACCCAATCCAGTAGCCAATTAGAAGATAATGTATATAATTTATAAAATATTATAATATATAATATATGAATATGTGAATTCGTTCATTGGGTGGGAAAGATAACTTTTTTCTTTATTGAAATGATATAAAAAATCCCCGGTGATTTCGAAATGACGTGCGAAATGAAATCCAGGTTTATTAACCTTTTATATTATACCACCAATATTAAAAAATATCTAACACATAGCCACGTTCACGTTTATGATATTCATTGAGTAAGAGTACGATTAAATAACCCACGAAAGATCGGAAACGCACGAAATTCGAGACCGTATTTTTCAATTTAAAGATAAAATCTCCGCGTTGAAAAGCGTATTTTATTGAAAGTGCCACAACCCTGGTCTGACAAAACTGCAAAGTCCACTAGTAAAACCGCCAGTAGGTCATAAAAACTTGATCTTTTATGGTCTACTCGGCAGAGTTATCGTTAAGAATTGATAGTGTACGCTGAATTTGTACCTAAGTCCAATCATATCTGTTATTAAAAACATGTTACATCAAAATACATTTTAGATATGAACAAAGGAAATTAATTTCAGAACTCGGCTCAGGCTCGATTTTCACAAAAGCAGAGCGAATATATACAAACGAAAAAGTTCCATCGATTAATATTTACTGTGAATGCAGTAAGCGGATTCGAATGAAATCGAAAAAGATGCGCGGCGCGAGCATTAATTTGGGGGTTTCTATTATAATCGAAATGTTTCTAGGTCAAAGTGAATATTATAATGAAGTATCTACACTATAACATTAAACAAATCTGCAGAAGAAAAGCTGCCTTGATGCCATCAAGAATTGCGTGCTGATGGTCTGACAAATAGGAATACCGAGAACCGTGTGATGTGGAGACGAGACAAAAGCGAGCCCTGGGCTCCGACGCTCAACGGCTGTGGAACCAGGCAACGCACAGATAAGAGAAAGTGAGAAATTAATCTCTGCAGAGTTTTAAAATACTTGTAGAAATTCCACCTCAAATCTTTTCCGTTTGAAGCTGAAATTACACCATAGTCGCCAAGAAAAATGGCACTTAGTCGACCCCGCTCTAAGAATCGAGCAAATTCTCTCCAACTTAAAAGTGGCAAAGGCATGTTAGAAAGTTGGAGTTTCTTTCTTGTTTTATTAACAGATTTGCGAAGTTGGATTCGGTTTTGGAGTTACGAATTCTGTAATGAATGAATCGCCAAAAATATACTGAACGGGATTTTTTTACCCGACTGCAAAGGAAGGGTATTGTTTTTCGCGCCTATCTTGTATGTATATATGTAATTCTATACTATCTCATATCTCCAAAACGGATGAACGGATTTACATAATCGAGGTATTGTTACATTCGTCTTGGCTGCCCGAGTATTCTTAGGTGAATAGGTGACGTTAAAAAAACAAACATAGCGACTTGGTGAAAAACATTTTTTTTTAAACTTACTACAATAAGGGTATCAAATTAAAGGGCTCAACGCAAGGATTGTTAAGCAGACGGGAATTATGTTTTTTTTTTTAATTTTTGCTTCTTAACCTTAACCTGACGCAAAAAGAGAGGTGTTATAAGTTTGACCGCTAAGAGTGTCTGTCTGTCAGTCTATCTGTGTGCGTGGCACCGTAACGGGTGAACCGATTTGGATACTTTTTTTTATTCGATAGCAAATATTTATGCGGTGGATCTTGGATATGTTTGATCAAAATCGATTCGGCCGTTCAAAAGTTGTAGCGGAAATGAAGGTCGGGGGTATTTTAATTCGTCTAACAAATAAACATGTTATGAGTTGGTTCATTACATACCTATGCGCGTCTAAAGAATGCCGAATATCGAGCGAAGTGAAGAAGAAGAAAAGTGAGAAGCCTCTGGCTCAGCCATGAAACAAATAAATAAATATATTAGGTCAAATCACTCCGATCGAGTTCGCGCCAAAGTAAGTTCGAGACTTGTGTTATGGGACGCTAACTCAACGATACTATATTTTATAACAAATACATATATAGATAAACATCCGAGACCCGGGCCAATCGGAAAAAGATCATTTGTCATCACGACCCGACCGGGGAATGAACCCGGGACCTCTCGGTTAAGAGGCAAGCACTTTACCAGTGCGCCATCGAGATCGTCATCAAACAGGGAAAAGCCCAGATCCATATGAGACTGCATTAAATATCCCAACGAATGCAATGTGATATTTTCATTAGCGCCGAAACGGCCCGAACTGAATTGCGAATATACGAACCAATTTGCGCGCGCTCTCCTTTTGTACTGGGTATTTAATCTTACCCGCTCTACAGCGGTTTAATAATAGCCAGGGTTGGCGCAAATAAAGATAATATGTTCTATAGGGTTGCTAACATCAAAAATTCTGTTCAGAGGGCTTAGTGCAAGCACAGATTATACCTACTCCAGAAATAATACATGATTATACTTCCAGAAGTGCGAGTCTGCATTTTACTTCTCGCCCTCGAACCAATCATATTGCGGTGGGGTTGTCGTTGCGTCACAATGGCGCAATGTGATTGGTTGGCTGCGTCTCACTTCGATTGCAGACAGACAAGCAAACATCGGGATAGGTAAATAAAAGCTAGTAAAATGGGTGAAAACTCATACTTTATTAATGTAATATCGCGACATAGGACGATACAGATAAAGAACGAACTTTCTTTATCGTTTTAATAAAAAACCTTTGCCAACCCTATAAATGACTTGGCTTGACTGTAATCCATGTTGCCGTTTTTTTAATCTTTCGCCCTTTATAAATAACGTATCCGTTGTAATATTTTAATATTCGACCCCAAAGTACAAAATAAAGGATGGAAATGGAAACAAAAGTTAAATGAAGGAACAACGCTTGATCATGAAATGGTAACCCAGCGTTGTGATACGTGACGTATAGACGTCGCGCCGCGTCCCGACTTGCCGCATTTTATCGCTTGCCTAGGACGTCGCCGGCTTCACCAATCATTTTTACCATTACTCGGAAAATTAATGATTAAAATTTAATATCGTTACTATGTGTGTAATACAGATGGGAAATTCTGTCTTTCTGTCTGTTACGCTTTCACGGCCAAAACGCTTGATCGATTTTAATGAAATTAGTTTTCCTTCCTTGGTTGAAAAAACTGTATAAAATGAATGTAAAAAGAACTCTTAAACTTCGGAAATATTGGAGGAATACGTAACTTTTTCTTGTTTTTCATAGTCAATTTTGCCGCGGACAAATCTTTTGACGACCTCTCCTTATTGGCCTATTGGTCATTATGCTAAATATACTGTCGATCTGCTACACTGAAGATCCCGGTTTTGATACCATGTTACATACCAATAATACATAATTATAACGTTATCAATTAATGATAACTGCACCAACAAATTTGACATTGCGGCCCGCCGCTGACGATTAGACAAAATGGCGTACTTTGCCTTTTTCTGCGCACGTTAAAGTTAACGTCAATGTTGACGGTGTAACCCACCCTAAGGTGGTCACTGAGATGATCTTTTATCGGATAGACAGGGGCGCGGGTTCAATTCCCTCTCTATTCCATATTTTTTTTATCTCATTATTATTTTCAAAGATCTTTTATCGAGTTAAAGTTAACCCTATATTTTTCAAGCAAAATCTAAGTTAAGTCCAGCAATAATATACCAAGTAGGTTCTTTCTCAAACACGTAAGAGATTTAGGTGAGTTGTGGATCAAGTTACACAGACTATCCACAATAACAAGATGCATTTTAATAGGTACTAGCTGCGCCCCAAGGTTTCGTTCCCGTGGGAATTTCGGGATAAAAAGTACCCTATGTGTTATTCCAGATTATATTCTACCCGTGTACCAAATTTCATAACAATCCGTCCAATAGATTTTGCGTGAAAGAGTGGCAAACATACGTCATCATCAGATTAGTCGGATATAGTATTTTTTTATTCACAGCACATATTTCCATGACAGTATATGGAACTGCAACTAAATTTCAATTTGGTACCTCCCAACGTTCTTGAGAAAAGTTTTTGACAGTCGGACAGAAACTAAACATTTTCATTGTCTAACAAACAGCTTTCTTTGCGAACATTTTAGCAAGTTGTGTGACGTCACTTGTTCGTGTCATTTAGTATGGTGCATTTGGGCGAGTCTGAAAATGTGTGATTTTATTTTTGTCAAATCTTTGAAAGTATTGTCCATTATCACAGTATTTTTTTCATTGGTGTTTCTAATTATATATAACGGCCTGCTAATAGTCATCAAGGGGAAAATATATCGGCTACCCTATAACAAACGAAGAAATATTTTGAGGCACATAAAACGACACACGTACACTTTGCTCCCCCGAGGCAACTTTCGAAGTAGTGCAAAGAAAAACTAAAAGAATAGCCCAGTTTGCAAAAGAACAGTACAATGAGGGACAAAATGTGCTAAACTTTCGTACATAGCACGAATGAGGAAGCTTCGAGTTATATTTGTTACGCAACTACACACGTATGTTTTGTGTACACGCGTAGGCAAGGAAATGGGACGCTTAAATATTTTTTGCCAATAAAACAAGATTTAAGGGAGAGCCTCGGGAAGATTTCATGCGCTGGCCACCGATAAAGCTGTGGCCGTGAAAACAGTTATCTGGGAAAATATAGTAATATATTTATAATATATTTAGCTTTTTATTTTTTGTGTGACAATTTTCAACAATTTTATTGGAAATACAACTTTTTTTGTTTATTCCTTTACATTTTGACATTTTTAATAATGACGTAATCTCGTTCTCCTAATTTTCAATATTATATATGTATAAGACCTATATTTGTTGTTTGTCCTTGGAGAAAAGGCTGCGGTGAAGTTTGTTGCGCCGCTTCTTCTTCACCTGCGCTTTGGAAGTCGACAGTAGACTTAGTTTAAGTAATTTTTTGACGTCAATAAGTGATGTATATTATCCTAAATTGAATAAAGAATTTTGAATTTGAATTTGAAAATGTAATTTTGATATCGTTTGAGAGCGTCGACTAGATGTATATATAATACAAATACGAAAATAATTAATTTAATTACACAATCTATTACATAATACAACAACATTAAAAACAACTTGTTGGAGACCCGGAGACTCAAATAGGCCGGAGCCTGTACCTTGGGCCACCAGGAATAAAACAACTGTTAAAAAAATGTAACCTATTTAAGGTTCAAAATCCCTTCCTATCATACCCTTAATTCCATCCTTCTTCTCTTATATCCTTACTAATATCAATATATTTCGGCCTGATGGAATAACGCGTGTTGCTGAGGATCCATTGATAAACTGGTGATAAAGCCATATTTCATTTACAGCAATGTACCTACTATTCTTACATTTTATAAAAAGAAGTAGATACCCCGTCTTGTCTGTCTGTACGCGATAAACTCAAAAACTACTGGTCGGCGCTAGTTTTTGATAAATGTTTAAAATCTCCCATCCATTTTAGTTTTTCAATCCCTTATCTCTAATACACGGATAAAATTGTAGTCCGATTTCTAAATTTAAATTTTATTTAGGTTTATATAACATATCAATTGTTTATAACTAAACTAAAACTACTTAAAGAATATAAATTCGCATTCAATAATGCGAAAGTTTGTATTTCACGTTTTCACGCTGGGCCGATTTTGATGAAATTTGGAACATAGTTAATCAAGGTCCTATAATTAAAAATATCTTTACATATTATAAGTCCCATGCCGCATCTAACTATCAGTCTGTTCGATACACTCAGTAACTACTGCTCGGATTTTCATGCATGCCACCAATAGTGTCAGAATCTTGAGGAATGTTTTCAGAAATTTAGGTATAGGTGTGATTTGGGTTTAAAGACATTTATTCTCTTTAAGACAATTTGTCACTTACATGAAAACTTAAATTAATTTTACAATATTATATATTCGTTCGTTGGCCAAAAGTTACACAATAAAGTATTTAGCTTGTATAAAAATAAAACATAACATAATTATTTATTATTAGGGAGCAGATATCAAGTCAAGTACAATAATTCCCTCACACCTTATCAAGTAACGTTTAGATTGGTATATTTAAGATTATGTGTTTGGCCAGCATTTTTTTAAATTTGGCGAGCGATTCAACATTTTTAACATGTGAAGGTAGTTTATTAAAATGACGCGCTCCTTCAACTGTGTCGATCCGTATTTTGTTCGCGACTTAGGAAGAACTATGAAGCTCGCGCGTCGAGTGCAGATGCGCGTAACCTTTTTCTGTTTAATAAATTGTAGATCGGAACGGACAATGTTATGCATAGTTTTGTGGATAAATATGCAGATGTTATAAATGTATAATTGTTTGATGCTCATTAATTTTGTTTCGTTATAGATTTTTGTGGTTGCTGTTCGAAAATTATAGTTGAATAGTACTTTTACGATACGTGATTTATACTTTTGAACCGAACGAGGTCGGGACGAGGCCTCTAGTACAATATATTTCCAATCGATAGCATGTCTTATAATTTATGACATTAATTTACACTAAACTTTAAAAAATAGAGTTAAAGAAAATTCAATTTCGACAAAACGAACTGACAACGTAATGTCTGAAGCGAACAACTACTTCCTAACTTTGTTACATCCTGTAGTTTACAAAGAACGAAACAAAATGTCTAGGGCACTCTCTAAATAATGTCTGAGAACACGTCGATGTTTCTTTGTGTCGAAAGTTGACCGTAACGAGAGCACAAGATTCTCGAAATCGATACAATCACTTAAAAGTTCGGTGTATGATACTTGAACAACTTTCTACAGTGAAAATGACTTGTATTTCAGTTCACTCATTCATAAATCGAACGAGCGGAGATTTAAAAATAAACTAGTTGTACGAAACAAACTTAGACCTCGCGAACACAATACATTTTGATGAGTTTTTACAAAATTGTGAATATTTAAAAAAAGGGCTTAACCAATTTTGTTACGCCACGAACTTAAAAATTCCATTGGCAGATCGTACATACCTTTTAAATTTCATCAAAATCAACGGTTCGAAAGTTATCACTTTACAAACATACATACAACAAAATATTTTTGGTCAAAGTTGAATTGTAGACCTCGCTCGCTTCAATCAATTAGTCAATTATACAAAAACTGTATCTTTCTTTAGACTTGGTAGAAAAGGATATACAGAACGAAGAGATACGAAGAAATACTAAATATGATATTAACTAGTGACAGCTTGCAGGTCTACCGTCTATTGGACATACAGTTCTTTCCCTTGACTGTTTTTTCCAATCTCCGCGGGAGGAGAAACTGTATGGTTGTATTCGCTCCCAGACTAACATGAATGACTTGAGAAATGTTAAGATTTTTTTTTCCAAAGAACATTCTGGAACCTTGCACCATTTAGATGTCACTGCAAGTCACAACTTTGAAGTTCTTACATACATAGAAGGTACATGAGGGCAGTTGGCTGCATTACTTACAAATACAATTTCACTATTCGCTGTTTTTCATATAAGTCGCATATGGATCAAAGCGGATTTGTTGTGAACTTATTGAGACAAATATATATTGACACATCACAAGATTAGGTTATTACAAATCCCGAAGGTTATTTGTATAACACGTTAATTACAAAAGGGTCACCTTTCTTGCCAGACAGTGTACGGCGAGTGCGTAAGGACAATATCGTAAAAGTATACGAGCCTTGTTAGGAGAATGTTTCTATGTATTTAATCTTATTGACACTAGTAAAGTTGTCATTTTTGGAAGATATCATTTTTGCAAACACGTTTGACGACGTTCGAAACGCGTCCAGACTTAAGACGATACATAACTGCACACAAGCGCCACGATTTTGTTTAGTAGAGGATTTTTAGCGAAAACTAAAAATCCTCTACTAAACCGAAAACGGTGGCCACTAAACTATTCATAGTAGACTGTGACTATATTGTGTAATAGACAACTATAATGCACTGCAATAAATTCCTTCATCTAGTGTAGAATAATTTGGAAAGATGATTTTTTAGTTTTCGCTAATAAACAAAAGAAAATGTTAAATAATGTTATGTATTACTTTAACAATGGAAAATTAAAAAAAAAACAAAAAATATTATAACGTTAAACGAGTTAAAACCTAATATGGAGTACGAGAGTCCCTAATTATTTCTACAATCAACCGTAGCGATTTTCTAGTTAGATAAGAATAAAAAAGGCTATTACCATTAGATACGCTTTTGCTAAGCCATTAAGTGCTTAAGCTTTGACAATTTCGCTGTAACCGTCGATTTTAGTAACGTGGCAGTGCATCCAACTTTTTCTGCGCAGTCGAGTGAAGGGAAGCGCCGGGGTAATAAAACCTCTTTGCACTCTTTAAGACTAGAGTCTAGCGATCCAATTTAAACAAAATATATTTTAACAAATTAAAAATCCCTGCCTGCTTATAAATCCTTGCGTTGAGCTCTTTAATTTGATATAGTATTCGAAAGACAGCGTAGGAGTTCAAGCTTGGTTGATGAGTATTTTTTTGATAAAATTTTCATTTCGGAATAAACCCTTTTTCATGACAAACCTCTTTGATTTTAGTGTTAATAATTTTAACATACTGCACGTTATATTTATGTAGATTTTACTTTTTTAAAAACAGTAGTTTGATTTCGTTAGAACAAACGCCTAAACTTCAACGTAGTTTTAATAACAAAATAGTGTTTCAGATGATGTTAACAAACTTGTGTCTGTTGAATTACTATTTTGAAAATGTTGAAAAAAAAATGAAATTTTAGGGTATCAAATAAACTAAAAATAGAAAAATTAAAATTACATTATTTTTTTGGTAGAGATACGTTTTCTCAATTTGTAAGGATGAGAGGCCGGTAGACGCTCCTCTTAAGACCCAGTTATAAAATTGAAGCTCTTATCTTGGATAAAAGGTCCAATTCGCTTTCTTCACCACTAACCACGTAAGCTTTTGATGCGGTAGTTAAGTTTAAAGTGTTAGTTTAAAACGCTAACAGTAAAGATTTTTAGTCTAATAATGACTTTCCTTATAATTTGGATAGTTAGGTTCATTTAATCAGTTAGCTGCCTGCACCAAGCGGTGATGCCCGCGTAATTATTAAAAAAATACTTACCATTTTCTGCACAGTAGCGCGATCTAATTTATAAAGCGCCTTTTTGAACAAATCCTATCCTATAATCCTATAATCCGAAAAAGTACTTTTCGTAAAAGTACCCTATGTGTTAGTTAATTCACAATATCAGCTACTTTAATACCAAGTTTCATAAAAAGTGGTTTAGCCGTTTGAGCGTGAAGAAGTAACAAACATACTCACAAACTTTCGCCTTTAGAACAATGGTTGGATGGAAAGACAGTACAATTTTATGTTGTTACATCCCAGGGAAGGTATAAGGATAATAATACTACTTAAGCCAACAGATAATTTAATGTTCTAGTCCTAAAACCCTAAATTGACAAACCTTTCTGCTACGGAACCCTAAAGATTTTCCAGCGAACGAACACAAAAACCATTCGTTGAATAGCCACGCTAAATTATTCGCTAAGTTCGGTATATTCTGAGAATACATAATGGACCCTGCACAATAGCCATTGTTAATATATGGAGAGGAACAATCAATCAAAAGGGAGGGAACTCCCTTTTTTATTTAACCTCATTACCCAAATGTGTTGTAATGAAGCCTGTTTGAGAGTTTGCAACCTTTCTAGATAATTTCGCTCCTAATTTTGTACTTGTATTATTCTCAGAACTTGCAATAAGGTAAATAAATAGAAGTGCACAATTCTACTACACCGTCCACACTAGTATCATTTTTGTGTTACGTTACAATAGTGTACAGATCTCCGTCGCGTGGCAACGACGTGTATCATTTTCGCTAGTGTGGACGCAAAATGATACGCGATCGTGTCACACTACCTAGCTCTAACCACGTATCTATACATATGTACTGGATACGTCATCAACAGAATAATTGTAGTATTTACGCATTTTGATAGTGTATCATGCACGATACGGTTGAATGGTTCTCAGAGCGTTCCTACCGCTGCGGCCGTGCTGTCATTGCGATCCGTCAATTGTCTTGAGGGAGGAATCATTTCCAATTGGCATTACCACAATACAGATTAATATATATAAAGTCAGATAGTAAAACGAATTCTAGTCTTTGTTTTTTTTTTTTTTTTTTTTCTCTTTATTTTTTTTTTTACAGGGCTTTTTCCTTAATGGCATGTCAGCCCTATCGTACCCTAATTAAGAGATCTACTTCTGAGAAAATATAAACACAAACTCGTAAAATTTTCTTGCAACTATCGAGTTAGGTTTTGACAATATTGACTGGGCAAGTCCCACATCATTGTAGTTTAACATTAATTCTCTCACTAGTTGATCCCTTTCACACTTATATTTAATACAATCAATGAGTATATGTTGTACATCTTCTAAAACACCACATCTTTCACAGTTAGGAGTATCTGATTTTTTCATCATAAATTTAAACTTATTACATAAATAATGACCAGAACGAAGTCTAAATGCTACTTTAATTAAATTTCTACTAAGTTTTACATTACTAAACCAAGGCACTTGAGGAGGTTGACTCTGTAGCGTTTTATACCAAATTCCTTTCTCCAATGATCTACGGTTAGAATATTCTTTCCATAAATTGTAGGTAATATTTTTGAATTTAGAAAACTTTTCTACATAATCCGGTGAAATAGTAGTGCTAGAACCACTGGTCCTTGCTTCTTTTGCTAATGAGTCAACCTTCTCATTGCCCACCAAACCTATATGAGATGGAACCCATTGCAATCTTAACTCAACATCGGTTTGAACTACTTCATACAAAAGTGCCAAAATATCGTAGGCTATCGATATACCTCTGCTATTTCCAGAGGCGCATCGAGCCAGGTGTTGAAGCGCACTTTTGCTATCAGTGAAGATGACACATCTTTGTATACCCAGCCCTCTTATGTACGATACTGCCTTTAAAATTGCAATGAGTTCAACGGACATTATAGACAGACAGGGATCGACCTTAAAACCTTCAGAGAAATTGGTGGTGCAGTCGTAAAAAGCCGCACCTGCCCCTTCATCACTTTTCGACCCGTCAGTGAACAACATGTGCCATCCACGATATTTCTCTTGGATTTCATTCATTATTTCAAACTTGAGGACACTCGCGTCGTAAGACGCTTTTGCCTGTTTGACGGCTTTTAAATTAATCTCAATCTTGTACTCTATGCTTGAGACCCAAGTATTCAAAGTAAACATTTCCAGAGGAGCAGATGAATGGATAATCTCATGTTTGGTTTTTTCATAACATTCTACTAGCAGTGGTTTCTTTTTTTTCTTCCAGTATTTAAATTGACACAGAGTACTTAACTTATCAAGAAGGTTTACACTTTCGTTTTCTGAAATTGATTGAAATTTCAAACAATGTTTGTATGTCAACTGAACTCTTCTTATATACAGGGGAGGTATACTTAATTCACTCTCCATCACATGTATGGGCGTGCTCTTAAGGAAACCTCCTATGATTCTTAAAGCCTGATTTTGAACCTTGTCTAATTTTTTTAAATGTGTTTGAGCACTATTTCCAAACAAGCCACTTCCATAGTCCAGTCTGCTTCTAATAAGTGATAAATATAATTTTCGCATATGATTAGGATGTACTCCCCAAGATGACCCTGTTAGTACTTTTAAAATGTTCAAAAATTTTAAACATTTTTCGCTTACTTCATTGATATGCTTGCTCCACAGTAGTTTTTTGTCCAACCATAGTCCCAAATATTTTATACACTCGCTGGAAGATAATGTCACCGAATTTATTTTAACATTGGGTACCAGCTGCCTACGACCTCTACTGAATACACATAGTTTTGTCTTACTTGAAGATAGCTCCAATCCCAAATCATTTAAAAGAGATACGGTTACATCCAAAGCGGCTTGAATTTCATCCTCACAACAACTGAAATCCTTATGACTGAAATACAATACAAAATCATCTGCATACTGACCAACAATAACATTTTGTATTTGCTGACAAATTTTATAAGTGGCCAAATTAAATAAAAGAGGAGACAAAGGGTCACCTTGCGCTAAGCCTCTATTAGTCCATCTGGTAACCATTTTATCCTTATTTTCATTTGGCACCGACAGGTGTCTCTCGGTAAGAAACGACCACAGATAATTACAAATATTAGCCCCAATATTAAGTTCATCAAGCAAATTAATAAGCTTTCCTATTAATATATTATTGTAGGCATTTTCTACATCAAGGAAACAAGCTAGTGTTGGTTGACTTTTAGCAAATCCTATTTGAATATAAGTGACAAGTCGTGAAAGGCAGTCTAAACAAGAATGTCCACGTCTGAATCCTACTGTATTTACGGATAGTATCGATTTTTTCTCACTGAACCATTCGAGTCTTCTTGAAATCATGGCGTGGAAAATCTTACAGATACATGAAATCAAAGATATTGGTCTTAACTTTGGATTTTCTGTCACTACACTACCTTGTTTGGGGATAGGAATTATATTAATATCCCGCCATTGACGGGGTACATGACCAGTACAGAAAATGTCATTAAAAATATTCAATAAAAACAACTTCGCATTATCAGGCATGTGAAAAATCATGGAATATGTTATTCCATCGTCGCCGGGAGCTGTATCTTTTCTTTTCAAGCAGTTTTTAAACTCACTCAACGTAAATTTAGAGTCTAACTGTGTATTATTACTCGTAATAGTAGGTTTACTTAAATATTCTCTATTAGCTACGAAATCAGGTGTAAGAGAGCATAATAACTTCTCCTTATTTTCGTCAGATATATTTGATCTTTGGTTTTGATATCCCTTAATCCAACGCATTTGCCTCCACATTTCCTGAGGAGACGTTTGCCCATCTAAATTGTCACAGAATTTCTGGTAACATCTGAACTTAGCATTTTGAATACACTTTCTGCTTTCAATTATTTTATTTTCCAATAGTGAAAGATTCGAAGGAGTAGGATTACGCCGAAATTCTTTTAGCGCTAATCTACGTTGGGCAATAACTTTAGAGAGATCAGTGTTCCAGTAGTCCCTTGGCTTAAATTTAGACTTGGGATCTGTACATACCTTCTTAAAGGGAATATGCTTATTGACGGATTCGTTGACCTTCTCAAGAAAATAATCATATTTTTCTTGAATATTTTCGAAATTGAGGTGAGGTATACAGAAAGTATCTTTTAAATGGTCCCTATAAGCCTCCCAGTTAGCACTCTTGTAATTCCTACTTTTAACAAAATGAATATGATCCTGATAACTCAAAGAAGCTTTTACAACAATATGATCACTACCTAGATTTTCGTTGCTTACTTGCCATGTATTATTAAGTGCAATGTCTGAAGAAATAAATGTTATGTCGGGTGACGATTTTTGGAGGATCCCGTTGACGAGTTTAATCCTTGTTGGACTTCCATCATTTACAGATATAAACCCGTTCTCTAGTGATGAGTCCAGAAGTTGATTTCCCCTTGTATCAGTCTTATATGACCAATTAGTATGATGGCCGTTAAAGTCCCCAGCGATTATAGTTTTCTTTGAATACAAAGAGAATATACTATCCCAATCGGAAGGGCCAGTAGCGACAGTTTGCGGGCAGTAGATAGAAAACACATTTTCCAAAGAACTACAGTTAAGAATTTTGATATGCAAAATTTCTATGTCCGAGTTAGTTAAGTTCAAAGGACATACCTGTACTGAAATCGATTTGTGAACTATGATGGCAACTCCTCCATAGGTATCAGGCCGATCCCTTCTGTAAATATTATATCCGTGGATCTTCAAACAGGCTTCAGGCTCTAACCATGTTTCACTCAAAATGGCTATGTGTATTTTTTCTTGTTGCAATAATGTTTCAAAACTTGCCAATTTGGGTCTGAGGCTTTGTGCATTCCACTGTAATATATTAATAGTAAAATTTTTAATAGGTCTATCCATTAAAAAGTTTAAAAATTTTGCCTAACATCTCTCCATCGGTAAACATATCCTTTAAAACAACTTTACATTGTTCAACAATCAACTGAAGCAACAAAAAAATTTTTTCTCCCACCGAAACATTAGACAATAATATATCTTTAAAACGTTCAAAAATTATTCTAAACTTTGATCTTCTTTCTTGCTGAGTTGCTCGTTGTGATTCCTGTTTTTTATTATTACCCATTTCGACTTCCTCGAATTCCATAGAACATTTTTCCGTGTTGCAAAGATTTCCCTTCGTTTCTTCCTTTTTTTTATTCTTTTTGTCGTTTTTCTTCTTATTATATGAGGCAGGAGTTTCTTCACTATCTAGTCGCGTTTGCTGGACCATTGTTTTAGCCCCTACAACATTGCTATAAGTATTTTGAGAAGTACCGGAAATTGGGACAGAGGCAGGCTGTGAGGCGCTGGTGTCCATACCAGTTGCTTGTGCAGGGGTCGGTTCCATTTCCCAGTTTATGATCTCAGACTCCGACTCTTCTTTCTCCGCCATCTCTTCTTTATAAATAAGTAATGCCTTTCTATACGTGGTATTATTCTTACTCATAATAGAGCGAATCAATTTCTCTTTTTGGTAAATGGGGCATATTTTGTCTAGGGCCAAGTGGGAACCTTTACAATTGGCACATGAAAATTCTTTAATTTCACAATTTTCATGGTTCTCTCCACATTTAGGGCAAACAATTTTCTTCGTGGGACAGAACTTGACTACATGTCCAAATTTCCAGCACCCGGAACATTGAGTTACAGGGAATATATAGGTATCAACCTTGAATCTACATCCATATGCTGTTATATATGGGGGTAAAATGGTTCCTTTAAAACATAGTCTTATTGTTTCACTCGGTACCCATTTTCCATCTGCGTCAATGCGATTTAAACGTTTAATTGAGACAACTTCTGCTGAAGATTCTACAACATCCACTAAATCTTTTTCTGTCATATCTAAATCAACATTTTTCACAATACCATAACAAAAACTGGTTTCCGTAGTCATCTGACATCTACATCCCATATTAAGTATTTTTTGACAACCTAACAGTTTTTCTGCCGTCTCTTCGTCTTCTACTTGAATGAGAACCTTATAGGGGCTTTTATATTTTATTCTCAAAATATTTGAAATATTCTCACCTCTCAGCAACTTTGCCATAGCCATTTGCTTAGGTAAAATCTCCAAAGAAGTAATACATACTTCATATCTTTCAATATATTGCGATTCTCCTCTTGATGGTTCAACTTGGCCCTTGTGGGAGTTACTCCTCAGTAAACGCTTCGCTGCCCTCTTTCTGCGGGTAACAGTTTGGAAACCTTCCTCACTATTACTTTCATCTTCCCTAGTCTTCCTTTTCTCAGTATTCCTGAAGTTTGAGTCATCCCATTCTATCTCTTCAACAACATCACTTTCCTGCCTGCTCGTTTTTTCTTGAACTTCCAAACTTCTATTCAATTGTATGTCGCCGTCACTATTATTTTCCATAGCTGAAGGTAGTTTTATATTACGCCACAAAAACGATAACAGACCCGATGTACGTGCACACTCAACGCAGCGCTGAGCGCAACTGTAGTCTTTGTTAAAATTTGAAATAATATTGTATTGACAGCGCGGCGAAACGCTTTGAGAACCACTATGTCATTTGATACATGGTACATCGCGATCCATTTCGAGGGTGTTTTTCCCCGATCAACATACGCAATGTATCAGACAAGTTTGGACGTGAATTATTTCTCGATTAATATAGGCACATGGATAAACCATAACAAATGAAGAAACAATGTAATCTCATGAAAAGTCCAGTAAATCTTTTTAAGTCATACCAAATGTTTGTCACCTAAGCAAGTTCATATGACTATTCATACAGCGCTACTCCCCGTCCACGTGTTAAAGCGACGTAACTTTCACGAGATGTTACATTTTATTTTCCGTGAAACTCTCAACGGGTTGCAAAGTCTGGAGATTTCTTGGAACAAGTTTAAATCTGGACATGTTTCCTAACAAATGGCGAATTTTTCAGTACATATTTATGCCCAATTGTATTCCCGAGTGCTTAAACTCTGTGAGAAAAAAGTTTAACGAAGTCGGACAAATGTTTGACGTAAAATATTGTCATCTGTTTGAAAAGGACCAATATAATCCTAACATTAAATGGAGTAATCCTAAAATTGAATAACCCTACTAAATCCTAATGGCAGATAACATGATAATTATAAAGGCATTACACAAACCCTTTCTAGGACAGATAAGCTTCTAGCTAGATCATGAATAAGTCTCTCTCTCTTTATATTCGTATTTCTCATGGCCGAGGGTCGTGATCATTACGTGGAATGAAACACACACAACAACTTTCTTGGCATTATTAATAGAGTGGTTTGCCATTGCATTCTCCATTTCACACACAAGTTGATAATCAACTAGTTTGCAGGTTTCCTCACGATGTTTTCCTTCACCGGATAAGTAATGGTCACCGGATGAATAAGTCTACAGTTTTTAAAACAAAGTCTATTCAGTTTTACGGGCGTTCTTGCGAAAAAACTATGTACACTAGAGAACAATTATTATCCAATAGTGAAATTAATAGCGTGCAGTGACATAAAGAATTTAATAAAACTGCTAAAACTAATTTCTTTCATTTAAAACAAGGCAAAATAGTTTCGAATTGATGAACATCATAATGAAGTCTTTATTATTTTCGACAATCGTTCAAAAACAATGTTCCAAATATAATTACAAGCAATATTACACGATTGCGTCAAAGTGTGCCACGTTGATGACAAAAGCTGCTATAGCAGTTTTTTTTTTTCTTTTGTAACCTTCCATTTGACATTTCACACTGCTGGGCAAATATCTCTTCCTTATTTTTCTACCCATCTCGATCCAAGGCAAAGTCTGGCCATTCTTCCATAAATTTGTTGAGGTCATCCCGCCACCTACTCCTTGGTCTACCTACCATTCGGCATATATTTGTATTGCTATAGCAGTTATAATATTAAATTTGCTTTGTGTCTATTTAATAAGTGATATATGCTCTTGAGTCTCGGGAAGCCAATAGATATGTAATAAAGATTAAGCTAAATACTTGCACTTGGTTAAATGGGAGGCCGGGATCTTCGAGACAGTTAAAATGAGAACGGATTTTGAGTTAACTTATGTAAATATTAATTACATGCGAAAATGTTTTCACGAAAAAGAAAATTTATTATGCAATAAAGTTATTTCAAACAAACAAAATTCCAAATTGTATTATACGAGTCACGGGTCATCCATCCTTTTACAGACTATTAAGAAAATTGCTTTACCACCACTACCGCAAGGATTTTAGCAATTGACGTTGGCATAACACGCACAAAAAATGTCCGCCCATAATATAGTAAATGTATCCTAATCTCCTTTTAACGAAACAAAAACATCTTGTCCTTACCAGATTTTCCTCGGACATATCACATAACCTTCTTACAGTAAACGTTGTTTATGTGTCCACTAGATGGCGCCGTCTGTTGTAAACCGCATTAGTTTCAGCACATTAGTTCTGATGGTCAGTTTTTGGAGGTCGAGATTGGATTAGAAAGTAAAGTTTGTTTGGAGTATTTATGTTGTTTGCGAATTTGCGACGGAGACAACTTTACGCTGTTAAAACCAGATAATGTTGCCGTTGAGTATACAAAGCCTTGAAATTGTGTTAACTAGAAGAGAAAAACAGTTGTTTAATTGGTTATTGACTCGTGTTTACGATTTATTAGATAGTTATTTGGATAAGTTATAAGAAATGTGGTGATTTGAAGTTAAAAGAATCAGCGAAATGTTTAAATTCTGATTCAGGCTAAAACCATCAGTTCATATACAGTAAACTTTTTTATAGCAGTACGAATTAAGTTGTTAATCTTTAACTTTATGAAATGTTGGTTCTAAAAGTGTTAGCCAAAACACACTGCAAAAAAGGAAGGTTTTAAAAATGAGCCACAGAGTCAATCCATTATAATATCATCAAAGTATCTAAACAAAGCCCAATCACTCAGAATCCAATTTCCTAAAATTCGGAGTATTAATTACACCGTGTAATCTTTCAGGAAACTGAACTCAATCACAGAGACAAATGGCGGGCTCTTAGCAAACGTTGTAACGATTTTTTCCAATTATACGGCGATCAAATGGACTTGACGGAAGTCTGTGGCAAAATCAAGAGTACTGCAGGAAAAAACAAATTGTTGATACAAATCAATTACCTAGAAGATGCTGATAACAAACATGTATTAATTGTATCAATTTTATTTATTCTTTCTTTCTGATCTGAGCGTTTTCCTGGTACTGTTACGTTGTAAATAAACAAATTATATCGGAATGTCATCTGTCACAGTGACACTTTTTTTTATAATTGGCGGACGCGAGGTTGTGCTTTGTTACGCTGTCATGGCCACCTAGTGACTTGGTGCGTAACAGTTCTTTCCTCAGCCGCTAAGCGTCAGAGCCCAGAGACTACAATTGTTTAAAATCTACTTTAGAGCGGTACAGTAACCATATTTATATGAAACGATACAAAATTGTGTTCTATCTTACATAACTAAAGTACATATCCATTTTTGTCTAATCTAAGAAAGGATAATGTAAGAATCATTCCCAATGCTGAATATTGAAAAAAAAAATACTCGGGCCTAAAATGAACAGACCCATAATAATGACGCGCCATTCTTTTAGCAACACTAGTGTAAAAATTAACGATTAAATTAATCGTCTCTCATTATTCTTTGCCATGGACTCCCGATTTTTTTCTTGGTTTCATTACGACTGTGACATTGAAGGATTTGGCAGGACTGCCTTCATTCATTCTTAATTAAGTATCTATTTACTCCTAGAAATAGAAAGGAAAACTATAATAATTCGGACTTCGGCAAAACAGTAGCTAGTGGATAAACGGAATCTCACGATAGTGAGAATTTTGACAGGAGTCCTTCAGGAAAACTTTACAATTAACTTATATTTAATAACGTCTACACGAGAAATCGCAATACTTACTATGATGGCTCAGGAAACCAAAGGTCTTGCGTATATTTCCTTGAAAATTTCTTTAATAAAGTGCTCACGTGCAATTAGACGTACATTAGTATCTGGCAATTAAGTTTGCAGCACAAGAAACAGTAAAGCTTAATTATCTGTTAAGTCCAAAAGTTGAAAGCTCGCCGTGAATTTATTTGCACAGCTTGATGTTGTTTCGCAATTCACCCGCGTCTAATGCACGAAATAGAGAATATTAAACTATCCTTATTGTCGTGTGTCCCAACTAGAGTGTAGGTAGATGCTGTATATGTGTTGTAGCTTTCGTGCTTTGAAGACATAACTCTACATACCCATATTATGAATTGTTTGTTTGTAGTAGATAGCGATTAAACTTTTTATTATATCATCCAACTGTATGTGCTCAAATTTTTTCCGAATTTATATTTCCTTCTTTATTTCTATTATCGGAACTTAGCACGAAGCTTTTTTTTTATGTAACTGACGTTTCAACAATATCTGTCGCCTTGTTCGCAGTCAGGCTGGAGTATTTGCGTTGTGAAGTGATGGTGGTGGATGCAATTACTCAACAATCACACTACCCGTACTAGTTCTCATCATCGTATCGAGTGTTTTATTGCTAACACTATTGTCAGATTTTATTCTGGCATCTGGCATGACTTTTGCGACTATTTACCGCCATCTACTGGCAGGAAGTCGCATACACACTAGGAAACTAAACTGTCAACCAGTGTGCAGGTTTCCTCACGATGTTTTCGGAAAGGACCAGAAGCAAGTGGTGGTCCATGAAAACTAGTATTATGAGCCAGATTGGTCTACAAACTCATATGGCATGAGTAGGATACGAACTTGAGACCTTTCGATCCTCTTAATCATTACACCGTTTCACTGTTCTAATAAAGTCACATTATGGTCGATTCAGTTGCTGACTGAACAGTAAACCAACGCTGATTACGATATAGGATACAGTATCACATCTTTGTCCCTTACGGGGTAGACAAAGCAAACAGATGCGAAAGTTGAATGTAACGTTTATAAGAATATTTAGAGATGGTCCATATTTATGGAAATGAATCTCCCTCGTTTAGTTTTTCCTCAAGAGATTTGAATGTTTTTTTTACAGCTACCAATAAATCCGGGAAAGCGCCAATACCCGGGGCGTTTCGTAAATGAGGTGTGTAAACAAAACGCTTCACGGTTTCACGCTGTTTTATTTGTTTATTTGTCTACCCTCACATTTTTCTTTGCATATCATGGCTTTTTGAGCTCCTTACTGCCTACTTGAGTGATGTTATGTGTCTTTATTGTACTTAAATAAAGGCTTCTTAACCAAATTTCTCTGACAACAATAATATAACTAGTAATAAATGCTAATAATCTTACGTCAAAAATATTTTTTTTTGCAAGAAATTAATTTTATAATGTAATTACATTTTTAATTGGTTTTATTGCAAAAATGTGTGTTATATATTTTTCCCCAAGCGCCGCGGTCTCAATCCTTCGCTTTTCTTCAAAGACAGCGGTCCTAGCACGGTCCTAGTAAACCCACTCAAATACAGTGCTTGGGCGCCTGGAATCGTGGTCTCAAATAATTGCTGTGTCAGTCGCCCAGAGACCGACGAAAATATCTTCGCAAGTTTAATAAGATAGATGGCGAAAAAAAAAACTCGAGCTTGTTAACCTATAAACGTTGTTTATTTGTCACACACCTCATTTACTTTGGACCGGATACAGCCGGCTCACCGGCTTTTATTTTCCCGCCATTCATCCGGGTCCAAGAATGCAGAAAACACAGAATGAACACCTAGACGTTGATTTGAAGACGCATTTTCTCATTGTTCATACAGGCCTGAGAGGCGTGTGGTTCCCGCGAACTTCATTACTTCCATTAAGCAAAGTACGAGGTAATTATTCCTCATCGGAACATTTTCCCGGTTCCTTCCTTAGCCGTTGAAAGTTGGAACCAAGGGTCTTTCTTACTGTTTCGTTTCCATTTCTCATGTTTGTCAACGTTCTTACTAGACTGCCAGCACTTTTTGAGTCGAAGCGACTGGGAGAACTAAAGACAAGGCTACATGGACCGAGCGGTCATCGGATGTTACAGCAAAGTATCCGAATCAATATGGGAGACCATGATAAGTGTAACAGAGAAAAGTCTCATAACACTTCAGCAATAACACTGGCTGACAAGAAAACATATAACCAATGAAAGCTTGCTTACCCCAATAAACAGAGAAGCTTAAAAGGAGTTTTATAATCGCCTTCTTCTTCTTTGCTTGTAGACTTTGTTTTTTGTTCTCCAATGACTTCAGTCAGAGTTTAGATCTTTCCAAACTGTTGTGCCAAGTGAGAATCTATTACCAAATTAATATTATTACAAAGTTTCTGTTCTATATCCACATTATTTTATACCCAGATCCCGGTTGATTTATCCCCTGGAAAGGAATTTAAATTAAAGTACACGTTCGCTCTTTAACACCCAATTTGGCGGGAGATATGTAATTTCATGGATGAGTAAACTCGACGAATGTGAAAATGTTCATCATAATTTCATGAAAGGACTGGAGGAACACTGTTGTGAAAAGCATCTTAAAATGGCAAAACTGTAAAAAAAATTAGACTGTATAAAGAAAAACTTCAGACTGACAGACTAGCCTTTTCGTGTTTAAGTTACCTACTCAAAATGATACCATAAGCAAAATCTGTTTATTCATTTGGGTATTTCACAGAAATAAGGACATTTGTGGTTGAATATATAATAAAGATTAGGTCTAGGTCTCTGTGATTGGGTTTTTATTTATGGTTTCAGACTATTATAAAGTAAAAAATTATTTACCAATTCTATGATACAATTTATCTCTAATTGTTATTTATAATTCTAGAAGAAATAGTTTTTAGCAATAAGATAGTAAATGTTGTTATTCATTCAACTGTCTAGCAATGGCCAATGAAAATTCCCATTTCATATTCGAAATTCGAACTAAAATAATTCTGCTCACCGAATTCCCCGACAATCAAATTCAAATCTAGAACGGACCGAAAAAAATGTCCTCGCCAGACACAGTTCTAGTTTATTACTAGACTTTTTTCCTGGGTAATAGAGTTGATTTTGGAATGGATTTAGGGATGCATAATAGCAAACAACGGTCGCTGACGAGGCACTAGAGATTGGTGCGATTGTTCGCACCATTTTGAGATATTCTGCTGACGTGACGTCATCGTGCAGACATTAGAAAAGGTTTAAAAATGCGCTGCGTGTAACAGAACCATTTGGATTTAGTCTTGGCCATAAATTGACTGATATTGGTTTTGATACGTTATCTAGGGCTTTTTAGTGGGCTGGGCTGTTTTGAAATAAATGTTGTTACCCCAACGGTATATTATAGGATAGTTGTATTTTTTTGTGAAGTAACTTACCCATACTTTGACGACTTTTAACTTCGAAATTCTTTTGGGAAAATTTTATTTGACTTGGCTTTTGTCCACAACTTTGTATGTGAGTATAAATCCGTTTCCCGTAGGAATTTCAGGAAATCCCTTCTTAGTGCTCTCCTACATTGTCCTAGGAACCTAAACACCAAATTTCAGCTTTCTACGCCCAGTAGTTTCGGCTGTGCGTTGTCTGTCAGTCAGTCAGTCACTCAGTAACATAAGAGTTATATATATATATAGATTACTTACAATGTTTGTCATCAAGACACAGACAGGACTCTCGAAATCTGAAACAAACAAGTGCATTATTACTTTAGGAGATTTAGGTAACTAATTTATTACTTACCCTGAAGCTACAACTTTCCACTTCCTAAAATTTTGTATGAAAAATAATACACACTTTGGGTATTGAAAAAACAAAAAAAAAAGGTTTCCGTTCTGTCTGCGTTCACTGGAATGGCACCTAAAGGCGAAACCTAGGATCATTAGTAGTCAACACCTAGACGTAGCCAACAGAGACCGGTTGCACCCAGGTGCAGCCGCACTTCGAGGTTTAACCATAACAAACATACAAAATGGATAAACCGAGAAATCAATTCAGACTATCCAAATATCAATAGTCATTATCGGATCTATCCTGTTATGCTGACGATAGATTGGTCGAGATATGCAAACGAACATACATACTTGTTAACATAATATTGTGCCTTTGCACAAATCTATATCAGATTTCCGTATGGTAAAACGTAGTTTTCAAAAGCACCTACTTGAAAAGCACCTTTTTAAACAACGCCTATTTTATTCATATTAATTAATCTTGGCGTGTCGACTCTGTAAATAATAAGACGCCATCTATACAGCACTTCCAGGATGAGCAGCAAATCATATGTTTTGTATCTACTTATAAATAATGTTTGTATTGGGCCTATTCTATTGCATTTGATGGAAATCTGTAATGATAGTATAAAAGTTGGGCAGTAAATAAATATTATACGTTTTATCACTATTATAACATCGAGAAAGTACATTATATTCTGTTGTATATTACAACGATATATCTTCAGGTGCTATTGAAACACGTGCTTCTAAAAAAGGTGTTGGAATCAAACCCAGTCAGCGTTTCTTACGTATATTTGAGTTATGTTTCAGAATTCAGGTCACTGGATATAGGTTCGGAATAGGGTTCCGTTTAGCAATATTTCGTTTTTCGTCTTTTTACCCAACTGAAGCGACCAATTGACATAACTAACTATAAGTATGGGTTGCTACAATCAACTTTCACGTTAACTTTAACGTGCGCGGAAAAACGTCAGCAGCGCGCAGGTCGAACTCACCGTGAAATTTGATGGAGTTCTTCAAAAAAATATTTTGGTCCGGCAACGCACATGGGACACACCTGGTGTTGCAGGCGTTAATAGACTGCGGTGACCATTTCCCATCAGGTGGGCCGCATGCTCGTTTGCTTGCTCAGTTTTATTTAAAAAAAACTTAGTTTTACGACAACGGAATCTTCAAAGATACTAATTCTCTATTCATATATATTCAGTCATATCCGCTGATGTCAATTCCTCATTTGCGATGTTATGAATTTCAAAATGGGTGTGCAGTGTCAGCTGAAATGAAATTTTCTGTTCTACACTATTATGTTACTAACTGCGGCCCAGGGCTTCACTCCCATGGGAATTTCGGAGTAAAAAGTATCCTTTGTGTTCTTCTACACGTACCTATATCAAATGTCATTACAATCGGTCTAGTAGATTTTGCGTGAAAGAGTAACAAATACATACATGTATTTGTTACTCTTTCACGTTAAAGTTACAAACAGATACACACACCTCACATTTATAATATTTGTGGGATAGGTTGTTCTTCTTTTCGAGTGTGTAATATGTCTAGGGGCTACAGTGGATCCTTATACTTACATATTATACAACAAAGTCCACTGCCGCGTCTGTCTGATTCAGATTCAGATTCATTTTATTGCAATGTCACAAGTGGAAATGTTAGGTGTTACATAGATAATAAGTGAGTACAGGTGACGCCCTGCAAGGGCACAGCAAACATTGGGGCAGCTAGATGCCATTTACTTAAATATTTAACATTGTTAATTGTCATGCATTAAATGATTAAATTATTAAATTATTAAAAATGATTAAAATTGATAAAATGATTAAAATTAATAAAATGAAGGTCGAAGGAGTCGAAGGTATCACTGATCGATTTGATCTTCAAAGAACTCTGCGATACTGTAATAGCATTTATCCAAAAGAAAAACCTTGAGATGGTTAGTAAATATGTGTGGTTTTTTAATATTTTTTATTTCATTTGGAATGTGGTTAAATATTTTTATTGCCATATGGTGAGGACTAGATCCAATTAATGCCATATTAGTAAGTGGAATTAATAATTTATTTAAATACCGATTGTTTCTTCTGTTGTGATTATTATGAATATAGTCTGTCTGTTCGCGATAACAGTTTTTCATGTGGTTTTCACCAATATATATTATGGTTCCTGAGGAAAGTATAGGCGTAATATTTATTATGTTTTTACTCGAGCGAAGCCGGATCGGGCTGCTAGTACTATATAAAAATTATGTTCTTACAGTTGCAGTAAAATACATTTTAATTAAATTGTAGATAAACATCCTACCTATATAGCTTTCCATGCAATTTCCGCGAAAAGAAAACAGCGGAATTCTTTCCGCGTGCTGTTTTAATTGAATTTTCCGAGTGGATTCGAACAAAAATATAATTGAGACGATGCTATCTTGTTTTGTTATGAAAATCCTTTGCCTTCTGGAATTTACAAGAAGTATAAATAAATAAATATATTAGGACAAATCACACAGATTGAGCTAGCCCCAAAGTAACTTCGAGACTTGTGTTATGGGATACTAACTCAAAGATACTATATTTTATATCAAATACATATATATATAAGACCCGGATCAATCAAAAAAAGATCATTTTCCATCATGACCCGACCGGGGATCGAACCCAGGACCTCTCGGTTCAGTGGCAAGAACTTTACCACTGCGCCACCGAGGTCGTCAAAATCATCAAAGTCGTCACAGTAGTATATCTTTGTACAAGGGTCGTCTGCATGGGTACCTCACTCTTGTTTTAGTTTATACGACAAAAAACAGTGCTTGCATTGTTTGTGTTCCAGTTGAAGGAAGATATTTACAGAATACATGTACACTTTCGCAATGGTCAGTCATTGGATGGGTGGCCACCCATCCAGCTCCTCCTCGCTTAGAATGGTTTATTCGCAACTAGTTTTCGTCCGCGGCTTCGCCCGCGTGATGTTCTCTGCGAAAGCGGAACAGGCATGGTTTTCATACAAACTTTCACCCATTTGAATGTCGTAACGAGTGCACATAGTATATAATTATAAAAAAAAATATAAAAGTAGATCTCGTTGACAGATCTAAGTATAGACTGACAGATGTCAAATGTGATCTATTAAATTGACCCTAATTTACTAAAGGACCATGCCATATCCATCGCAACATAAAAGCATAGCTGATAGACAACAACACTCCCAGAGGGTTGACGTCAGGCAGGCAGCCGTTTAGGTGCCATCCGGTCAATGAACCCTAAAAACGATAATCATACCTACTACCTCATACCTAATACTAAAAGTACACTCAGAAGATTAACCTTGATATGAATAAGTTTAAAGCTTAACAACTCAAACTTAAGTTGTTCTCAACCCAGCTAAGTTAGAATGGGGGTGACGTACACGACAGATAGACATTGATACAAGAACGTATAGAGAGACTAACATTATAGAGCAATTTAACATATCACGATCATATTTATCTTTTATCATGTACACGCCATTTATCTTGAACCTTCTGGACACCAGATCGCAGAGGAAGAGGTCTGCCTCTTCCCTTTTTTGACAAATTTGTACCTGGATGGCCAGCGGAGAGAGATGAGTGGAAAAATAAGGGGGAGGCCTTTGCCCAGCAGTGGGACACAACACCTACAGGCTAGATAAAAAAATGTAAGATTGTAAATGAAAGATTAAAATCAATAAGTTAATTCAAACTCACGTGGCACCTTTTGGTTGACAAACCGTCTTAACCACTGGGTCGCCACCGCTTCTGTAAAGAGGAGGCCGATTTTAATTTATATATTTATACTTTACTAGACGGTGCCCGGGGCTTCGCTCCCGTGGGAATTTTGAAATAAAATATAGCCTATAGCAATCTTGGATAATGTATTTATTTATCTATTTATGTACACAAAAAACTTAAAATATAAATTACATTATGAAAATGAGTACAAGGGAGCTACTTATTTCAAATGAAATCTCTTCCAGTAGACCCGTGAGAGGAGATGTGGTACATAGAGGCAGACAGGCGTGTGCATAAAATATATTTACAAAAGAAAAAAATAATAAAAGAAAACGAAAATTTAAAATCAAAAATAAAATACACATATAAATACATATATATAAAAATAAATATCACATACCTTTCTAATGGTGAAAGAATTTTTGAAATCCTGATTACCCGCCTCAAATATACAAACTCACAAACGCTTACCTCTTTATAATAATAGTGTATAGATTGAACAACTTTCTGGTAAGAAACGAAAAAGTGGTGTAATTATTTTTCATCTATTTATCAAGAAATGGACTTTTGATATTTCGAAAAATTATAGCTTGTATATTATTAACTTACCTTAATGCTAAGAACAGATTATCATACTGTAAATTTACCTATAATATAGAACAGTTCCATAAATAACAATGAACTATTTTCAGATTTGCCATCGACAAAAGGGGAAGAGAATTCCTCAGAACAAACCTTTCACATCCGTTTTCGCGGTCGCTTCCTCAACAATCTATTTACTATGATGTCTTCAGTTACAGGACTAAGTCTGCATCTTGTAAAGACAGGAGGAAAATATACATATCTCTTCGAACTTTAAGTAGAGCAACATCACATCCTATTTATTGCAAAGTCGTTTCTACCACTATTGTAATAAGACTTGTTATTGAAAGAATTTAGTTTATCGATTTGTTAGAAATCATATATAGTTAGACTTTATTTTGTTTTAGATTGAACTGTCGTTTAGGTTACTGTGCCTCAAAAAGTAAAATGGAGCATTACAACTTCACTAACTTTTGACCGCGTTTTCGCCCGCGTAAATTTCCCTGCGAAAGCAGAACAGATTTTCAAACAAATTTTCACCCCTTTTATAGTCATTTGGGGGTAAATTTTTGAAAAATTTTTGAAAAAATAAAACTCATTGTTAAAATTTGAAATATTTTAATGATAGTGCGACCGCAGCGGTCTAAACGCTCTGACAACCCGAGTATGTAATCGATCGCAACAACTACCCATAACAGTCGATTGAAAAGTTACAAAACAAAATGGAAACATACGAATGAGTTTAGAAGCAATCGAAACTCGTTTATTCTGGATATCAATTATGAATGTTTAAATTGCTTTTGAATATTGCTTTCCGATCGGTGTTTTAGTAGCCATCGATTGTTGTAATTATACGCATTAAGTATTTTTATAAAAATGATATTTTTGACACAATCTTTAAATGTTGTCAGAGAGATCTTATTGCATTCTACGCGTCACTATATCTGTAAAGTAAATCGGTGAGGACTTCTTCCGTCGGGAGCCGTTTCTGTGTGCACCATAAGGTCATGCAAATAATGCATTGCCATCCAAACTAAACATGTGTACTCTGATCCATCGGTTGAAGAAATCTGCTTCAAAATTTAGTTGCAAGATTCCACATGAACATAACATTGCAACTTAAATAAAAGCTTGTAAAATAAGCTATAAATATATATAAATTAGCTATAAATATAGCTTTTACTTCATGATGTTATATTTTAATAAATATTTAAATATAATTGTATCGTGGATTACATAATAAAGTAGCATTATCTTCCAAATCCATCCAATGAATTATTTTCAGAAATATACCTACACTGATTTACCAATGTAATGGTTACAGCGTGAATTTGACCCGATCCGGAAAGATTTACTCTTGTAGAATCATCAAACAATAAATGTTATGAGAACATTGAAGACTTTTATCACAACTAATAACCCTGTTAGTTAATGTTGGTCAAATCTTTTATTTCGAACTAGCTTATGCCCGCGGCTTCGCTTGTGTTTATTAACAAACTTACTTTCGCATTTATAATATTAGTTAGGATTCAACGTATAAAAAGCATACATCGCATGAAGCGTTCCCAGTAGGGCGATCAATTTGCAACAAAAAAGTTGTAAGATTGCCTATCCCACTTCTGATGTTTAGACGTGTAGACTTACATAGGTTACTGGCAGGTCCCTGGAGTGACTAACTTATGACATTGTTTGAAAGGGGTTGAAAATGCTGAGAATAGTTTGTAAATATGACTGTGTTGAAATATATAGCAGTTGCTATATAGCAATGGCGACCTCTGTGGCCTAATGGTCATCATGCCGGACTGCTGCGCTGGAGGCCCTGGGTTCAATCCCCGGTCAGATCAAAATGGAAAATGAACTTTTTCAGCAATTGGCCTGGGTCTTGGATGTTTATCTATACATGCATCCTAATCCTAACTAATATTATAAATGCCAAAAATAAGTTTTGTTTGTTACTTCTTCACGCTCTATCAACCCAACCAATCCAATCTTCTTGAAATTTTGCATAATACATGTGGTTTCAAGTACGGAGAAGGACATAGGGTACCTTTCTTATATCTTTGTATATATATATAGATTGAGTTAGCATCCCATAAAAGAAGTCTCGAACTTGCTTTGCGGTTAACCCTATTAGTGTGATTTCATCCTATCTATATATCTGCAGCCCTCCGTGACCCACTGCTGGGCATAGGCCTCTTTCCGTCTCCGCCAATCATCTCTCCTGGGCCATCCTCATCCAGACTTCTTCCTATACATTATTTATTTATTTTTATTTTTACCTACCCACGTTTCTAACAAGGACTAAACTTTTTAAAATTACGTATGACGTTAAGATGACGTGTACTTCAAAAACAAAGCTAGATTCCGTTTAAAGTCAAGTAGCCACTGGCGAGCTATAAAAGACTGAATTATCACTCTTCCTTAATTAAGCGAACTCAAACAAAACCCCATTTAAGTGTAGTATTTAACACGGGCGACCCTTCCGTTAAATTAAACTTGTCAAGGGTAAAATAAATCGGTTACTCTGGCGTGAAATTTCAGTTGAAAAGTAAAGAAGTGCGAGACAGGATAGTCGCGTTTCTGGTGGCTAAAGCCGGCCTTTATATGGAATGTAACACACATGACTTCTTGATATTTATCAAGGAGTTTGCCATTGCCTTCCCCGTTCTATATACTAGCTGACAAATTATCAACTAACATACCGATTTTTTAACAATGTAATTCTTCATGGGATTTGTGTGGTGGTTGATGAAAACTTGAGTCAGATTTGTACAAATATACATTTACCAATTTTTTTATTTTATATTAGGACAAATCACACAGATTGAGCTAGCCCCAAAGTAAGATCGAGACTTGTATTATGGGATACTAACTCAACGATACTATATTTTATAACAAATACATATATAGATGATAGAGGATGTTTATCCAAGACCTGGGCCAATCAGAAAAAAATCATTTTCCACCGGTTCGAACCCATCGGACCTCTCGGTTCAGAGGCAAGCACTTTACCACTGCGCCACCGAGGTCGTCAACATACATGTACACATAGATTTGTAAAAATCTGACTCTGTGTATGTGAGACACTCACAGTGGGATTCAAACCTGGGACCATTCGATTCACAACCACTAGAATACCGCTTCAATTAGAAGACAATGTTACGAAAATGCATAGTTCCCAGTTCGCAAGTAATTAGAGTTTGAAATAGGACAATTAACATAGAAATGAGACAGGAAATTATATCTGTATGCACACGGAATCAAATTGGTTAATTTCGCGATAGTGCATTGGTTGCAGTCTCGAATAGTGTTGCAATAATTATCAATCAGACATGATTGTTCACGCGTTGAAGGTAAAAAACATTTCTTTGACAATTATGAAATTTATTAACCCCCGATGACAAATGTTATAAGTTTATTTGTATGTCTGTCGTGTCTGTTTATCTGTATGTCTATCCGTGACATCGTAGCAGCCAAACGGCTGAACCGATTTTGATCTAGTATTTTTCATATGAAAGAGAATTTAATCGAAAGTGTTCTTAGCTATGTTTGGAAAATGTATTCAGCCGTTTGGAACTCTAATATTTATTAATTAAACTCTATCGTTTTCTCGGATGCTGCTTTGCCATTGAGCGCCGGAGCCCAGGACCCACTTTCCTACCTTTGACATCCTCAGTTGTCAGACCATTGGCATCATCATTGACGATATCAAGCTAGCATTTCTTGGGTTTGCCCCTTCTGCTAGGGCCAGGCGGGAGCGGCATAGCCAGACGTTTGTTTCCTATTTAATCTTCCGGTCTACGCAAAACGTGGCCGTACCGGCGGCACTCTTAGGGCTATCGCATGTACGGACATATTTAGTAAGAAGTTCTGATAATGGTTTTGTTGGTTAAAATTTAATTGGTTAAATTTTAAATTCATTATATATCGCTACATAATATAAAACAAAGTCGCTTCTCGCTGTCTGTCTCTATGCATGCGGTTTTTTTAAATAAATAGTCTGATTACTGAGGAAGGTTTAGATTTATAATTTTAGTATTACCCGAGCGAAGCCGGGACGGACCGCTAGTATACTTATATATGGTCGTATCATGCTGAAAAGTCAAATATTCATATCACACTCATCAATAAAACAAAAATGTAAATTATCTCAAACAAAAAAAAAATATTTCATCGTGGAAAATTAAATAATAGTTGTGTAAGTGGCAAAGAAAATCAAATCGTTCCATTACGAGAGACTGTTGGAACGATAAATTCCATCATTATATAGTAGTTTGCATGATATATGTTGGCCCCGCTCTTTAATGGTCGCTTCACAGGCAGATATATAGCCTTTGGGGATTAAATTGATTCAATATGTTCAACAATCTATGATCCAATTTGTAGTTAAAACTTTATAGATTTTATTTAACAGTTTTAATTTATGTTGCATGGTTAATCGATTGTGTTTATGTCAGTTTGTATAGGTAGCCGACGACATTGACGTGTGGTTTCCGCCTTAGAATAGGACCACTCAATATCCCCCCCAGTGAATGTAGTTAGCGGTGATTAAAGCATATATCCTTGACGGCTATGAAAGGCAGCAAAAACATTCTGAAAAACGGTTGACGTCAGCTAGGTGTTTGGTTGTAAAATCTTAAAATCAAGCTTATCGGCGTCACAGCCCGTAACTGAGGACACGCGAGGATGAAAGAGAGAGAAAGCTATAGTCCTAACTAATATTATAAAAGCGAAAGTAAGTTTGTATGTATGTTACTTTACCAAACGTCTTGAAATTTCGCATATATATTAGCAATACGGAGAAGACCATAAACTACTTTATATCACGAAACAAAGAAGGTATTCCCGTAGGGAATAGACGCGAAGCCGCGGCCCAAAGCTAGTGAGTAACTAAACCCACAAAACAGCTCAATAGGTTTTGTCAAAGCGATGTGATATATTTCCAGTATCGTAAATATCTTGACATGTTATGTACAAGTTTCGAGAACAAAGCGATTACTGGGTTAGAGTGTCCACCTTGAAGTCAGACTGTGGGACATTTCATTATTTTTTTGTATTTTTGTCAGAAAAGGGATGACCTGTTCTTATACAACAATTATTTTAAATACTAGCTCAGCGCCCAAGGGCTACGCTCCCGTGGGAATTTCGTGATTAAAAATACCCTATGTGCCTACCCTATCTGGTTATTTTCCACCCGTGTACCAAATTTCATAAGAATAGGTCCAATAGATTTTGCGTGATAGAGTATCAAACATACACATACACATACATCCTCACAAACTTTCGCATTTATAATATTAGTAGGATTCGGCAAGGTCAAGACTGTACACGCATTATTTTAAAGGATATCTGTTTAATTTTGCATTAATGAATATGTTACTTACTGGTACATTTCAAAAAGTTTGGGTGTAATAACTTTAGTGCACGAAATTTATGTACATAAATTAAAATTAATGCAAGAAATATACATTTACAACGGCGGATTTAACAATTACCGCCATCTAGTGGAAACTAGTCGCAAACACACGAGTGAACTAAATAGTCAACTAGCCACATTCATAAGATAATTCAATAAGTATCTGCATGTGATGCAGCAATACAAAAAGGCCCATATCTTGTCAACACTCGGGCCTGTATCAACAGTTTCTGATAAGCCATCCTGCTAGATAACTATCAAGCGGTGAAACAAGAAAGCAAAGATAAGAATTTATCTGTTTTAAAAAAATACACGGTCACCCTACACCGTTGAAACCTGACACGCGTGGCGCCCCCACATAATTCCGTCTCAAAATGTGTTCTGTCAGTCCATACCAATTGTCACAGGCTTAGAATTCGCGTTGCTAAGCGAGTTTAGGGTGTTTTCACTCTAGCAAACTTCCAGTATAGTTTGAATGTATATTTGGAACTTGACTCATTACAGTAGCTCAGTCGATTAATTAAAATCAGGCATGCCAACGATCTTGCGAAGTGGAGACGCAAAAGTAGGAAAACGGACCCTGGGCTCCGACACTCAACACTTGAGGAAGCAACAGGGAAAACGCTCAGATGAAAGAGAGAGTCGATTAATTAAAAGCGTGGTTCCACCATTTCCCCTATGTGTATCGTACGAGGCAACTAAGGGACAAATTTTGAGGTTTACGTTTTCCGCTGGGCCCTGGGGTGTGCCATGGTCGCGTCCACTCGTCCTCTCTTTTTTACACGATACGTACACGATATGGGAAAAAGAGACAGCACGTGGATTTTGGAATGCTACGTATTTGTATGTTTCGTGGTAAGCCTTATGCCTTCGTGGCGTCAACGCGATGACTAGAGAGAGAAAACTAAAAAAGTCAAGTCCTCGCGGACCGAGGGTTCCGTACAAAATTTTGAAGATTCGGCTGTGATTTTATAACCGACCGCCTGCCTAACGTCAACCCTCTTTGGGAATGCTATGTCTCGTAAAGCAGGATCTCCAGCAAAAAAATTTTGAAGACATTCAACAAAAACACATACACAAGACATTGTTTATGGAACATGTTTTTTAACACACTCCGTCTATAACGCTTGCACACATTTTACACATTAACGTCATACAGTAGACTGTACAAACTTGTTTCAATCATTTAAAATCGATATCTATTTTCAATAAAGCATTTACTGGATTGTCAAATCAAATCAAATCATTTATTCAGAAATTAGACCTTCACAGGCACTTTTTCTCGTCAATTTTTATATTTATAGTTATTTCTCACAAGCTACAAACTACTCTGTAACTGTAACTGTCCATTAAAAGCTAAATTAGACTATGTTTCCTTAGAAATACGGTTCACAATTCTTTTAACAACTGCAATCATTTTCTGTTACTGTTACTTTATTATAAATGGGTCTTAATGCATTTAGTAAAAATATTTTTATAGTTTCCATTGAAGACGAATTCAGTTTTTAAACCTGTCAATTGAAGCTAAGACTTATTAAAATAAAAAGGCACTGTCGAGGGCTGTCGCGGTCTTGAACTTGATTGACACAACTTCTCCGCCCTATAATTGACCAATACTTTTTAATAACCGACAATCAATTATTCTCCAAAGCAAAATAAACTTTATTCCGTAGCCGTAAAGTTTAATATCATGATTTTTGATATACACAACGAGTAACAGAAAATGATTGCAGTTGTTAAAAGAATTGTGAACCGTATATCTAAGGAAACATAGTCTAATTTAGTTTTTAATGGACAATCCAGTGAATGCTTTATTGAAAAATTGTGAACGACGTTAATCCAAGGGAAATCCTATATTGGACTTATTATATCACTTTTAAACGTGTGCGAAATAGATAAACTCCATTTTTTCTTACATTCTTATTATGTAAACAATTTTACCGTGTCTTTTTACGAGTTCACAAGAAATAAAAAATAAAACAGACAGTTTGTGGAAATTATTTTCATGGTTAATTAATGGTTTACTGTAGATTGTATAGGTTTGAACTTATAATTGATTTATTATTTTTTTAATCCAACAATAAGGTGCCGTGAATGTTACTTTAGGAAATAATCGTTTCTAAGCAAAGTTCTACTTTACCAAAATTTTATAATATCCCATTTTCATAACTAAATTATCATATTTTTAATATTTTATTATACATATAATATGGCGTTCCTTCTATCAGCAATCTCTATAAGTTCACAAGGTCTACAGCTCACAGAGCCACTAGTTTTAAAGTTTTTGAGCAGAACTTAAAGACGATAATAATTTAACGCTTGTATAAACACTTTAACCGCCCAGAATGAAAAGATTCTGACAATATTTAGGCAGGTGACACTTAAAAATGGGAGGATAATGTATTTTACCTGTGTTTTACTTTAGGCATCGTGTAGTTTCTTCTTTTTCTGTCTTACTATACTTACATGAATCAACCTGTTATACATACAACATCATGTGACACTTGTAAGATTCGAACCTGGGACCTTTCGGTTCACATATCTTGACCACTGGACCACCACTGCTATAATATGCTAATCCCGCTTCCGAAGCCAAAATTATTCGACTATATATTTTCCATAACATTATTTGACTGGTTCTAATGAAACGCGACACAAAACATATGTCATTTAACCCACTTGCAACTTTATACATCGTCTTAATGCATTCGGAGAAATTGCAATCTTTAGTCGAAAGAATTTAAACTTTACTACTATAGTTTTAAAGTTGATTTTTGACATAATAAAATCGGCAGATGGTCACAATTATTTTGTCTCGCGGTCGTCTACTACGTAATTGGTTCCAGTGCAGTTTTAGGGTTCTGTAACAAAAATGAAATAAAATTTTGAAGTAAAATTTCCTCCCGGTTCCATTCTACACGTGCAGAAAATTTTATCGAAAATATTTAAGTAGTTAGTTTTGTGAGAAACTGTAAGTATAACTCATTATGCAATTTAACTTATAATCTACCACTAGCTGTTGCCCGCGGCTTCGTCCGTGTAAATTTTCCACGGAGCATCCAAATCGGTTAAGTAGTTTTTGAAATATTCACATTTTGTAAAAACTCATCAAAAATTTATTGTTTGCGAGGTCTACGCTCGCGGCAAACAACTAGTCAAATATTGCAAGTTAGATTTCTCCTACATCCAGTTTTCCTACAGAGTTGAAATTTCCCACGTCGTCGCTTCAGTTTCCATGACATTATTATGATAAACATGACCAGATGATGCACCCAGAATTGGTTCCCAACGAGGGAACTCCTCAAAGGTGTACACATGATTTCGATGAAAAATACAATAAGGATAAATCGTTTGAAAATGAATGATTTGTGAATTTGATTCAAAAATCACATTTTAGTAAGCGAGAATATCAAGTACCTTTGACATATCCATTATCATAAAATATGTATGACTTAAAAAAGGTTACCTTTTACTCAATAAAGCTGCGTCAGCGTTGCTATAACAATGGTATTACTTCTGGCAATCCTTTTTCACAGAATAAATATAAGTAAATTTGAATTGGCGGCGTGTGGTTCTGCCCTAGAATAGGACCACTTCATATCCTCCCTCCAGTGTATGTCGTACGATGTGACTAAGGGACACAGAGTCTTAACAGTAACAGCTAGTAGACACAATATCCCGCCCGCACAATACTACCAGTAGATGCACTGTTCAAACAACACAGCAGAAATGCAAGTTGCAACTGTTGATTTAACACCTGATGTTTGTTCAAGCACAATGCAGTTACGTCATTTGTCTTCGCCTGCAACTGCGGATTAAGTTTGTTATGTCGTCACCGAACTCGCAGATGTGGACGCGAATACACGAACATTGCGTGATTTGTATGAGAGCTTTTATTTTATCGCAATGGAATATCAGCAATGTGTTGCTAGCATAAGATAGGTTTTAGCTTTTTACACTACTGCAGTACATACAGGAATTGACTTCCTGAATTTTATATAATTAAGTACGCGTAAACCAAGTTTGAAATGTACAAATTTTATTTCTGTTATGATTGTGTAAACATTTGTCAAATTTGCCGCCTGTATGTATGCAGTACTAGTAAATAAACGTATCTATCTAACTAAAAAAAACTAGTATAAGTATTTTATGTATGGCACCGAAAATTTATAACAAAATTCCACAACATTGTAAAGATCGGAATTTAAATTCATTTTAAAAGCACCTCAGGTCCTTTTTGATTGAGACTCGGATAAAAAATTAGTTAATTTAGTTACTTTTATTTATTCGATTTTGTTTTGTGGGATGATAGCATGCTCTCCATTTCAATTTGCAAACGCGTCGACGGTGAAACATGTAGGATTAAGTTTTTCTTTTAAGACCACATTGTAAAAAAAATGTAAACTCATGTTTTTGCAAATAGATTATTTGTCTTTGTCTTTAATTGGTTTGAGACAAACACCTTAAAGTCTTTGAAGATTAACATCAGTACGTACTCACGTAACACATAAACCTAATGTAACATCCATTGGTAAGGTAATGGACACAAATACTTTGTAGTGTTACAGATTTTCCATACAAAGTTCGGTACTATTTTTATTTACATGTTCCCCCATGATATATGCATCCATGAAATTGCATGTACGCGTCAAATTTAATCATTTATTTCGCATATGCATATTATATGTTGCCACATACAAAAATAATAAAAAGATTACATTAAATATATCATGTTGAAGGGTTAATTTTTGAGCGTTTCGCGATCACCGTCATTGGGTCGTTCAAATTTCAACCAAGACAAAAGTCATTTTACTACCCAAATTTATGAACAATACTATGTTGCGGGTATTGTAAAATTTTATATATAATTTGAATTTTTAATATATTAGAAAGGATCTTTATTTTGATGGACGGTAATGACGGTAATGCGGTCCAAATGTTCGAAAATACACTGAGAACCAAATCAAAGTGAAAAGTTTAAAAAATGATATAACATTATACGAACATTTAAAGTTGGTTGGAAAGTCCATTTAAAAAAAGTAACAAAATTATATTAAAAAAATTCAACCATCGTAAAATAACTAAAATTTTGAAAATTTTTTTATTAAGAAGTCATATAAACGCAATATTTAAGGTAGTTGTCGAACAAACAAAGCTTTTTTCGCTAAGATAGAGTAATATCGTGACGTCAAACTTTGATCTAGTTATTTTTTTATTTGAAAGAGAATTTAATCGAGAATGTTCTTAGCTATGTTTGGAAAATGTGCGTTCAGTCGTTTGGAAATCGTCAGCTCATTTTTTGCAGACGAGATGATGCAAGCAACTTCGTAGTCGACGGTTTCTTAAATTTTTAACTTAATTTTAATCACTATCTTTTTCTTATTATTTGAGAGCTATGCTCTTATCGGTGGAGTATACGACACACCTTTCTACCCTCGGCTTTGTTTTTAAGATTTAGATACGACACGACTCCTGACTTATCTTTCAGGCTTGCATAACTCTTCCTCGGTCGCATGGACATCTATCCTCTATTATTGACGACCTCGGTGGCGCAGTGGTCAAGTGCCTCTGAACCAAGAGGTCCCGGGTTCGATCCCCAGTCGGGTCATGATGGAAAATGATCTTTTTCTGATTGGCCCGGGTCTTGGATGTTCATCTATATATGTATTTGTTATAAAATATAGTATCGTTGAGTTAGTATCCCATAACACAAGTCTCGAACTTACTTTGGGGCCAGCTCAATCTGTGTGGTTTGTCCTATTATATTTATTTAATTATTTATTTTATTTATTGTGATTGATTGTAAAGCATCTCAAGTAGACTTAATAGATAAATGCTGTATTTAAATAAGACTTCCCAAGACATATACTGATTACACTTGATGTATGAACCCAGTTGCAAAGTTCGATATTTCTTGCGTTGGAAAATATATTTTAAAGTAGTCGACAGCTGCAGACGAGAATTCCGATCGGAACGTGGAGTACAACTGTCTTGAAATGGAAGTGACACCTTGTAGAGGAGTACACTACATAGCATAAAACAAAGTCGCTTTCCGCTCTCCGTTTCTATGTATACATAGATCTTTAAAACTACCCAACGTATTTTTATGCGGTTTTTCTTAATAGATAGTGTGATTCCACAGATTGCTGAGGAAGGTTTAGGTGAATAATTTATGATTTCATCCGAATGAAGCCGGAACGGGCCGCTAGTCCTACTAATATTATATTTGGGAGGACATATGTGTGTATGTTTGTTACTCTTTCACGCAATTTGTACTGGACGGATTATTATGAAATTTGGTGCACATGTTTCTACATGTGCACCAAATTATATAATATATATAAATATAATATAATCTGGAATAACACATAAGGTACTTTTTATCCTGAAATCCCCACAAAAGCGAAGCGCAGGGGCGCAGCTAGTAATATATAAAGTATGTAGACAAAATTGTATAAAATTCCTAAAACTATTTTGGCTGTACAAAAATCAAACTAATTTTTTTGTCCCCGAGCTTTGAGGAGTCACAGCTGAGAATGTGATATGTGTGGGAGGGTCTGTCATTTCATTCTTTATAACAAGCCCTTATTTCTTACTTGGTCCATAGCACATATAAATACATAAACTGTTTAACGCTCCTTTAAGAAAAATACCCGTGTGGCGACATCTACCACGCCACATGCACAACGGCGCAGATGTAATAAGCCGACCAAACGCAACGAATAACAAGCCACACAAGTGATCCAGGACACTACGGACAGATGGCACGACGGTCGACTCACTATGGACAGCTAACAAGCCTAGACCGCGCAGACAGTGCGTTTTCGATTGGAAGCATAAAAACCTCCGACATGACACCATCGGAGCCGTGCGGTTCCCCAGGCGCCACACCTAGCCTGGCGGGAATCTTCCCTTTGTGGCGGTTGAGCATAATTACCTCGCTCCCGCTACACCCGCAACACTTCCATCGTTTCACAGATCTTCGTCCATTTTGTATCGCAATATATGAAGCCTCAAGTCTGATAGAAACTTTTCCTTGGAAGAAATTCTAAGATACAAAAGAAACATTTCTTGGGAATCTTTACAATAAACTAGCTTTTGCCCGCTGCTTCGCCCGCGTTTGATTCGTGCGTCGGCTCATAACTTATTATTGTCAATATCTCGGGTTCTAAGCAATGTATCGCGACGAAACCTATACTAGATTTTAAATTAGATTATCCGCTATACAACTGTTTCCCGTGAGAAATTCACGCAGGCGAAGCTGCGGGTGAAAGTTAGTTCTTTATGAAAATCTAAAATACGATGTTTATTGTTGACTGTATTTTGAATGCACAATAACCCTGCGCAAAAAAAAACGCAAAGTGCGCCATTTTGTCTAATTATCGGTGTCGCGCAGATTAAAGTCACAAAACGCACGTCAAAGTTGTTGACTCTTGCATCTCACCGTAAGTTTTTTTTTAACATGTGACAAAATTTCGTGACGATTCTAAGAATAAATCCGACTACGTATGACGCAAACGTGCGGAATTTACAAAATAGCGTTGTCATTTAGCGAAAGAGTCATTTTGCGTCACAAGTCACAACTGAACAAATGTCTCGCAAACGAAATTCGTCAATTCACCACAAACCATTAGGTTGTGTGACTCGCCAAAAACAGACCTTGTATATCTCCATTACTTTGACTGAATTCAGAGCCTTCAATGCTGGCACGAGTTCTTACGAGTATATAATCAAATCTCAAAATTTTATTTGCAAAAAGTAACTAAGAATTAAGAAACACCCGACTCTGAAGTTGTTGTCATCATCTAATCAAAAACATAAATAATAAAAAACGTGTTGCACTCCGGGAGCACCGGTAGAAGTGAAAACTTGAATATTAACGTTGTGCACTTTTAACTTGTTATGAATTTTCGATCAGGGTCACGTGTCCTGACGCGAGTCAAACATTTTTTACCCATCACAAAAAGTGCACAACGCCGCTAAAGAAGTTTTCACTTCAAAAAAATAGATCAAATTCGGTTCAACCGTTTGGCTGCGATTATGCCACGGACAGACATACACGTGTACAGAAACGTTAAACTTATAACCCCCTCCATCAGTCGTCAGGGGGTTAAAACGTAATAGATTGTTTTTAATATACTTATGCACGATGCTTAATTACCTTATTGTACAGTGAAACGAATTGCAATGTTACTCTGGACCCCTATGCTATAGAGGCAAATTTGCAATGAATTAGAGATTCGCGCGGAAGGTCGCCAATGAGATGGACTGACCAGGTGTAGTCGCTGGTGGGGGAACCTGTACACGAGTGCACCAGGATGACTACAAGCAGGGAGAGGTGGCGGGACATCGTACGGCGAGCTACACCTGCCTCCCAGAATCAAAAACCATGTTGACCACGACCACTCTGTCAAGAGTGATACGAATAAGATGATGATGATGTGGGTAGATTCATATGCTGTTACCTTATTTACCTTAATTATTGCCTGTACCTATTTAATAAAATGCAAATTATCTAATAAAAAAATAGCCTCTATCGTACGTGCTGTCTCGTATCCATACTCTCTTATACAATTATTAAAATGTTTAGTTCCAGAAATTAACATTTTTCATATGAATTTTGACGTTTTCGCAAAAACTCATGCTAACCACACAAAATCGGCTGTGAGATCTGTCATCGTGGAAGACGTCATAATTGAGCTCGATCGTTATTGACTCGGTCCTAGGTGAGCGACAAAGCGACAAGGCAACGCGACGTGTTTACGTATTGTTTGTGTTATCGCATAATATTTCACATACGTATAGTGACATCGCCACAAAATCTACATCTACACCCTACATAATTCTACTAATGTTATAAATGAGAAAGTTTGTGAGGACGTATGTGTATTTGTTTGCTACTCTTTAACTCAAAATCTACTAGATCGATTGTTATGAAATTTGGTATGAAACCTGTATTACATAGATTCTATAGTGTAAGTAAAATCAATGGCAGAGGATAAACAGAGGGGATGAGGGGAGACGGCATTTCAATCCTCACCATCGAATCGATTTGAAATGAGACGCAGCGAACCAATCACATTGCGCCATTGTGACGTAACGACAATCACACTGCAATGTGATTGGTTCGCTGCGTCTCACTTCGAACTGATTCCATGGTGAGAAGTGAAATGCAAACGTGCACTTCGCCCACTGAAATGGAGGCTGCTCCACCGACAAGAACGACGCTCGATGATAAATAAGCTTCGCTTAAAAATGTTACTGTAATCACGGTACAGGATAAACAAAAAATCGAATTGAAAGAAGAATTTAAAAGAATAGAAAATAATCTAGAAGAATTTCGAAGATTTGAAATTTGTCAGGATCGTGGAAGTGGAAATCACTAGTCTTTCCCCATAGAAAAGAGGCGTTATAATATGTATTATATATATATATATATATATATCAATAATACATACCATAGATAAAAGATATGTATATATATAAAGATATGTATAAAAACAATCGGATCAAATATGGAAATATTTCACAGAAATAAAGATTTCACACACGGATAACTCAAGTGACATATCCGAACTTTATCGGATCTCAATAATGGAGAGTACAGATATTAAACTAAATATAAAATATTGCACATATTTTTGTAATTTTGTGTAATAAAAGTTTTCTTCTTCACAGTCGTATTCCCTCATAGTTGAGGGTCGTGGTCATTGCGTGGAAAAAACACACACAACGACTCACTTGGCAATATTAATGGAGTGGCTTGCCATTGTCTTCTCCATTTCACACACCAGATGATAAATTATCAACTATAGTGCAGGTTTCCTCACGATGTTTTTCTTCAGCAGAAGCAAGTGGTGGTCTATGACTACGTACAATATACATGAGGCAGATTTATATTGATAATCCGTCGTTTAATCTTCTGCAACCTCTATATTGTAACCGAAAGAGCAATAAGGAAAGTGAAAAACACGAAATGATACAGAAAACTAATCGAACTTATCTCATAAATGTTTACAAGTAACTCACACATCTTGTTTTTCGTCATTCGGTTCGGCCCGAGCGGTTCGGGCCCATCCCATAAACTGACTTGGGTATTCGGTTTGAAATGGTTATGCTAATTTCGAAGTTTTCGTGAAAGATAAACATTTCAATAAATGTCGCTCAATAGATGTCCAATAGATGTGACGTAAAAGTATTGTATGTATGGCACCTAAAATTTATTAGTAACTAAATTATTAGTTACTGTTATTTATTCGATTTTGTTTTGTGGGATGATAGCATGCTCTCCATTTCAATTTGCAAACCCGTGGACGGTGAAACATGTAGGATTAAATTCTTCTTTTAACACCACATTGTAAAAAAATGTAAACTCATGTTTTTGCAAATAAATAATCTTTGTCTTTGTCGCAGTTGGCTATTTAGTCTAATCATATGCTTTTTCTAATGTAAAAAGAGTAAATAAGAACAATTAAATATGCTATTTATCATTTACTAGCTTTTGTCCGTGGCTTCATCGAACCAGGCTTAAATGGATCTAGGAAAACAGTGCAGAGATTAAAATACTTATTATTTATACAGGATCGTAGATACAGTAACGACAGTTTTGTCCAGTGTTAGTGTTATTACCAGAGACCGTTTGTTTACGGCAACGCCTTTGAGATAACTCCCTATTTTAAAGCCCTTGATTGATTTTTACAATCGCGAGTACCTTATCATTTATCTTCGCTCTCAGACCAGCATGTAAATTGGAGCTGTGATGCCACGTAGCCAGGGCTCAGCGTAAGAAACAAACCTAAAAAATTGGACGATTCGGCTATCATTTTACAACCTGACCTGTACTCTTGAGAATGTTATTGTTGCCTATTAGCTGCCAAGGCTATGTGTCCTGTAGTCGCCTTGCACGACATCCACGGAGGGATAGGCTGTGATCGTATTTCAGGGCGGAACCACAACGCTATATGTATGTGTTAAAAGTTACCATTTGGCACGTAAGAGTAATGTACTTCTTTACTGGTGAGAGAATTTTGGGAAGCGCAGATGAAGAAAGTGGAGCAAACTTCACCGCGGTCTTTTCTTTAATGACGTCAATAAAAAAATTTGGGTCTTTTAAACGTCTTTGTGTGACTTTATCTACTCGAAACAAGAGACTTTGTATGTAGGTTCACATACACTACAAGTACCTGATTATAAATATAAATAAATATGTATGGACAAATCGCACAGATTGAGTTGGCCCCAAAGTAAGTTCGAGACTTGTGTTATGAGATACTAACTCAACGATACTATATTTTATAACATATACATATATAGATAAACATCCAAGACCCAGGCCAATCTGAAGAAGACCTCCAGTGTAGCAGTCCAGCGTGATGACCATTAGGCCATCGATGTCGTCAAATTATTATCATGAATAAATAAGTTATTCTTGACAGTTAAATAGTATTTCAAAATAACCGTATCGTCACTAAAAAATTCGTAGTCTCGTAGACACGTAGCATCCTCTACGACACTCGTAGCTGTGCTACGAGAAGTGAAGCGTTAAAGTGCTACGGCTACCGCTTTAAGCTTGTATTGTAGAATTAATACTAACGTCTAGCAAACACATTTTAATTTGATTAGAAAAACACATGATATTGCTACTGTTCGTGTTCAAACTTGATTTGTATGATAAAAATTCCGTATCAGGAGAAAACTTGTTTTCACGAATAAAATCTTTACAAATCTGTTTTATTTTGGTGTTAATTGTTTCAGCGTATATGCTAAGCTGATATGGTTATCTTACGACGAAGTTTTAATCACAAAAATAATGTTTTTCAGGTGCTTATAAAATTGATACTGTTCAAAAAAAACGGGTTGCACTCCGGGAGTGCCGGCAGAAGTGAAAACTTGAATATTAACGTTGTGCATTTTTGACATCTTACGAATTTTCGATCAGGCCACGTGTCCTGACGTAAGTTTAATATTTTTTTACCCATCACAAAAAGTGCACAACGCCGCTAAAGAAGTTTTCACTTCAAAAAATTTTAAACAAAAAAACCTACAAACCTAGTCTTTTACTGTGTCAATAACATATTAAAAAATCTTTAAGATCTAAGATAATATTTAAAGGTAAAACACGCACTATCGCGGGCACAGCGCGAAACCAGTGCGCTACACAACTCAATAAATTATTATAAAAACGTAAAATTTTTGCAGTGTAAATTTAATCCCGCTGGGACATTTTATAAATGTGTGTTCATAAAGTTTACAAGCAGATATATGGGAGGCGATTAAAATTATAACCGTTATGGAAAAACCGTCAGAACAAATTTATGAGGTCGTAAAAGACCTCAGAATAACCGCGGAAATGTATATTGCGCAAATGTTTTACGATTGTGTAAGAGCGCCATTTTGATTTCTGTCAAATACCAAAAAATGTTGATTAAATTTATGTTTGACCACGAGCTTTTGGCGGTTGGAGTGTGGCATAGGCTACTTTTTGCAAGAGGAGGAGCCGCGGACATAAACTAGTATAATATCTATAAATGTGAAAGTATGTTACCTCTTCACGTATTATTTACTTAATCGAGTTTATTGAAATTCCACATACATAATACAGACAGAGAACATTTCAGCTACTTTCATCACAATACAAATATTATTTCCTTGGGAGAAACTAGTTCGTTATAAAAAGAAAAGATTTTTTAAACAGTTCAAATTTTCATTAAAATAGTTCCTCAATTCACTTTTTCAGCGTTCATTTTTACATCTCAGACGGTAAGCCTTATCTTAACCAGTGATGGGTATTATTAGAATAATTTTTTATTCGAATGATTTATTCGAATAAATATTTATTTGTCGAAATATTGTCCACACAGATTTATTTAATTTCATGAGACAACATTTTGGCGATCTTTGAGATCTTTGATAACCAAGGAGCGCGTCATCGATTTACCACCCAACAGAGGTATGAAAATGATATGATATCACAGGGTTCGTTATTTTAAAGACGAATAATGTGTGACGTTTCAGGAGAAAATTTACCTTATGGGAAGTCGCTTAAGATGCTTCACTGTTTGTTTGCTGAATTTTATTATAGGTCCACATAATATCCCATAACGTATAGGTACCTTATGGTAGGCAGTTCCTTACGACACTTACCCGTGGTACAGTTAAAACACATCAAGTTACCATGCGTGCGAAACTCTGTGGTGCGGTGATAGCGGCGAGTTTGCAATGAATTTGATTAGGTTGATGATCTGTTGACTGTACATCAAATGTCATGATTTTTATTCATGGCCAATTTAGTAAATTAGTAACAAATAATTTATTCGCAAATTAATTTCGCCACGAATAATTCATTGTTATTCGTTATTCGAATAATTTTTGCCCATCGCTGTTCACAACAATCCGGTATCAACTGGTTCATTATTCAAAACAAAACTGCTCTCTGCGAGGCAATTCTTTCGAATCTGCCTCGCGACTAACGAGGCAAATAGAGGACAGAAACTACCGAGACAGTTTGTAACAAAAAACCGGGTAAGTGCGAGTCGGACAATGTAGGTTCCGTACAAAGATTTACTAATTAATATTTAGCTTTCGAGACTATCGAGATCATTCCAGTGCGACCGAATCACCTCTTATCGTGATTTGTATGGAGTTTAGTCGTACTCACGTCGATGTCAAAATCTGTAAAAGACAACGAAGCACACCAAAGCGGCAAGATGCATCGAAGCTTCAATGTCCTGACACTTATTCATCTACTTACGTCTAACGTTGACATAACAATATTTTCATTCGAGAATATTATAGTAAACACTTCACTAATGAACACCCCGAATACCCCATTTAACAAGTAAGAAAAAAATGATCACGTTTTAACAAAATACTCAATTCACTATACAATTACAATATAAGTTAATTTTTATCGTATATATCAAAAGAAATATATGCCTATAGCAATCTCTGATAATGTAGCTTTCTAATGGTGAAAGAATTGTTGAAATCGGTTTGGTAGCTTCGGAGATTACCCGCCTCAAACATACAAACTCACCTCGCGAACACAATATATTTTTTACAAAATTGTGAATATTTCAATAACGGCTTAACCGATTTTTTTCCCCCACGAACTTAAAAATTCCATCGGCAGATCCTACATACCTTTTAAATTTCAACAAAATCGGACCAACATTCGAAAGTTATCGCGTGACATACAAACATACATACATACACACATACATACATACATTTTGCCCCAAGTAGAATGTTAGACCTCGCTCGCTTCGCTTACTCGGTCAATTACGAAATAAGTTAAAAAAACATGTGTTAGACAAATTTGCAATCATATTAAGACAGTTTGACGTGCTGTTTGCTGGACAAAGTTGCACAGTATAAACTGAAATAGTATTTCTAGTAAAGGAAAACCTGCAAAATATTTGTTTGCTTTTATTTAAACACGTGTAAACATAAAAATAAAAACACTATGTACACTGGAAACAGGTGCGTCTAACAGACGTACAGTGAACCCCACGACAATTTACCTATCTTGAACCGTTATGCCACGGTACTAAAGGCGAGTTTTCAATGATTTCGTACACCATGATGTGATGTAAACTGTACTAGCACTAGCTACGTTAGAATTCCGCTCAGTTTTACGACTGCCGAAAATCCGAAAGGCAAGGTGAAATAAAAGAGAAAAATTTATTTTCCAGGTGCCACGTTTTATTTTTGATTACACTAGTGCCATCTACGCATCGACGTTTGTGAATTTGTACGTTTGAGGCGGGTAATCTAAACTACCGAAACGATTTTAAAAATTACAAGCACATCATACAAGATTGCTATAGGCTATATTTTTATCTCAAAATTCCCACGGGAGCGAAGCCCCGGGCAACATCTAGTATATTATTATAGAAATACAAATAGTTATGACTGCCGTGTCGATTGTAAGAACATGCCAATATCGGAAACTGAAAACTGGGATTGGCTTTCGAAACAAGATGTTAAAAAGAATGTAAGCAAGACTTTGTGAACAGGAACGAAACGCTGAGACATTTTTCTCAAAACACAATGAAAATATGTCACAAACAAAAGTCGCGCCGAATAAACTTTTCAACAGGCTTCAAATTGAGGTTAAAAAGAAGGATATTTCTCACTTCATTTCTTAACTTCAGGCCTGAACAGTAGCACGAATTTTGATGAGAGTTACCTTATAGATAGATGAGGAGTATGGGCCCAATGCGGAACGTGTTTTGATGACTGTAAATACAACTGGGACCAACGGCTTAAGGTGTTTTCCGAAGCACGGAGGAGCTCAAGATAATACATTTTTGGTCACCCATCCAACGACCGACCATTGTGAGAGTGTCTTAGCCCCCACTATCACGGGCCGAGCGCGCTAACCACTGCGCCGGAACTCGTTTAGGATCTAAAAATTTCAATCCTAACAAATATTACAGAATGTTAAGTGTGTTTATTATCTCTTCATGTTGTACTAGCTTTTGCCCACGGCTACGCCCGCGTAAATTTCCCAAAGGAGAAGTCATTATCTAACAGTCAACCATTGGCTCATCATGATATATGGTTCTAATAAATAATAATAAAAGGGACTACTGTACTTAAATAAATACTAAAATAACTCTATTTAAATATAAATAAATATATTGGGACAAATCACACTGATTGATACTAACTCGACAATACTATATTTTATAACAAATACATATATATAGATAAACATCCGGGCCAATTAGAAAAAGATCATTTTCCATCATGACCCGACCGGGGATCGAACCCGGGACCTCTCGGTTCAGAGGCAAGAACTTTACCACTGCGCTACTGAGGTCGTATTTACTCAGTTAAAACTGAAAATGATGTACTATGCCCGGAACATATTCTAAAAGCTAGTTATTTATTACTAAATGTTTCCCGGGGCTTCGCTCCCATTGGAATTTTAAGACAAAATATAGCCTATAGCAATCTTGGATAGTGTACCTTTCTAATGATGAAATAATTTTTGAAATCGGTTCGGCAGTTTCGGAGATTACCCGCCTCAAACATACAAACATACTCACATACTCACAAACGCTTACCTCTTTACAAAAATAGTATAGACAGATAGTAAACTTGTAAAGAAAAATTATGTAACAGTATTGACTGGTCGAACCCACACACGATTCACTACATTCAATTGGGAACGCTGACCCAAATTGATATCCTCTACTACAATACTCATTCAATATTGAATAGCTAAAGTGCATAGTTCGATTGAAAGTTACGTCAGTGGGCTAAAAAGAATTGTTTATTTTTATTACCCGACCGCAAAGGAAGGATATACATATATATATAGAGCTTAGATAGGTGGCGTTTAAAAACTCCGTCTGTCCGTGGCATCGTAGCAGCCAAACGGCTGAACCGATTTTGTTCAAATTTTTTTTATTTGAAAGAGAATTAAATTTAAGTGCTCTTAGCTATAAGAAATAAATAAATAAATTAGGACAAATCACACAGATTGAGCTAGCCCCAAAGTAAGTTCGAGACTTGTGTTATGTATGTGCGTTTAAAAACCCCTCTTCTAGCGGATGAGATTATTCCAGCAACCTCGCATTTGGGGAATGTTTAATTTAGTTATTTTATTATGGAATTGCACCTAGTTTCAATAGAAAACATTGTTCTAAAGGAAAATAGTAAATCACAAACGTGTTTATTGTCTTGTACTACACGATTTAGCTTGTCGGCACTAAACTCCGAATGACAAGATGTTAAATTTGACGAAGGACAGGCATCTGACAAATGGCATTCGTGTCCAGACATGGTTCAGGCGTAATTTATAATCCATTATTAGAGAAGCGGTGGTGGTGTAATGGTTAAGACCCCCGCCTGTGGATCGAAAGGTCCCAGGTTCGCATTCTACTCGTGCCACAAGAGTTTGTATACAAATCTGACTCATGTATAGTAGTTTTCATCGACCACCACTTGCTTCCGGCACACTTGTTGATTATTAACTTGTGTGTGAAATGGAGAAGGCAATGGCAAACCGCTCCATTAATCCATTAATAATAACACACGTACTTTCGTACGTACACGTAACTTTCTTCCTTTCACATGTAACAACCCCCAGTCATGAGGAATACAACTATGAAGAAGAGAGATTAGAGTAGCGGCGACCGGCAAATTACGTAGGGAACAAATGTCGCCGCTATACCGCTCCCGCTGGCCCTGCCAGGGGCAAACCCAAGAAGTGCTGGCTTTATGTCGTCAAAGATGATATGCGTGCCAATGGTCTGACAACTAGGGATGCTGACGACGCAATTTTCTGCAAACGCGGTCAGTCAATTACTGTTTGTCTTCGTGAATGGTTCCACTACCGCATGTAACTTGTTGGGCGCGTCTTAACAAGTCAACTGCAAACTGGCTACAGCCTCAGCATGGCCGATTTAAACGATTACGTGGTTTAAATAAATTACAACGACTGAAAAACCGCGGAATGTAGCTAGTTAGTACTGTAGTGTATGCCTATATTCACTTCCCCTCCACTGCTGTGATATAAGTCATAGCGCTGCGAGCAAGCGCTCAGTTGTTTACGAGACGGCGAGACGCACAGACGTTGGAGCATCAGTCATGTGGCTGTGATGTACAATTACGTGCGAGGACGGGGCACGTAATCTCGCAAGTATACCACAAGTACTATAAAATTATACATAGCTACTCATTAAAGTATTTAATATTATGTATCTATTAAGAAAATTAATTTAATTTTATTTATTTAGAGGATTAGATGAATTGCGATATTGTGATAAGAAACTTTTTATTTAATTATGCGAACTGATATTTTGGCAGCCATTTTTAGTAAAGTACATTTTGAATTCAGTCTTAATGATTATTGTAAATTTTTCCTCATACAACGAATTTTATTCACTTAAGGAAAAACGCACTGTGTTTGAGCAATCCTTTGCTCAATACGATATTCTGTTCACGTCGGGAATTCTTGTATTTGTCTTCTATATTAGCTTCCGGGGATTTTTGGAGATGGAATATAAATCAGACGCTATAGAAGCTGCACAGACTCTCTTATTTTCGAAATTAATAAGCTTCAATTTCAATGCATTTCAAAACTGAAAAATGCTTTATAATATGTTCAATACTAGATAGATTTGGATAAAGACAAAACATTTATGAATAGTTGACTAGCTGCGCCCCGGGGCTTCGCTCCCGCGGGAATTTTGGGATAAAAACCCTATGTGTTATTCCAGATTATATTCTAACCGTGTATCAAATTTCATAACAAACGGTCCAGTAGATTTTGCGTGAAAGAGTAACAAACATACACACATAACTTTACAATATTAGTAAGACAAGTCGCAGGACTTATTCGCGTAAAATTTTAATCTCAAAAATCTACAAACTACTGGCATTTCGGGTGTCAGCTAATTTGGAAATTTATTGTAAACAGCTGGCATATACCTAATTCTAAACACCCAAACTAGAACTGTACATCAATAATGTTTATTTCAGCATTATCTGTAAAACATTGAACATTGGAGGTTAAAATACGCACATTCCGGTTCTAAGCGCGCACATTATTACCCAATAAACATTCTAAATCCCTAATCCGGCGTCCTAAGTGAGTGACAAACGCGGCAATTCAGCGCGACACAGCGCGATGCGTTACACGTTAGAATAAAATAACTTGTGGTTTACGTTATTGATGACTCCACTGGCAACCACGCCAACTTTAATTAGATGAGACTTAGTTAAACAATAATGTACATTTTTCTAGTTGTCCCATTGTTTAACTTTACAATAGCTGGCTTTATCGCTAGTGCAATATCGCCTTGAGAAAAGGAAATATAAATGATCGCAAATAATTAAATTTATTTGTATTGTTACAAACACTATTACACCATAATCATATATGAATATTATTATATCGACAGGTCGATCTGTCACAAATTGTTAAAAATCACCAATCGCCGAACAGTTTATTTATTTATCTTTATTACAAAAGGGAGGGAGGGAGCCTGAGGTTTTAACTAAAAGTCAACCAATAGGTGATGCAGCGAGAAAATAATATTTTGTTAAGAATAAAATATTTTTATAATGAAGTTTAAAATATTTTTAACGGAAGAACTACTTTTATTTTAACAAACTTTACAATGCACTTACACGACATCCATGTTTTATTTCTAAACGTGTCTTTTTTACCAAATTGGATATTTGACACAGTGCGCATGCGTCTACTAGTGTAGTCCTTTTTCTCAACATTAACGGCCGATCGCGTAGCATGCGTTCCGCAGCGCAGTTAGGACTACGGGAGCTTCGGGTAATGAAACAGGATTAGGTACTATAGCGCGAACGAAACACGATACGCACAATGGCGTCATTTGTGTTGTACTATGTGTGAATATTAAGGACACGATTTGCGAAGGACATAGAAATAAGGGTGATATGTAGTTTTGACACTTTAAAAACCTGTTAAAATGACATCCGAATTTGTCGTCCTTTTTAACCCCCGACGCAAATGGGTGTTACAAATTTTACCGCTAAGTGCGTCTGTATGTTCCACTGTGTATGTGGCACCGAAGCTTGTCAACGGTTGAACCGATTTGGATGCGGTCTTTTTTTTTTGATAGCTAATATTTAGGGGGCGTCTTTGTTGTAAGCTAAGATGCGAGATGACCTGACCTACCCACAGACGAAAAACCTGTCTTTCAATTGCGAGTCGGACTCGCGCACCGAGGGTTCCGTACCATCACCATCTTGTGATTCCGATATAGCCCGTGTTTTGTTTTTACATATGCGGATTTGACAAAATCTATCCTTAACTTTATCTTCCTTTATATATTCGTCCCATATTCAAAGAATTTAAACGAAAATAGCTTGCAAAAACATAACCCCTCTTTATCCAGTCGGGTTACAAAGAAAAAGCACTTCCAAAGGCCACCGTCAATAAGTTAGATTAACTTGCAAAGTGTCATGTAAACACAGTATCTCTTTTGATGTTTATTTTGCCTAGTTATTATACGGAATATCCATCAAAAGACACGCTATGATGAAATAATATTTTAGTGGCGGCGAATATTATTTAGTTGCTAATTTAGCGAATTAGTTGCGCAGTCGACGATGCTTTGTAGCTGAAATTGCAACGAGAAAAGCACTCAGACCGAAAGAGTGAGAGAGAGAAAATTATTTAACATTCGGGCATGTGTAATATAATATAATATTATGTACCAGCTTTTCCGACCGCGGTTTCGACCGCGTAATTTCCCGTGTTTTTTCCAGGATAGGATATTAGTTAGGATTCTGGCTGAGGCTGAGGGTCGTGATCATTACGTGGAATGAAACACATAACAACTTTCTTGTCATTATTAATGGATTGGTTTGCCATTGCCTTCAGCATTTCACACACAAGTCAATAATAATTAACCAGTGTGCAGGTTTCCTCACGATGTTTTCCTTCACCGGAAGCAAATGGAGTAGTATTTGAACCTAGGACCTTTCGATCCATAGGGTCTTAACCATTACACCATTACCGCTTCACCGCAGTTAGGATCAGTGCATCAAAAGAAGGGTTTAAATGAGGGCTTTAAATTGTATATTCGTTGTTATGTATTTTATTCCACAATCATGTATATGAATCAGCAGTATGGAAAATTTATAAACAAGAAAAGATTTTACATCGCTAGATACTATAGGAGAAATACTGAATATTATCGCGTTACCTCATAGCTAACAATGGAATATCGCCTTTATTTCTTTTGATGTAGATTTTAACTAGTTAACACCAAATGGAGGACTAACGGAAGCCAATTTACAAGTTCGAATGAGGGATATATTTAGTCCTGGAAATAAAGTCGAAGTTTGTGGAAAATGTAATATTAGGGTTATTATTTTTAAATAATTTGATAATCCTGTGAAGGAAAACATCGTGAGGAAACACACTGGTTGATTATTAACTTGTGTGTGAAATGGAGAAGGCAATGGCAAACCACTCCATTATTAATACCAAGAAAGTTGTTATGTGTGTATAATTCCACGTAATGACCACGACCCTCAGCCATGAGGAATACGACTATGAAAAAAATATGTTTATTCCTTTATTGAGAGAATAACATTTATTTAAAAGGCAGCGATTTTGGAATAAAATCGCTAGAAAATGTTCCGTGAAAACCGTTTCACGGAAAACCAAAGAGGATAAACCGACAGACTTTCGCATTTAGATAGGCAAAATAATATTCTCATAGAATCTGTTGCATTCAATACATGATGAGTAAACCGTTGAGGCGTTCCATCGTCGGCGCCGTTCCTGCTTGCATTATCAGATCATGCTTATCATAATAATGCACATACATTGCAAGTTAAATTTGAAGCATATAAATAAGCTAAGCTTAAATGTTTTACCGATTACGGGAACGCAAAAATAAATGAATGAGAAGCATGTTAACTACCACACTGTCTACTCTTTGCTGCACCGATGTGATAGTTAATTAATATGGCAATCGAGTGGCGTTCGATTAATCGAGTGCTCGATACTGATTGGTTGGCGCATCACTAATTGGACTAATATCGACATCGCTTATATCTCAATGCGTTACGAAGATACGTCTATGGTGTTCCGTTGTATGCTTTTCTATGTCTTAACTGTCTTAAACATTATAGATGCGAAATCTTAGGTTCACGCGTGTTTATTTCAAACACGAAGGCAAAATGGAGCAAATATAATTAATTCTCCGCTTCTTCTTCACTCGAAATTTGGAAGTCAGCAGTTTTAGTAATCTTTGCAGTGCAAAACTTCTTTAGCGGCGTTGTGCACTTTTGTGATGGGTAAAAAATGTTAAACTTGCGTCAGGACACTGGACCGATCTGGACAGGTTCTGATCGAAAATTCGTAAGACGTCAAAAATGCACAACATTAATATTCAAGTTTTCACTTCTGTCGGCACTCGCGGAGTGCAACCCGTTTTTTTTTACTGAGGTTAAAGGGCAAGGCAAGGATACTTTGTTGATAGGTATTTAACGGGTTTTTGTCTTATTTTTAAAAATTTTCTCTTGTAACTTATCAATCCCCTACGACAGGAGAGTTAAATTACAAACTGTCTGTGTATCTGTATGTCTGTCCGTGGCATCGTAGCAGCCAAATGGCTGAACCGGTATTGACCTAGTTTTTATTTTATTTGAAACAGAATTTAATCCAGAGTGAGCTGTGATTGGAAAATGTACGTTCAGTCGTTTGGAAGGATTTCAAGACAAAATTTGATTCATTTAGTAATTTCCATTATTCTCTTTCGCGAAGAAATATCTTCAAACTCATGAATAAGAAGAAAGTTCTTCATGAAATTAATCAAAAACTCCAGCCGCGTACTTCTACACAAATTTTGAATTAGAATATTGTTTTGTCAAAATTATACTTTCAAACAAGTCAAGTGTTAATATCTTACTTAATTTCGAACAAGTTAATTCAAGTTGTTGTTAACTTTAACTTCGTTAATACTTTTATTGAATCAGAACAAAACAAGTTTAAATAAGAAAGTTCGAAGTGGCTAAATCAAAAGAAAATTTTGAACCGTACTGCACAAAATATCAATATCTTGAGTGTGCAGAAATGTATGTGCGAGTGTTGATTGACCAGAGATCACATTTACTGCAAAAAATTAAATGTATACAATTTTTTTTTTTTCGAATTCCCCAAAAACACAATATTTTCGGTCTCGACAGAAAGTTGGCAACACTAGTACCTACCTACTTAAAAAAGATAAATTATTTCACATTTTTATTTTATTTATAACTTTATTATATTATTTATGATCTTATTTTTCAGACTCACATTTTTCAGGCTTTATAATGAATCTGCAATATTTTAACGCCATTAAAAAAAATTCAATCTTTCAATTTTTTGAAATGAGCCACTTTGTGAATTAGCCTTTTTGAGAATTAGCCAATTCGCAAATTAGTCTTTTTGCGACTAGCGTGTCATTTTGCGATTTAGGCCTTTTGCGAGTAAACACTACCAACCAGTATCTAAGCATTCTCGTTATTTTTAACACATGCGTGTAACACGGGAACGTGAAGTTCCGATCTCGACATTGCGAACATGACCGAGTTTGGACGAACAATTTTGCCAGTTAATTGTGACGAGTCTAGTGGAACAGTGTTGCTAGCTCGAGTTCTCGTGTCAAGTTCTACAGAATACTTACCCCAATTAACTGGAAACTGGGTAACTCCAGTCACCAAAACGGAACTGTTCCAACGAAGTGAAATGTTATTGAGAAAATATTTGTGTTCAGTTGTAATGGAGAAACTCGAAGATCGTCGAAGAAAATAACAGACAAGTGATGGGCGTAGCCCATAGATATTTCTTTTATCTATGGCGTAGCCACATGAGATAGAACTATTTTATACATTTTTACGTCTTAACAGCAGAAGGCAGAGACTGCGATAAGGACAAAAGATACTAATGCTCTGTCTCGCTTCTCCTTGTATTTTCCATGTTTATAAAATGTTTCTTTTTATTTAATATGCGAAATGAATTATATGACGATGCCAATAGTTTTCAATTAAAACTAAGTGTTTTAGATTTAAGAAACCGTCGACTCCGAAGTTGCCGTCATCATCTCATCTGCTAAATAAGAGTTGACAGTTTCAAAACGGCTGAAAGCACATTTTCACATAAACAAAAACACTCGATTAAATTACCATTATCTATATAAGTACGTTCCTTTTGTGGTCTGAGAATGCACTAAGAAAGGACGTTTCAACGTTTGTATGGGGAAACCCGATTAGTTTAAATATTTCACTGAAGGGAAAAACAGGCGAAGTTGCGGGCAAAAGCTAGTTTCAAATAAATAATATTAGACCAAAATCGGTTCTGCTGCGATGCCACGGATTAGACAGACATACAGATACACAGACACGTTATACTTATAACTCCCCTTCTTCTATCATCGGGGGTTAAAAACAAATTTTGCTGAAATCTTTCAAATTAAACCAAAAGAAATAAAACGAAGTCCAAAATTTCAACCATTCCCGAAATAATGTCTAGTTTCCTCGCGCTATGAAAACGAGTGTAAATATTTGAAAATTTCAATAGTTCGCTCCACTTGCATGAAACTCTAAAGCCTAACTACTAAGCTGCGAACAGCGGGGCTTTGTGTGGTGTAAATCATAAGCGAGAACAGTTTTTTATAATTCAGTGGGCGAGCTGCGGGTTAGAATTTCACTTCTCACCATCGAATCGATTAGAAACGAGACATAGTGAACCAATCACAAACGCCATTGTGACGCAACGACAACCACGCGGCAATGCCATTGGTTTGCTGCGTCTCACTTCAAATCGATTCGACGGTGAGAAGTGAAATGCTAACCCGTTCAGTTTGCGTATGACCGCACGAATTATGTTTGAGTGACATAGTAAAGGGCTGCATAAATTTAGCCGAGTCGACACGCTGAACAAATTTCCAATAATAGTTTCTCTGTAACAATTTCGAAACAATTAATAAACAGTGTTCAAACAAAACACTCGGATACCGTTACAGTCCCTGAAGGCCTACAACAAAACATACTAACACGTAACACGTTACTAACGCTCACATGCTTTTTCGCATCGTGTGCGCATCGTGCAAATATAAGAGAGTCCCAAATTTTGAGTGTGTCCTAAATTGTCAACCACACAAATACATTTGCATGCTGTATATATAGCTCCATAGGCTTGTTCTAATCACTATGCACTTGTAAATGCTGTTACTGTACCCTACTTAGTGCAAAAAAAGAGCAAATATTAAAAGTACATACATAAAAAGGTAAATAAACAACGGCAGACTTATCCCATGAAGGGATCCCATTTTTTATTGTTTTCTTTCCGCCCAAACGTGTGGCTTGGACTATAGGAAAAGGTTTAAATTGCTGCTGTAAGCCTTACCCTGTCCGACATGAACACTAAACTGGGCGAATCCTGATCACACAGAGAAACTTTGAAAATCGTACCATTCATTTTACGGTTCCGTATCGCTAAAGTTTATTTTCGGTGTGGTTGTTCAAGTCACCCAAAGGCACCTGACATGACTTTTTACATATACACTAGTGAACTAAAACTGTCAACCAGTGTGCAAGTTTCCTCACGATGTTTTCCTTCACCGGACGCAAGTGGTGGTCGATGAAAACTACTATACATGAGTCAGGTTGTTATATAAACTCGTATGGCATGCGTAGGATTCGAACCTGGGACCTTTAGATTACAGGCGAACGGTCTTAACCACTGAGGCATCATCGCTTCAAATCACTAAAGGTAAAAATTTTAAATCTGTGGAATAGTTCCGAAGATTTTGTCTATCAAGGCTTGATATCCCTTAGTCGCCTCGTACGACATCGGATATAGAGTAGTTATTCTAGCCATGATCCACACACACACACATACTTAAATATTATCGTGTGGTTTTGTATAAACCGTTACTCTTTTGGGAATTAACTGATAACCCCATAATTAATTGTCGTCAAGCGCTAATTAATTAATGCCTTAGACTGATAATCAATATATGCAACTGAGTGCACAGATAACCTCATTACGGTGATTGATCTCGATCAAAAAGTCATTCAATCAGTTTTTTGGGGTTGACTGAGTTTACTATCACAGTACAAATGGGCTATTAAATCAAATAATAAGTTTTTTTTTACAAAAATATCATTATTGACACAAGCTTTTATTGTTATCAGAGTTTGAGAGGATTACCCTCACAAACTTTCGCATTTATAATATTAGTAGGATTACAGAAATAGAATTTCTTGTAATGAAAACCAAACGAATAAATCCTTACATATTATTAAACGAAGTCCACTGCCGCGTCTGCCTGTGTGATAAACCCAAAAACTACTGCACGGATTTTCATGCGGTTTTCATCAATAAATGGTAAAAATTTTATCACTTGTGTTTCTATGGGTTTGGACCTAAGAATAGTCATCAAAAGGAAAAAATTGTCAACTAGCCTATGCTTGATGGCATACACCAGTATTCTATATTTTACGATGTATCTAAGTGTGAACGTAGCTGATATAAATCAGTCCCAATGGATTGATCTGGTTGTGTAGATTAAACTTCATTAGTTCAATTAGAACGACGCAATGTACATGTTCCAATTATTACGGTGCTATTCGTCTACGATGATGAATTATGAAGTTAGATGTGGTGCACTTTCATTAGTGGCATTTTAAAAATACCACTAATCTTTGAAAGACACAAAATTAGATTTTTTAAAATCTGGACTACGAATGCAAAAAAGGAGCCTATTTCGAATAAAGAAAAAATCAAACATTAACATATGTTTTGACAAAAAAATTTTTTAAAATATACCTACAGATTTCTTCCACTCCCTACTTTCTCCCAACGTGACAAACAAGTCTTGGCACGTGACACACCATAATATCATTTTCCGATTGGGAAAAGTGAGGAAGGGTAATTTAATAATGATACAGATGTTTCACTTCTTGGTAATAAATAAGGCACAAAAGTTTTAACAGTGACGTCACAGATAGGATAAAACCGAAGCAATGGATAAACAGAGTCGAGAGATGCAAAACTCGAAGGCCACTTTGGGGCGGGTAATCTACAAAACTGCCGAACCGATTTCAAAAATTCTTTCACCACTAGAAAGGTACATTATTCAAAATTACTATAGGCTAATTTTTATCTCAAATTTTCCCCGAGAGCGTTTTCCGGGCAAATAAATTCTTCTAGTAAATAAATTCTTTATTTCAATAATTTACATAGTAAAGTTTAACAATAAACAAAGGTTATTGATGGAATTGAGATTAAATAGTGACAGGTTGCTCTTTTCCTTGATTTTGTCGACCTCGGTGGCGCAGTGGTAAAGTGCTTGCCGCTGAACCGAGAGGTCCCAGGTTCGATCCCCGGTCGAGTCATGATTGAAAGTGATTTTTTTCTGATTGGCCCGGGTCTCGGATATTAATCGGTTAGAGCTACAATGCCACCGACAGATACACAGATAAACAAACAGACAGACACGTTAAACTTATAACACCCCTCTTTTTGCGTCGGGGTTTAAAAAAATGTTCCGATTCACACAGGCTATATTTTTCTACAGTGGTTATTTTGTACACTATCCCTTTTTACCCCCGGAAACAGGGCCAATCGCTTCCAATTTTGCATACGTCGGGAACGAAGCTTTCTAGCGAAATTTAAGGGAACTTCTGATAAAATACTTGTGACATGTGCGACTTTAGGTTTCATCACAAAGAAAAGCGCCCCAGTGATTAAGACACTGTAACCGAAAGGTACCAGGTTCGAATCGGAATACGACTCGCCACCTGTTTTATGGATCCATTTTTATAACACCAAGTTGACAAACAGCATGCTGTCCACCTGATGGTAAGTGGTCACCACAGCCTATAAACGCCTACAACACCACCTGTTGGGTATGCAGTTGTTGCCCATCAGCTTTTCATTTGCCTTCTACAAAACTATTTTGATCTAAATGGCTTCCAATAAAATTGTTTTAAATGTTATAAATACCTAAGCAAATAAAAAAAATCTTTTAGCTAATCAAAGTAGAGGTAAAAATTTCAATGTTCATTCTCTGCCGCTGAATGAAAATATCAAAGAATCTGTATATTGTCGTCGTTGTAACCAACAACGACGACCTCAGTGGTGCAGTGGTAGAGTACTTGCCTCTGAACCGAGAGGTCCCGGGTTCGATCCCCGGTCGGGTCATGATGGAAAATGATCTTTTACTGATTGGCCTGAGTCTTGGATGTTTATCTATATATGTATTTGATATAAAATATAGTATCGTTGAGTTAGTATCCCATAACACAAGTTTCGAACTTACTTTGGGGCTCGCTCAATCTGTGTGATTTGTCCTAATATATTATTAACAAATAACCGAGATTCAAAAACTTCGACCAGTTGCGCAAATCAAAAAGAAAAATTGAAAACTAAAATAATAAACAAGTGCTTTTAGTTGGGAGTAATGGAAGACATGCTATTTCGTTTACGATATAGCTGATGAAATGGCGGAGTTGTAAAAATAGGAATGTGCAATTTAAATGCATGGTCATGCTTCGGTTTCGCGGCTATCCTCGAGAAACTGTAGCTTTTCTTGTGTGCCGTTCTGCCCGCCACATTTTGAATGGCACCAGGTGATTCTCAGAGCGTTCCTACCGCTGCGGCCGCGCTGTCATTACGATCCGTCAATTTTCTTGAGGAAGGAATCATTTCCAAAATCAATCATTCATTGACCGAGCGTGCGAAGCGTATGTATGTATGTTTGTTTATAACGCGACTAGCGGCCCGCCCCGACTTCGCTCGGGTAAAAACATAATGAATTATACACCTAAACCTTATTCAGAAACCACTATTGGTGTAAACTGTATGGAAATCCGTGCAGTCGTTTTTGAGTTTATCGAGAACAGACATAGAAAGATAGACAGACGCGACAGAGTACTTTATATATGATATCTTTCGAACCGTTGACCTAATTTTTATAAAATTTAAAAGGTATGTAGGATCTGCCAATAGAATTTGTATGTTCGTGGGGCATCAAAATCGGTTTAAATTCACAATTTTGTAAAAAGTCATCAAAAGGTTATTGAGTTCGCGAGTAATCGCGTTGTCTACATTCGCGGCGAACAACTAGTTATTTTAAAGTCTGATAATAAAAGTAATTCTTGTCTTTGTTAAAATTGGAAAAATTGGAATGACAGCGCGGCCGCAGCGTTCGAAACCCGGTTTCGTTTTGTGATAAAAAAAATTATGTGCTATTCGAGAAATATGGAAAAGGCAAAGGCAAACCACTCGTCGATGATAAAACAATCAGTCGTTGTATGTCTTACATTTCACATAAAATCTCTCAGCCATTATGGCTTAGACTATATGATAAGATTCGAGGATTATTTAAAGTGTGTTTTTTATTTAAGATGCACAAAATACAAATTTTAAAAGTGCTATAGGCGGACTTAATGCATTGTCTAATAGTCAAATAGGGTCGGCTCATACAACAAATCATATATGGGTGCAATAAAGACGAAAATAAAAGTATGACCACACTTATTTAAATACTTAAATAATCCATCGAAACAAAACGTGTGTAGAAAATTTCAGCAATCGGTTGAATAAATTCAAAATTTTGTTGCAAGATTCCACCCGACATAGTGACATTACATCGCAAGTTAAATAAAAGATTGTGATAAATAGAAAATCGATTTTGACGAAGGGAGTTGCTGATCGTATAGTTTGTAAATGGTTTAGTTTACTTTCCCTTCAGGCGATTTTAAATCAGACATCAGTGTCAGCAATTAATACGAAAGAACGACCCTTTACGCCATCGTTTCTGGCAACCCTGAAGATAATAAAGGTAACAAGATAAGGTAGTCACCCTGACAAGACAAACCGTTGGTCTGATTGAGCGAACAAGATTTACCTTTCATTTAATCATTCCGGGAAGGTTCGTTTTCGTTCACTTGTTTTATGAAAAACTAGCAGCCCGTCCCGGCTTCACTCGAGCACGGGTAAACCATAATAAATCTCTCTTTGAAATCACCCTATATAGATAATCAGATTTAATTCAAAATAATTGAAGTTCAGGATTCGAACCATCAACAGTAAGAATGTTAATTCAATGGTGTTTACCGCTGAGCTGTCTACTCATATCTTTAGTTGACGAAATTTTTAATGGATTATTCGTTGTGTATTTCTTTTCACCCTCATTTAACTACCCTAAAGGTCACATTTTAAGAAATCCTGAAAGACGGGTTTCATCATTTTTGTTGCATAGCATTTATGCCAAATTTCAAGTAGATCAGTAAAGATTATCATTATTTTTCATACAAACTTTTCCCCCAATTTTTACCCCTATAGGAGTCTAATTTTGAGTCTAATTTACATTAAATTTTTCACTATAATTTTTCACTCAATGAGACGCAGGCAACAAATCACATTGCGGTGGGGTTGTCGTCGCGTCACAATGACGCACTGTGATTGGTTAGCTGCGTCTCACTTCGCAGTGGCGAATCGACGCGATAATGAGAAATGAAATGTAAACCCAACACTACGCCCTTCAAAATAAAACTACTTACTTTTTACAGTTCAGTACCGAACAAAACCCTATCAAATGTCTCCTTTATACGTCTGCCAGAATAAAGAATGTCGGTATGGCAGTTAATCTTTTGAGAACCTTCCGGTATAAACAAAACTTGTATACACTTTCCCGATCCGTGAATAGAACAGTTTTCACCCAGTGTTACTATCATTCATTCGGTTCTATTCAGTTGTCGGATGTGTACAATCCTAAAGCTCTGATGCGTTGCTGCCCCATGGGTTAGATGTGTTCTTTCAGATCTGTTGAAGTGTGACCACACCCTTACTTCTTATTTACGTTGATTATACTTGAATAGAATAGTTAAATGCATTCACCTATAAAACATCATAATCATAAATCAAATTGATCAATGACATTGATCAATTTGATTTATAAACAGCTTTTGCCCGCGGCTTCGCCCGCGTGATATTCCCTACAGTGAAATATTTAGACTCTTTAACTATTCTGGTTTCCACATACAAATTTTGAACCCCCTTTTCATCCCCTTCGAGGATGAATTTTGAAAAATCCTTTCTAAGCGCACCCCTAGACTACGGAACCTACGTGCTAAATTTGATGTTTCTAGACCCCGCTGGGTCTAGAGTTTAAGCTGTGCGATAATATGTCAGTCATTCAGTGTCTTCTTTTATATATAATTTTTGCGCATGCGGACTGGCATGGTGACCACTACGCCACGTGGCCGTCTATATTTGTTACATGCACCTTTACTAAACCGGTTTGAAAATTCAAAAGATTTAAAAACTTCTGTTAGAACATCGGCAAAATTATGAAGGTAATAACTGAGGGGTAACTTGTAGGGCGTGAAATAAGTTTGTTAATTAGTTCTGACATCTTTTGTTACACGGCATTATAATTAACATCGCGAAACAGACGCGAAGATTAATTTGCCAGTCACCATAGCCGAAAACGACCAGGAATATGTATAGGAAATATGTCTAGCCGTACTTCATAAATAAACCCCGAAGTACGGCTTGACGTAGGTTTGGCCGGCTTGACCTAGGTGCAGTGGGTCTCAGATGGTTACACCCAGGTCTATGGATATCTAATCAAATAATATTAGTTTATAAATTATATTAGTTTTTTTTTCAACCTCCAATTGACATTGAGTCGGTCTAGAAGATTTTGCGTTTAAGAGTAACAAACACAAACACATATCACGAACATTCACAATTACAATATTAGTAGAATTAGTATAGAAGACATAGATAAAATAGACCTTTTTATTTTTTATAAACATCAAAGACTCGGTCAGTCAAAACGGTTGGGTAGGAAATTGAACCTGGGAACTCCCGTATAGACGTCAGGCATAGCATTGGGCTAGTAGAGGTCGAAGTGGACTTTCAACAATCATTGAAGCGATTCACAGAAGTAGTTTTACTCGTGACCATTCGACTAACATTCTCAGCGATAGAACGCAATCGTTCGTAAGGGTTAAGGCGCTATACCGTGTTATAATCGTAAAAGAGTCTTGAGAATGCGCCCTTTTCGACATAACCATATCTTTTCTTAAGTATGTGTTTAAGGAACCCGACGAAGAGGAAGAGAATACAGAGACAACACAAAGAAAAACTCTGAATAAGGTCCTGATAAAAATTTAAGTTACAAATTGTTATGAAAATGGCCTATATTAGCAAGTAAAATCCCAAATACGCCAATGACAAGCCAACACCACTCATCGCCAACACCTAATGCAGCAAATTCAACAAGTTTGTCCAACTTCGAGCCAACAACCACAGATGAAATCACTAAGATTGTTGATCAACTGGATGCTAATACAAGCTGTGGCATTGATGGTATCAGTACGAAATCCATAAAGTGTATACTAAAACTTGTAGTCACTCCATTAACAAATTGTATAAATAATTGTCTAAACCAGGGAGTTTTTCCCGACAGTTTAAAAATTGCTAAAGTGACACCAATACACAAATCTGGAGACAAGACTGATCCATGTAATTACCGTCCTATTTCTGTCTTGCCGGTGATCTCAAAAATCTTTGAAAAGGTCATTTATTATCGAATTGAAAAATTTCTTGACAACAAACAAAGTCTGTATAAAAAACAGTATGGTTTCAGAAGTAAGTCAAATACCCTTTCGGCATCAATTGATATCGTAACCAAAATTAGAAACAAGATAGACGAAAAACAAATCGTGTTGGGTGTTTTTATCGACCTCAAAAAAGCATTCGATACTATTTCTCATAAAATTCTTTTTGAAAAACTAATTGACATCGGCATCACTGGCAAGGCTCATGAGATTTTAAAGTCATACTTCCAAAATCGCAAACAAATTGTCAAAATAGGTCCACATCAAAGTTCTGCTAATTCAATAACCTTTGGCGTTCCTCAGGGCTCTATTTTGGGTCCGCTTTTATTTCTAATTTATATTAATAACATACAACAAATAGGTCTAACAGCTGATATCACCTTATATGCAGATGATACAAGTTTATTTTACTTTGGCCACTCAATTAAAACTATTATGTCTAATGCACAAAACGACTTAAACATACTTAACAACTGGTTCTCCTCAAACTTGCTCACAATTAATACAACAAAAACAAATTTTATCATATTCGCCGCAAAAAATAAACGAATAAACGACATTGCAGTCATTAGAATAAATAACGAAATAATCAAACAAAAATTCCATGAGAAGTACCTAGGCCTTACTATCGATCACCAATTAAACTGGAAAATGCACATAGACAGAATTAAAACTAAACTGACATCTTTAACTGGCATTGTACGAAATATTGCCAATTTGCTTCCCCGAAAAGTAAAATATATTATTTACAACTCATTAATTAAACCACACATAGACTATTTGATAGAAATTTGGGGAACTGCCGCTAAATCTAACTTGGAAAGCCTACAAATTGCTCAAAATAAATTAATAAAATCCCTATTTCATTACAAATATCGTACGCCATCTAAAATAATTTATAAGGAGACTAAAATTATGACAATTAAACAAACATATACTTACTATACGTGCATACTAATTCATAAAATTTTAAACAAACAGATTCATACGACATTATCTTTTCAGAAAAAAGGACAATCGCAAAAAATGAAACTGCGAAATGCAAATCATTTAATATCTCGCACTCCAAGAACTAATTATGGCAAAAAAAATATCGAATTTGAAGGTGTAAGAATGTATAATATATTACCTATAGAAATCAAAGACACAAAATCACTAACCAGTTTCAAGAAACTCCTAAAACAATACATATTAGAAGAAATTCATTAAAAACCTACAATAAGGAAAAAAAACAAAAAAAAAAAAAACATTAATCCGTACACAATAATAATTTATAAATAATCATGAAATTATAAATAGACATTGAAACAAATTATAAAAATCAAATACAATCTCAACAAAACCAATCATTTAAAATGTTACAAAATCATATAATAAAAAATCAAATTGATACCATTATGCCACATCCAGATTACGCTATGTGAACTTTAGATCCGTGGTTGCCCGACGTGCAATCAAGCAGTCGACGCAGATTTTTGTGACTACCTACATAGTTCCTTATTTTAATTTTTATTTTTGTATACGCTCGCTGTCTTGCTATTTACTTTTTTCTCAGTAAGTGAATTGTTAATTCTTTATGAGGAAATAAAGTTCTTTAAACCTAAACCTATGAAAATGGTAAATATTGAAACACTTACAAATAAAATATGGCTAATATAATAACTATAAAGTATCTTAATAATAAAATAAGTATTTTTATGTGTTTCAAGCCACGTAATCATCACGACCCTCAGCCATGAGGAATGTATATTCCCTCGAGCCTCAGCTATAAGGAAGTAATATGAATTTTGTTTGCTACTATTACAATTACATTGTCTTTATATATTATAAAAAGAAATCCCACTGTAGTGTCTGTCTATATAGCTATACTATTATTATAAATAGTTTGTATGTTAGAGGCGGGTATTCTCCGAAACTACCGAACCGATTTCAAAAATTCTTTCAACATTAGAAAGGTACATAATCCAAGATTGCTATAGGCTATATTTTATCTCAAAATTCCCACGGGAGCGAAGCCCCGGGCAACATCTAGTGTCTGAATAAATGTGATAAACTCAAAAACTACCGGACGGATTTTTTTACGGCTCCAATAGATAGTGTGATTCATGTGGAAGGTTTAGGTGTAAAATTTATTATAGTTTTATCCAAGTGAAACCGGGACGGGCTGCTAGTAGTTTAAAAATAAGAGTAGCTGCTATAGTATTACGTACTACATTGGCAGTATGGCCATATATGTGATTCTAACAAAAGCACGGCTAGGAAAACAGAAAATATTAAAGCGTTTACCTTCTTTACTATATAATTATTAGATTATCAATTGAACATATGGAAAACGATAAGTTATTGAAATGACAGCGCATTAGTAAGAGGATATCATTTTAGCGTAGTCTGTGTACAAATCTCCTGTACACTGCGCCTAAGTGAGTATTGAAACAGAAAATCCGCAAGTAATGCGTAGGATATCGTAAAAAGTTATGTACGTTTTACGAAATAAGGGCCATAATTGCGTGTTAATAATCGCAAGTTCCAAATTAAATTGGGTATATTATATAGTCTTGTCGAGGTTCGGTCTTGTGGGAAATTTGGGAATATATGTTCGTATCGTAATGTTTAATGAATATTATAAAGTTTTAAAAGTATGGTTAAATTTATTTATTCTGGAAAATCACGAATTCCAATTCCAATTGATGCTGGCTGGACGAAACTATGCTGGTTGGATGAATAAAAAAGTTATGATCGGCTGTCACTGTCAAATTGTAATTGTCATGGCGCGCTTTAAATTTGATAGTCAAGTTGACTTTACCGCCTTTTTGAGTTTGTAATACCTAGGAATTAGTAGGTACTCGAAGTACTTACTGAATCCATGAGTCATTTTTTTACAAGCTTTTAAATGAAATTTATTTGCATTGTTCACAATTCACAATAGAGGTAAATACCTAAATCAAAAAATACCTCAATATATTTCGGAATAGTTATAAATTCTAAACCGGAATACTACTGAAAATTGGAGTTTACACGAAAATACCAGTAAGTATAATTTAAAAACTAGTTCAAAATCGCAAAAAATGAAACAAAGTTATTCTCTCTCTTTTCCACGTTTGATGTTTTATGGTGACAGAAACCGATTTATATGTCATTCGTTTTATTATAACTTTTTTATTGGATTTATATTATACACTCCAGTTTTCCTCCTTGTAAACAATTTTACGTTTCTATTTTTTTAACATATTTCTTATTTAACTGTTATGTCTCTAGTGAACATTTAATTAATATTAATTGCAAGACAAAATTTAAACTTGAAAAAGCAAATTAAAAACTAAATATTGCTTTTATTGTTGTCAGAGAGATCTTATTGCATTCAATGTGTGACAAGCTAATCATGACCGTGTAGTAAACCGTTAAAGAGCTGTCTCGTCGGGAGCCGTTCCTGAGTGCATCATCAGGTCATGATTAAAATTGTAGCTCAATCGATTGAATATATCGGCTTGAAAATTGAGTCAAAAAAATGTAAAGATTAAAAAGTCAATTTACACTTGATTACTGAAGTGGTATCTGTTTTCAAAGGAACTAAACCTTTAGGTTTCCTTTGCCAGTGCTCTCTGTGGAAAAGGCTCCAATTAATAGTGCAGATATTTACGTTAAATTTTAAATCAAAGTACAGATTTCCGTGCATGTTTTCGATTCTGAACATTAAAGGATTCTTCGGATTATTTCATTGAAAATTTAAAAGAAAGTTTATCTAAAGTACTGGATCTTTTTGCTTTTACGATTTATTTTCTCTCGTTTTTGCAGCGTAATGACGCAGCGGTTAGCGCGCTCGGCATGTGATAGTTGCGGTTATATCACTCTTACTATGGTATGTTATTGGATGGGTGACCGTAAAAACTTTTCTTTATTATTTTTTTTTTTTGCAACCACATATCATGATTATATTCAATGGTCGACTGTTATGATTTTACGATTAGCTCACCAAGCATAAAGAGAAAACAAACACACAACGTTTTATGATATTTATGGATATAAATTTTATGATTCCCAAGGAGCAATGCGCGCAGTGGTTAGCGCGGCTGCTATCAATGCCTGCCTGGCCCACTATCATGTGGGGGCTAAGACACTCTCACAATGGTCGGTCATTGGATGGGTGATCAAAAATGTTCTCTTGAGCTCCTCCGTGCTTCGAAAGGCACGTTAAGGCATTGTATCCCGGTTGCGTTTGCAGTCAATCGTTAATACTCGCCAATCCGCAACGAGCCAGCGTGGTGGGCCATACTCATCCATTCATAAAGTACGTCTATGCCCCAATAGTGTTACACCAAACTATGTACTTAGCTTAAGATGTATAGCCAAATTACTAATTTAGTTCCGCTCTTGGTAAATGTTAAATTTTGCAACCTAAAATATTGTTTGCTAACTCGTCAACGGTAGAATAACGCGTGATTATTGACGGAAATGTCGACTATAGTTAGAGCTATCAAGACGAGTGTCAACAAATCTACACGATTTTTCGGTTTGGGCGAAGAACGTCTGTCATTATTTCTTTCTAACAATGCAAAATGTCAGTTCAGACATTTTGCATTTTTGACGTTCTTCGCCCAAACCGATTTTTCCGTCGATAATCAAACGATGTTGTGTACGATTCTTATGTTGAAAACCATAAAGTACAAAACCTCGAAAAAAAAATTTCTCATTGTGTTTACTTGTGTGTATCTTAAAAATATGCTGTAGTCTCAAGGTGCCAAGTTGGCTGGATGCCATGGCTTCTCCGTGCTTCTTGGGGTTTTAGTACACGTATGTTTGATTTGTTGTTTAGACCTTAAAGCTTTAGATACTGTGTAATAATATATGATACTGGTTACTATCATCTCCCTATACCTTACAGGCTAGATAGAGCCAAATGTTGGGAAACTCAAAGGCCAAATTTCCCTGTACGCCGGATAGTGGAATTGAGATTCAATAGTAACTTTATAAAATGGATATACATCTCATAGGCGATAGGCTAGTAACCCATTACTCAGTTCAGCATTCAAAGATATGCCTTTGAATGCTGAAAGCTTTAAAAACCAATAATTAGGTATTTGTTAGACAAATTAAAAAATACTTTTAATATTCATTTCGCTACAACTTTTGAACGGCTGAAGCGATTTTCATGAAACATGGCTAAGAACTAAGAACACTCGGGATAAAATTATCTATGACACAAAAAAAATCTTAACGAAAATAAGTTCATCCGTTTTGGAGCTACGATGCCACAGACATTACGGGTTTCACAGATACACAGACAGACACGTCAAACTTATAACATCCCTCTTTTTGCGTTAGGGGCTAAAAAAGGATACAAAAAAAAAACTTACATCAACAGTGTCAAAATGTCATTTTTGCAAAAACTTAATTCTTCACGCTTTTCGCATTCGTCATCTTAGCTTAGTTTTATGTCTAGATAAGATACTTACAATCATATATTTAGTTCGCTGACAACCCTAAATGGTTTCGGATTGTCATTAAACACCCAGCCAAAACCATAATTCCTTACCTGCAACAAAAAAACTTTGATCATTGAGAGTACAAACAGCTATTACAAGACATGGCTGAAAAACATCCATTCTGACCGAAATAGGAAGAAGTCACGTAGGAACCAACCAGCAATATTAAAAAATATAATAACACAGAAGGATAACTTCAGTTAGATCCAGTGTCCAACTGACGCATTTATTCAGGCTAGATCTTTAAAGGCACATTTTATCACATCATATTCTATGTACAATATTTCTAAATATTGTTAAAAGAAACTTAAAAGAGAATAATGTAGGTCTAATGTTTCCCATATCAATCTCAAACGTACAGCATTTTGAGAATAAACTGGGAAAATATTGGATGTAAGAATATTTTCGGTGCCTGCTTTGGTAAAATTCATGTAGTCAGGAGTCTGATTAGGCTTGGAGTAGTATATCTTTGTTTTGTCCCTCTCTCTCTTTTCAGCATTTGACTTTGAAAGAACGAGACAATACAAAAAATAACTATTCCGAGGCTAATCAGAGAATAACGTTTTTATTAATAAGGGGGTAGAAGCTTATGATAAGGATTTAACTTTAAATAAAGGAGGTTGACATGTTATACTGAGCACACATAAAGAGGAATAGGCAGATGATAATGACTCTGACGCCCGCGATCCGATTTAGATTAATGTCTCATCTGTAACTTCGTTATTTTATTCCACAAATGGATATTTATTGAGCGTTTTCGTGACGAATTTCATTCCAATTCATTACGCATGCGATGTTGCGTAAATCTTTTTAACAGACTAACAAAACACGGGAATATTTATACGTATATTTTATTCCTTTTCTTCCCGTTCCTTTTGCCTGTAAAATACTTCATTTTTCTGTTTTTTCGGCATTAAACTTTATTGCACTTTTTCTTTCTAATTAAGTAGATTTGCCAAAATTAAATCTATCTTGTCCGCGCGTGTTCCTCGTTCTATACTTGGCTGTGACGCCTGCGGACCGACAAAATTATAATATGAACACTCAATGCTTTTAGAAGACCATTTTCAGGTGCTAATTTCCGATTTCTTCATAAATTAGACCTTCACAGGACGGACAAACACTTTAACATTTTGAGTTTACAACGCTGGCAGATTTGATAACAATCCACTGCCAACCTTAAATTTAAAAACCCCAGAATATCTTACCAAAGCACGGAAAAAAGACCGAGATCTTTGTGATAAAATTACAATTTATTTACAAGAAAAAAAAAGACTATTTCCCAAATTATAACCCGTAGATAAAGAAGTCAAAGGCACGTCCCTACTTCATAATTTTTCACCAACTTCGCAAATTGAATTTGAACTTTACTGTTCAAAAGATTAGATCTATTTCGGATAACCTTTGTTAACTTACGAAATAACGTGCGTAGAAAACAGAATCCCTGAGGAAATACCCTTATTTTAATAATTTCAGTTCATCTATTGAGTTATATAAAATATTTTATAAATATCTGAACTCGGCTTTATTTTGGCCTGCATAAAGTTTAAAATGTAACAAAATATTGTTGTAATTTTGCAAATGTATTACGTTGTACATTAATGTTAGTTCAGCTTTATAGTCCAGGGAATACGTTGTCGAAAATTTTATATAATTTTAACTCTATAGTTAAAATTATATAAAATTTTCGACAACGTACAGGCAACGGTCTTGTTAATAAAAGGTAACTTTTTAAATGGAAAAGCTTCCGATATGAAAGTTTAATAATGTAACCACTTTGTCTATCTTCGCGTTTTCTTGATTTCTTCCGCCGCCGTTGAGCATCGGAGCCCAGGGTCCGCTTTCCTACTTTTCGTCTCCGCTTCGCACGGTCGTCGGCATCCCTAGTTGCCCTGTTACTCTAAAATTTGGGAGAAATGTTCGATCGCATGAGAATCGAGCTACCTGATACGTACTACTCGAACCCTGCCTTCAGTTGGCTCGCATAAATAAATAATTACGCGTGCCAACTGAAGCAAAATAACAGAACAAAAGGAAAAATTTATTTTTAAAAATCCTATTTCCGCTAGAATCGATTTCATATCTGCTTTACGTCGTTTCTAAAAAGGAACCATCTAAATATGGACACAAAATTGCAGCATTTGCAACCGAACATTTCTTCACCTGAGTGCTTTCCGATGAGACCTGCACTTACACAAATTACTCTTGAATTACAAAAACAAATTACCGGTCTTTTTATCTTCAAAGGGATTTTGTTAAAAGGCTCCTGGACTATTTTGTAATACGGTTTTCAAAATGATACAAGATAATACTTTTAAAATGCGAGTATCCCAATCCCAACTACAAATGCTGAAGTATGTTTGTTTGTTTATTTGTTTGTTACCTCTTCATGCTCTATCTACTGAACCAATCTTTTTTAAGTTTTGCATATGTAATTTGAAGTACGGAGAAGGACAGAAGGAAGAGTGCCTACCTAGTATGTATTGTATTAAGCTTACACTGCACAATTAAGCAGCGTGTACAAGCGAGCCAGTTGTTCCCCGCTCGCCGTCGCGGTTACTCATAACTCAATGTTACTAATTGTCAAGCAACATTGTCTGTAGCCTTCTGTGATCGTTTACGTAATCTTCAGTTTTTTTGCATTTAACTGTATCTGTCCTGGAGAATAAACAATAATGATTTGTAAAAATAAAATAAATATATTAGGACAAATCACACAGATTAAGCTAGTCCCAAAGTAAGTTCGAGACTTGTGACTTGCTAATCAGAAAAATATCATTTTCCATCATGACCCGACCGGGGATCGAACCCGGGATCTTAGGTCCCGGGTCTTTACCACTTGACTTTACCACTGCGCCACCGAGGTCGACCCCATACAATTTTATGATTAATATCCCATACACTGATTTACCCGCATACACATAACTTTACAAACTTTCATCCCGGAAAATTGACGCGGGCGAAGCCGCGGGCTTCAGCTGATACAATGAGTAATATTTGTGAGATGGAGAACAATAAATGCATAATTTACTTTACTTCCGTCTTTTTCTCTCGCACAAGTAATCTATCTGCGTCCCTGCCCCTCATTAAAATTCCAGTGGTGTCGTCTCATTTCGAGTTACTCTCAGTACATTTTTCGCGTTCCGAAACTTCCCCTATATCGAAAAGTGACTGAGGTTTTCTTGAGTGTTAAATAATAATACACCTCCTTTAAGAATACGAGTACAGAGTGACCTGACCTATTTTTAGGTTATTTTTGGCGCGAATTTAAGCAAGCGGTTTTCAATTCAAGTGGTTTCTTAAAAAAGAAATCCAGTATTATTCCCCGACCACAGAAGGAGGGCAGTTATAAGTTTAGTGTTTGTGTATATCCGACCGTGGCATCGTAGCAGCGAACTGCTGAACTAATTTTTATATGTATAGATAGATTGTGGCTCAAAACTGTTTCGCCATAAATAACAGCAACAGACTGTTTTGTTATTTAAAAAAAATCAATGTAATACGAATATCATTTCAAAAGAAATTGTAATATCGAAAAAAAATTATCAAAAGAAAATCTCTTTTCCAATGTGAGAAATAATTGTTTTTTTAATAAGAAAGGAAATCGACGGCGGCATATTTTTGGCAAGGATTGAAACACATTTCGCTTGATTGGAATTGTAATTGACAACTAGGATGAGACAATTATTTTCCAAACCAGACCATTGTGTTCTTGAAATTTTCAATTCAAATTAAGAAAATGAATTAACGAAAAATCGAATAACCCAGATTGTTTTTTTTTAGTTGCCAGTATTGAAATAAATAAGAATTTCATTTTTAATCACCCTGTTAAGACTTTTTTTTTCTTTTTTTTTCTTACTTCTCGTCTGAGTTCAGCTAAAAATGCGGTAAGACAGCGCGACGAGGTGCAAGGTTACAATATAATTTTGTACATATAGTAACTATGTAATTCATACAGGTAAATTTATTGAACAATGCACAAAATATTTATGAGCTGAGTACAAAGAATACTTATGCATTCCTTGTACTGAGGTGATAGGTGTGAGTTTATCATCATAAGTGATGTATATCATCCTAAATTGAATAAATAATTTTGAATTTGAATGTCGACTTGCAAACCAAAATAACAAATAACTTATGACTATGAATTGAGAAACACCTTATATTTGGTAGTCGGTTATAAATTCGATTAATCATCAAATCACCTCAGCTAATCTCAATCAATCAGAGGATCAGCCAATTAGTATGGGAAAACAAAAATATATTGAAAATAATAATGAGATGAAAAAAATCTGGAATCGAGCGGGAATTGAGCCCACTAATGTCATCTTGGAATGACAGGGGTGTCTATCCAAGATGACATGCGACATAGTGCTTTTAACCACTGAGTTATCGAGACCATGCCATGCAATTCGGCGGAATTAATTCACGTCTTTTGCTGACGAAAAAAATATAATTTTTTGTCACAGGCAGCATTAAGTTCGACCTTTGTTTATAAGTACGTTTTTACTTGAGACTATGAAGTTTAATAAATAAATATGCATCTTTGGATACAAATTAAGATTTATCTTATAAATCTCTTAACATTTTTGCAGTGTAAAAATTATCCTGTTTTGTAAGTACCTCTTAAAATAAAATTAAAATATTTATTTTCGGACAATATGAATCCATTGTGTTAGTAATCTTAAAAACGAATTGTGTTAGTACTTATATTCTACTGGGGATTTGGTAATTTTTATTAAATAGCCGATTAGAGAACAATACCAACTATCGGCTATCGCCTTCAGGGCGCTGTTGCTGCACCCGCGCACCCCGCGCAGCAGTGACGCAAGCTTTCTTCTGTAGAATAGCTGAAAAACAGCTGAGGCACAGCAAAAGCGCGGCAACCCCAGCAGCGCCCTTAAGGCGTTGTTATACTGCACACGCAGGGTGTTGTACAATATTGTTAAAACATCAATCCAAAAACATAGGCATAGAAAGTTAATATTAGCTTTATGAAATTCATAATTAAACAATTCCTGATTGAATGATAAAAATACAACAGTTAGATCTAAATTGTGCATTGATTGTTTGTTTCACCACGGCAGGCAGGCATTAGGAACACAGAACAACGAATGTGCAGAGGGCGAAGTATTATATTTCAGGGACCGGACCGCTATCCCTTTCACGGGTTTTGAAGGGGGTTTTTGGAATTGGTTTTCATACGGTCTTATTTTGAATATATTGGAATGCACAATAAATACCGTACAGCGGTGCGTTATTATTTACACGATTCAATGTGTCGTTTCGTGTCTTTTAGGCTCTTCACACACATTACGAGCTACGCAAATTTGCACAGGAGCGGGGTGTGATGAAAACTACAACTCAACTCAACAACTCTCCCCCCGCATGCATTTAAGGGGAAAGCCAAACAGGGTAAGCGCTATAACGAACGGTAACCCGTTCGTTATATCTTCGAAAGAGTTAGCCATATCATATGGGAAATCCTTTGAAAGGGTTAGCCTCACCATATGGGATAGTCATTGGATTGGGTTAGCCATTGAACAGGTTACACAAGAATATGGGAAAGCTTTTCAAAGGATTAAGCAAACGAACGGCTTGTCCGATCCCTGTTATATTTTACTTTTTATTATCGAGTCGATTCGAATTGTGACGAGCGATGAGTGAGACGCAGCGAACCAATCACATATGTCGTTGTCGTTCCGTCACAATGACACACTGTGATTGGTTAGCTGCGTCTCACTGGAATCATGGTGGCTGGCTGTCATCCGCAGTCCGTGGATTCACGGCTGTGTCCACAGTCCGTGGATTCACGGCTGTGACGTCGATCAAGATTCAACTGAAGCGATTGAAGAGGCATATCCTTGACGATCAGTGTGCGTAGTGCGACTTTGCTATTCCGTATGCTAGTCGATAAACTAGACTCGGTTCAGCAGATATACACGTTAATTAAAACTTCACTGTCGTCGGAGGTTATAAAAAGGCCGGAACGTAAGAAGTTCAATTACGATGCAACTTAAGTTATTAACAATAATGTTGGGAAAACATCTGCCATGTTTTCGTTCAGTAAGACGCTTTAACTCTATGCCCTATTTTATTTATGTTTAGTCATCAAATCTATATTAGTGTATTCAGCTCACGCAAACAAGTGTAGGCCAATTTGTGTAGAACCTGAGCTCTTAAATTATTTCGAATCGGATAGGTTAATGCTATGGCAGGTCAAAGAACATGTTTATTTGTTAGACAAATGAAAACACACCTACTTTCCATATTCATTTCGCTACAACTTTTGAACGGCTGAACCGATTTTGATCAAACATATCAAGAACCACCAGCTAAATATTAGCTATCAAATAAAATAAAAACCGCATCTAAATCGGTTAACCTGTTGATGAGCTACGGTGCCACATACACAGACAGATACACTTAACGGTCAAACTTATAACACCCCTCTTTTTGGGTTGGGGGTTAAAAAAGATTTATGTTTTACTAGTGACCCGACCTGGCTTCGCTCGGGTAAAAACATAATAAATTATACCTTCCTCAGGAATCACACTATCTATTGGTAGAAACCGCAAGAAAATCCATGGAGTAGTTTTAGAGATTATCATATACAGACAGACAGATGCGGCTGAGGACTGTATCATCTAGGCATCTGTATTTTCGCAACAAATACTCAGACAGATTATAATATGGACCACTTACCCTTTTACCCTCTGGCCCTTACATAAATTCAGAATGCTTTTAAAGCATTATGTCTTTCTGAAACATTAAGATTTCGCTCGCACGAGAGTTTAAAAGCGTTAAATCTTCGACAACATACAGTGCGATATAAAAAATCATTATATTATGACGATGTGTGAATATTTGTTCACTCGTAATACTTACATTATTACATAATATACAAGGCGGTTTACAAGGTTTGATATAACTTCAACAAGATCTCTTCGACAACAATAAAAGCTTTTGTCGAAAATTACAATTTTGTATTAACTATCGCGGCCTAATCTTTCTTTCCAATTACAGATTTGTACTTGCAAGAGCTTTATAAAGTACGTTTTGCCCGCGGCTTCGCCTGCGTAAATTTCCCACGAAAACAGTTATTTTTCTGGGATGAAAGGTGCCTTCTGTCCTTCTCCACAAGTTGGTATTCGACACCGTCGAATTGTCACGTGACGTGCGACGTTGAAAAAGCGCCCGCGCGTGCAAGGGTTAAATGTCCCACATTTGTAATATTATTTTCAAAGTAAAGTGTGTTTTGTCTATGACGCTGTTCACCCTCACTCAATTAGATTTGACTTATAAATTGTTCGTAAATCTTTTTTAGGCATTTTACAATTCAAATGTTTATATTAAATTAGTTTTCTATAAATTAATGTTTAATAATACACAGTACCTATTATAACAGCATAGATAGTAATTTTATAAAGAAGAAGCATTTGTTTATAAAATTATTTTTTATTTATTTACTAGCTTTTGCCCGCGGCTTCGCCCGCGTGAATTTCGTAGCAAAATCTCAGTATTTTTTTTATCGCGTACTCTGTAATACTGATAAACATATATTATTCAAATTCGCATTTTTTTTTTATCTTTAGTTCAATTTTCTGTTTCCCGCTGCGTGTCTCGTCCCGCAAATTTGTCCAATCCCGCTTCCTGCTATGTAATGTAAAGAAGATATCCCGTACCGTTTCCTAAATATTGTGCCATCATGTTTTTTGCAATGTGTCCCGTCCTGTTTCCCACTACGTGTCTCCTTCCCATTTCCCGCTCCTACTCCCACTCCCGCTTTCTGCAACGCGTACCGTCCCATTTTCCATGACGCTTTACGTCCCGGTTTTTTATTAACCACAAACGTAAATTAATCATTTTTTGTATTTACTATTACTGTTATTTACTACAAAAAGTAAGTGTGCCAATTTTCAGCTTTTTATCTTGAAAATTGTATTAAGTCCCATACAATCTTTCACCCCCCTTGTGAAGGGGTTGAGGGTTAATTTTCAGAAAAATCTGAAACACGTATTCATTACTTTGTTGTAAACAACCAAAATCCAAGTCACTAACTTCAACGGGTTAGAGCTTTCATATTTACAGTTTTTCACCACTTTCACCCCCTTCGGCGTAGAATTTCCAAAAATCCTCTCTTAGTGCTCATCTACACTCACCTACATGCCAAATTTCAGCTTCCCGCCCAACAGTTTCGGGTGTATGTTGACTGTGAGTCAGTCAGTCAGTTGATACATACTGCGCCCATTATATACAAATTGTTTTTATCGATTAAAGTCTGAAATAGATATATTCTATTTTCACCTTTCAACAAAATTTTAAAGTAAATTGGCTCCGTGGATTGTTATATTAATTTTCCTACAGGACCCTCCTCATTTTCCGGGATGAAATGTCTATAAGATGTTAACCCGGGATTCCGAGAAATTTTTGATTCATAATTAGTTTTTCAAATATCCTACGGGAACCTGACCATTTACCGTGATGAAATGTATCTTATTTTCCTACAGGACCCTCCTCATTTTCCGGGATGAAATGTCTATAAGATGTTAACCCGGGATTCCGAGGAATTTTTGATTCATAATTAGTTTTTCAATTATCCTACGGGAACCTGACCATTTACCAGGAAGAAATGTATCTAAGATGTTAACCCAGTATATAAGGTACCTACATACTAAATTTCAAGCAAATCGGTCCAGTAGATTTCGAGTGATGCGCGTTCAGACAGACAGACAGACAGACAGACAGACAGACAGACAAAAATTTCCAAAACTATATTTTCGTCATCTATATCAGTAACTAAGTATATTCCATGAAGAATTTTAAAAAAATATCCAATGTACAAATTTGGCCTTTCTTCAATTTTATTATATGTATTGATGATGTTGATGTATTGATTAATTTACATGTATTATAAACCAAGAACGTAGATAGTACTTGGTTGTTTGTTATAGTCGTTAGCCACTAGATGGGCCTACTCCAGCACGCAGATACCTGGCACTCTCCAGTCAGTTGATGCTAGTGCCATATTCAGTGGTTCGTGTAGCTCCGATATGATTGCGTTATTGACGGCAGCGCAACTCTTGTGTCGCTCAAGCTATGGAAGCAATTTTGGCAAAAACTGGTCGTTTTATAAAACGTCCCGTGTGCAATTAAACTTGCCGTGTAGTGTATACAGGTTGAGTTATGTTACGACCGAAGCTGAACAAAATAATCCCTTTGCGGTTTTTGTAATGTTTATTATGATATTAATATGATAAATGTTGTGGCTTGTTGGGGCTATATTTGTTAATGATATACAGTAGGCAATTTAATTGGGTTTAACCTTTTAGTATCAAATGATACTAAAATGTAAAATCGAATTACTTACCTAGCTTATATTAATTTATAGCTTAAAAAACAAAATATTATTTATTTATATTTTTTCTGTCACTAAAATACCGACGTACCAATTTGACAATTTTCGCGTTTTTAGCATAAAACACTAGAGGATGAAAGAGACATACATATTTTTTTTATTATAAAATATATATTTTAATATAATTATAATTATAATCAGCGAGGCTTACAGAAAGATATATATTTTTGTTTTGTACATAAAGTGTACCTTTTTGAAAATAATAATGAGATTAAAAAAATCAGGGCTCGAGCGGGAATGGAACCCACGACGACCCTGACTTACAGAGAAAATCTTAACCACCCCGACTCGAGTCCAAAATTAATTCATCTCATTATTTTTTTCATAATCAGTTAACCAAACAAAAAAATTGGGATTGTTTTTTTATTCTATAAAAAATATGTAATTATTTTCATTTCAGAATAGTTTTTTACTGACAAAAATCATATACAATCTATTTAAAAAAACGAATACAAAAACCAATTAGGTTACCAATAAGAAATGTCAAAACAGAAAGTTTTCTCGAGCGCGAAGTTAAAGAATATTAACTGGAAACTTTTCTCATTTTGATTCGGTCCGTTGGAAAAAAAAAAAACTCGTTATAAGTACACATCAGGCTGTATATAGTCGGGTGATAAAAGGAAATTTTCAATAATAACAATGTTAGCAACAGCCTAACAACAATATTACAAGTGTAATCTAAGTTAAAGTACCTAGTTGGTGTAACAATTTTGCATAATTTTCTTTAATACCAACTGCATTGAACTTTTCAGACTCCACAGAAGAAAACGTTGCTATTTTTCATATTTAGAATTCTGTGGTTAGGTTAAAACACCATCGGTGGCATCACAGTTCTTTGTCTACATCTTGAAATCATAGAGTACGAAACGACAAAAAAACTTTTTTTTTTTTTCGTTTTGCATGAAAACGTCAGTTGGTACTTTAAAAAAAAATTACGCGGGTAACACCGCGGGCTGCAGCTAATCTATCTATATGACGCGAAACAGCTAGCAATAGCTTATTGCACATACATAAGACATGACAAGTTAGCAGACCTTCTGATCTCATAATTCATTAAGAGATAAGAGTCATGCCCTAAAACTGCGTCTTACAAGATAAAAAATAAAACGGACTTAAACCACAACCCCAGATCGCATCAATGTGCCCTTAGAACTCCGTACACATTAGTTTTTGTCCGTCTGTAAGCCCTAAAGCTGCGAGATCTGAATCAGAAGCGGCGTAAGTGTCGGGTAATGCTGGGCAATAGCCCAGGGCGTTGAATACAAAAGGGCGTCTCTGGGGTATGGGAAAAGTTTACGTGTTATCGGTTTGGAGCACCTATTAGTCAATAATAAAATAAAGACGAACTCGACAATACGTTATTATATAGATAATATGGTATATAGATAAAAATCGAAACCCATTTGAAAAAGATAATTTTCCATCTTAACCTTACCAGGGATCAAACCCAAAACAGTTCGGCATTAAATTAGGTTATGAGCTTTTTTACTCCCAAAAATATCAGACTGGACACTAAGTGCGTGTAGTACAAGCAAAGAAATTTATTCAGAAACTAGACCTTCATAAGCACTACGTCAATTTTTAATATTAAAATGAAATACTTACAGCTAATATTTATTATCATAGTATTAACGAACTAAATTAGATCTATTTTTGTCCGAATAAAAAATATTTTATTTTTGATTGACAAAATAATTCCTATTTAACAGTAATTTGTCAGGTAATTTCTGGAATTGAATTTTATTTAGGGCGCGCCAGGGAAATTTCGCCCTGGGCGCGGTAATGTTCAAATGCGACACTGCTCTGAACTAATCCCGACTTTGCCTTAGATGAAGCAGATTGCATTGTTTTTCTTCATCTATACGCATTTCCCAGGGTAAGATTTCAAATGCGGTGCAAAACTAGTATACAGCATGAAAACAAAAAAAAATTACGACGGCACAGTACGTTTATAGCTCCGTTATTTCCTACTAGCATTTGCCCGCGGTTTTGCCCTCGCATCTCAGGTTCTAAGCAAAAAATCGCAATGAAATCTATACAAGATTTTAAGTTTGACCATCCGCTATAAAACTGAGAACCGCATCGAATTCCATCCAGTAATTTCGTCGCAACGGATCACGACTTTTACGGGGATTTTTAAATTCAACTAGCTGCCCGTCCCGGCTTCGATCGGGTTAAACCATATTAAATTATACGCCTAAACCTTCCTCAGGAATCATAATATGTATTTCAGAAACCCGCAAAAATATCCGTTGCATAGTTTTAAAGATCTAAAAGCATACAACAGAGACAGCGGGAAGCGACATTGTTTTATACTATGTAGTGAAGCACGAATCAGACTCACGCTTGACAGACTTTTTTACACATTAATATTGGAGTTACTCTCATAAAAAACGATACGCTGAAATGCTGATTCAATTATATTCTTGTACCTTTAACAAGTTGATTCTTTCAACAGTCAAACACAGGACTCTAGCCTTTATTGCTACTGAATAATGTTTATTTTCCTTTATCGCGATAAATACCTTTTTTATTTTCCATTAGGTTGTTTCCTCAGCCAATTAGACCAATATCAAAACAATTAAGGGTATTGTACAATAAGAAAATATCTTCCTTATTGTCAGTTGAGGTCGTAAGGTGAAATGGACTTTGTTCCGTTAGGATTATGGTCTATTTTTGCGTGGTTTAATTATTATTTGATCATGAGGAAATTCAGAATTCGTTCAGTCAGTGTTTGTTTTCTGATATAGTAGATAATTATATAAAAAAACAGAAAGTATTTGCCTAGTAAATACTCAATACCATTCCGTAACTTACAAACGGTTTTCGTTTCGATTTCATAATTATATCTATTATGTTCAGTACACTGGCCACCGATAAAAGAAGAAATTTAGTACAATGTGTTCTTCATTTAAATATTTTTTCATATTGACAGCTATGATTGCCGCCAATTGTGTTTGACATGTAAAAATACGTTTTAAATTGTTGGAAGTTCAAAACAGTTCTTTTCATTATATACCACTACACGCTAATTTAATTTATCATCGACCAACAATTTAATCAATCACTGAAAAGATTTTGAAAAATTTTGATACGAATATAACGTAGGTATAGATAAGATCGTGAGGTCAAACGGAGCTTTCTTTTTTATAAATTTGGTGAATATTTCAACGAAAATATACCCTAATACATACAACAAATATACATCTTTAAAAATTGAATAAATTGCTAAACACATTAACCACCCATTTTGTGATGTCACGTGCTGAAAGAAAATTTTCAAATTGTCAGTATCTTTCCGTTCCGGGCGGATAATGAATTTAGGAAACTTCCTAATATAAATGCAAAAATCAACTTGTTATATATCTTGTCTAAAATCGTTAGTAATAGTATTACTAACCGTCTAACCGTATCCGAATAAAAGAACTGAGTTTAAATTTTCCTTTACAATGTACAGTCTACAGCACAACAACCCACCCAAATTCATTGCAAACTCGCCGCTATTACCGCGCCATAGAGGTTCATGCAGGGTAACTTGATGTGCCGTTGACTGTACAACCTTTTTGTTCGCAGTAATTATAACTTCGCCCTCAACGGTGGGCGTCCGGCTTAAACTGGATTTTTTTTTTAAAGTCCGGTCAAAGTCGCATTCAATCTGTTAAATTGATGAAAAGTCAAATAAGTAAGTACGTTTTTTTCTTTTGTTTTGTTTTGTATTGAAACCGTATTTATAAGGTTATCCTTCGCTATGGACAAATTAATTTAAAAAAGATCCAGTGTATCAACTTATGCAAAGCTACAATGAAAATTGCACAGACACACGTCACGTAAAAGGGCGGGACGAGGGCTTGCTCATTTCGTTTTCCATTCATCTAAGAATACAGTGACTAGATGTAGAGCCGGAGCCATTACGGAACCGCTTACCCCACTCGTCTGCTTCAGCCCCGCGTATCACCAACAACTTTCATTAGAGAAATGGCGATAAAGAATCTTCTTTTTATTTTCCCACATATGTTAGAAGTACATACATAAGAAGGTAAATATACAATGGCCGCCTCTAGTCAACCAACGATAGTTTAAGAGGATATGATTACTCATACGAGGATATGTTTGTTTTTACTTCGTGGAAATATTGTTTGTCTATGACAAGTTACAAATGCAGCTTACCACAATGTTCGTATTGAATAGTTCTATATCATTTGCTACGATTACGCTTACCCCATGTCTATAGTGTTCTATGCCTTTGGCTCTAACAGTCCACTTGTAGCCCGACCGATGTCCAATTTCAGAATTACCGTCAAAGGCTGCAAAAAGTTGAAATGCGTTCGTTAGGGTTCCTTTTGACACGCACTCAAAAATCAAAGGCGCCGTGTTAATTGCACGCCTTCATACATATATCTAACTAAATTTTACAAAAATAGATATCCTATCTTTTGAGCGCTCGAAAAATCTTTTAGAGTTTCGTAGTTTATATACAGGTTTGAGACACTAAAAATGTTAATATTCTCTTCTTGTTGTGATTATTTTCTGATAGCGACAGATACACGCTTTCTCATAATATCACTTCGTTTCGCTGGTGAGAGGGGTCTATTTCATCAATGTCAAAGTTACACACAAGTTAATTTCTGCCAGAAATTTGCAACACCCTTCGTTTTTCGATGGCTAAAAACATTCGAAATCTCATTGGGAACTATCGTTAGTCGCAAAGGGGAGTCGAAATGTGTTCCGCAATGCAAAAAGTTCGGAATAGCGGTTCTTCTTGTGCCATAATTAACCCCAAAAGTTCCTGTACCTACCTCAATTTGTCACAATCCACCATGGTGCGACATGTTAAAACACACGAACTAAACTCAAATTGTATTATTAGCTTTTATGACTTGCAAATATACAGAGTTAGTGGTATCAAACGCAAAACCTCCTAAACACTACTTGGGTACATCAAAACAAGCAACTTTTATTCTACGACTTTTCGTGACATACGTAGTTTTTTTTTCATATAAAAAAAAATATATAATTTGCGATTCTACACATCTTAACTCTATGTAATAGCCAAGCAACACGAGACGTTATGTAGCGGAATCGAACATAGAGTTAAAAATACGAAACGACATTAAAACTAAAAAAAATATTTTTTTGTTTTTATTACGTTTAGACAAAAGTCGTCGAACAAAATATGTTAGTATCTGTGTATCTTATGCGCTTTGGAAGATTATGCGTTAGATACCAGTAACCCTGTTTATGTCCGTTTGTCTATTCGGGTGGAATTCTTGCAACTCAATTTTGAAGCAGATAATATCTTAAACCGATTAAGCTGAAATTTTGTTCACACATTTAGTTTCGATATGGCTATGAATTAATATATGTATAATAATGCATTGCGTGCATAATATTAATACCTATGGACACAATCCATACTTACTAATATTTTAATTATACGAAAGTCTGTCCATCTGTTTGTCTATCAGTCGCTTTCACAGCTAAACCGGTGAAGTGCTTCTCCTATTTCCTAATAGGTCTCCTACTGACCACCGGTAAATCCATTTTGATGAAATTTGAAGCAGATTTATGGATAAAGACCCGAGGTCAGAATTAGGCTATTTTATTTTAAAAAAATCGTCCCCTAAAGTTATTTAATGGGCGGCGAAAATTTATAAGAAGAACACACCATTCACGAAGCCGCGGGCAACAACTAATTCTCTATTTTAACGAGCACGAGTAGCGCATAAAAATGAATGAAACAAAATATTTTTCTACGAAATAGCGAAATTGAAAATAGTCACGTCATACAAAAATACAGGATTACAATAATATCGATGAATACTTATATATCCGACAAATAAAAAAATACATATCGGATTTTCGGAAAATTCAATTATTTTTCTTTTTTTCAATTTTAATTTTACTAGAGCGCTGCAAATATGTTATATTTTTAATTAGAAATATGCGTTATTAACCAATTGAAAAAAAAAAAACGGGATATTCCTAGAAGCGCACCCATTTCAATGCGCGTATTAACTAACTGTTCGAAACGCAACTTTTAGCAACTAAAATGTGCGCTTCGGGGAATACCCAAAAGAAACTGTTTTTTATTCTAATTGCTTATACCATCTCTGTCTTTCTCGTCCTCGCGTGTTCCTAATTTCTTTCTTGGCCATGACGCCTTGAAGCCATGTAAACGTAACCTATTAGTTTTTGATTGACTGTAATATTACAGTGCTGTAACAACAGCACGTTTAAAGGTCTAATTTATCGGTCAGTAAAGCAACAGCTTTATTCTCATACGCCATCCACGGTAGCAGCCACAGTGTGTACTAGTGATACTACTCTAGATCAGCGGTCGGCAACCTTTTGACAAACAAAATCCACATTAATCCTTACATATTATCAACAAAGTCCTCAACTAGGTAAAAAGAAGACAATCCAACCACATCGAAACGCTTCTAAAAACAAAGAAATCTAGGTTAATCGTGATACATTTTTTAGGTCGGCGTAAATAAACATCTCCACTGGTATTTACTGTAATGTTCGCATGTTCGCGGATGTTCAAAACGCACTTATCTCAGTAACTCTTTAATATAAATTATTCGGAGCGCGTTCTGCAAAGAATTCGTGGATTTATGAAACTACGTGCTTAGTCCGGGACGCTTGTGTAAGTTAGACGCTGAAGCGGGTCTTGGGCGAAATCGATATTTCAAATTCAAAATTCAAATTTAAATTTCTTTATTCAATTTAGGATGATATATATCACTTATTGACGTCAAAAAAATTACTTAAACTAAGTCTACTACCGGCTTCCAAAGCGCAGGTGAAGAAGAAGCGGCGCAACAAACTTCACCGCAGCCTTTTCTCCAAGGACGTCAATTAACAAATATAGGTCTTATACATATATTAAAAAATAGGACGAATTTACATCATTATTATTATTATTTTATTTTGTTTTATTTGAATATATAGGCGTTAAGTCCACCATTTGTACATAATTTTTGTGCAATAAAGTTTCGTTTTTTTATTAGCATATCGATGTGGCCCACTGCTGGGAATATGCCCCCCTTCCTTTTTCCACAAATCTCTGTCGAGGGCAGCCTGTTGCCACCACCGCATCATCACCCATCAATATCGCCCCGCCATCTCATTCGCGGTCTCCCTCTGCGCTTATGACCATCACCTATGGGGTAGCCAATAAAGTTCTAAATAAATTAATAAATTACCAGCTGCACCGGGAATTTCGGGAATAATATACATTCGATAAAAAAATACTTTTTTATCGAATGTATTATTGCTTACACTGGTGTCAGATTTTATTCAAGCCACCTTAAGATATCACGACTTTTACAACCTACAGTCTTATTTCGATTCAGAGTAAAAGGTACCGGTCCGTACGTAAATAATTCCAGGTTATAATCTACCTGTGAACCAAATTTCATCAAAATCATATATTTTACGAACAATTACTAGCATAGATTGCGTGTGTAATAAAATAATTTTAATTCAAATGCCTTCCTTCCGGAGAGGGAATGAAAGGCACGAAGGGTATTCATGAATCAGTTGAAAGAAAAGGTATAAAGGTCGTGTCGTATGGGGAGGCAAAATCGATGGTCTGATGTAAACGGAGGTACCGCCACCGACAAGAACTACGCTTTTAAATGCATGATAATGGAGGCTGTGCCTTCTGCAGCGAGAATGAAAACTCTCTCAGCTTTTAACTCGACCCGCGAATTGCGTCCGGATTACTACAAGTAGCGGGCTCACCCCGAAAATTGGGGCGAATTCCGAAAATGAGCCCCAAACGTGGATCAGCAATGTCTACGGAGGCCATTTTACCACTCTTATTTATACCGGCCTGTCAAAACACATGATTTATTGTTCAGTGAACAAAGACTTCCTAGGATCCGTTATGTTCGATTTAGGATGTTTTTATTATAGTCTGTCACTAGTAGGGCTTTATTTTACCCATGACTCGATCAGTAGGGCTTTCGAAGTTTAACTTGTGTCTCTGTCTGTGGATTAGTATCTTCCAAACGGAGGAATCGATTTTGATGTATATTTTTGTTTGAAAGGTTGCATCAAAGACAGCAAGTCTTTTATTCTAATATTATGATTGTAAAATTGTAGTTGTTTGTTTGTCCTTTTTCACTTCACTTGCACGATGGAGGACAATCCAACATGTTAGTCGAAAAATATATAATAGCCATTCCGACTCGTCAAGAAGAAGTCAAAACGAAGCATTCAAGAAAAAAGTAACAAACAAAACATATAAAAAAAACACAAGACTCAATTTGAACAAAACAAACTATAAAGATGTATCGCTAGTGCAATCTCTGCCACTTGAGGCAATTGCAGTAATTTATTTTAATGGTTACTTCTTTAAAACAATTAACAAGTAGACAGAGCCAACAAATATTAAAATACTGGTATTTAAAACGTTATTATTAAATAGGGAGCCGTAAAAGTTTGGGAATCATTTCCGAAACATCATTTATCATCAGTCAACACCGGTGTGTGACCGGAAATCCGGAATTCCATTATATTTTGAGTGTGCTATATGGTTAAGGCAAAGAAAAGCGTTTCTATCTCGTGTTTTTATTTTTTCTCTGTAAAACATTAGGCATTAACATGCATTTTGTTTTCACACACTAGTGACATAAGATAAACCCAGGAATGTTGCCTGCGGTAATGCGGCTACGTCTGATGTTATAGTGAACAATGAACAAATGTCTGGCAATGCCGTTTCCAAATCAAAACGCTGGCTCGAAGATGATAAGTATGGTTACCGTAGACCATGTAAAGTGCAGTAGAAATTTACAAAATAGTAAAAAAGTTTAAGAAATCGGTGTTTTACCGATTAATTTTGTTGGAATGAGAAAAGCAGGTTCGTAAACACTAGAATATTATAAATGTTATAATAAGTTTATTGTTTCTGAGATCTCGAAATATATTTGAAAACCTTGCAACCTTTGAAATTTATTTGAAAAAGCACTTGGCCGAGTTAAGCAAACGAAGCATACGATAGTATTACGATACATTACTCAAATGTCACCGGTATCGTGAATTCATGACTTGATCTCGCACCAGAAATGATTTAACAGTGAGCCAAGTACAATATGAATAAGAAATAGATTGTCGAAAGCGTTAGCTACGATAGAATCCGTTCGGTTGTAAATGATTGATGAAGATCGTACTCACTCGATATCTCACAGAGATATCATATTGTTTCTGAGATATGTACAGCAAAAGCACATCAATTTACTCAAGTATGCAAATTCCCCCCTATCGAAATTCGGTTTCTACTATTGAAAATCTACAATACGAGGGATAGGTAATGCAAGAGAATCTTATAATTAATTATAAATGCGAAAGTCTGTCAAGTTTACATTTTTACCGGTAGGCTGATTTTAATAAAATCTTTTAGATATCATTAAATAAATAAAATTTTGTAAATTCTGTTTATCGTCTTTGTTAACTTTTAAGTATTGTGTACCTATGTACAGTGTAGTTAGAATTACGGTGTTATATATAGAAGGAATGTTGTATAGAACGCGAAATTAAGAATAAATAATAATACATGTTAGATGTAATGTACTGTAATCTGTGATTGTACCTTTTCAAATAAATAACGACCCAAACATAGACCGCGACTGGAGCTGTGTACAGTTTAACAACTAGTAGATATTACGCGAGCAAGATTTTAAATCATTTTTGTATAACATCGATTTGGCACACAATAGTAAACAATTGACCGGTGCATTTGTACCGGTTCGTAAGGCAAATTCATGCTAAATTAATAAATAAAAGTAATTAAAAAAAACGCTGAACGCTAAATTAGTTTATTTGTTCAATCATTTAGCACCAAAGAATATATTTTCAAATAAATACACGATGCCGGAATGCTGCACAGGAGATCCCGGGTTTGGCCTCCAGTCAGATCAAGATGGAAAATGATCAGTCACGAGCTCACTTTGGGGCTAACTCAATCTACATAAATTAAGATTTTATTGATCAACATTGTGTGTTGATTTTTTTATAGACTAAAATAAATTGCTAAAAATGAGATGGTGTAGCTAGTGTGCGGCTAGATAGGTACCATAACTGAATTTTCGGGTTAAGTAAGACTCGCCTGCAGACTGGAAAGCCATCTGGTGCACGTCTATTGAATTTGTCTTCTCTTCATTAATTCCTTTGAATCGAAACGTGCTTTTTGAATACTTGAGCAGTCTCCATTAGAATGTTCCGGTCTAGTTCTAGCTAGTCCAATGACGGACCAACTAGAAAAAGACCGGAAGAAAAAACCGGATTTGAATTTAGTTCTTTGAAAGCCAAGTGGAGCATAGTAGCGCAGTTTTTGGCGCATTCGACCGGTGATAGCAATTTTCGCAAGAAGTTCACTCATTTAAAGAAGTACACTGGTCAAGTACCTATAAAATTTTGTTAAAATGAGCAGTGTAGACGAAAAAAATCAGAATCAAAATATATAATTTAACAGGGTGTGTGTGTATGTCAATTATTTCATTCATTTGTTATTTTGATCATGAATTCATTTAAAAACGGGTAAATTACCTATGAAATTTTGACAATAATATAATAGCAATATTAGATAAAAAAAAGAATCAAAATATATCGCCACTAGGTCCTTAAAAAATTGTAACCTTGAATTATAGATTAGAGTCCACAATATATACTGCTTTCTGTAAACTTTTCTTTTATTTTACTACTACTGTTCTGCTGAGAACAAAGTACGGGTCTGCAAATGCAGAAGTGAAATCACTTCTCACTATCGAGTCGATTCAAATTGAGACGCAGCGAACCTATCACTCTCCGGTGTTGTTATCGTTGCGTCACAATAGCGCTCTGTGGTTGGTTAGCGTCTCACTGCGAATCGACTCGATGGTGAGATGTAAACAGCAAAGTCGCACTACTACGCACGCTGATGAGAGATTACAATCGACCTTTGGCTTTCATGTGCCAATTATTTTACTGTGTAATTTGAGTGTTGCAATTTCAACAATCCTACAACGTTAACTAACCGTGAAGGCTGTTGGTTCCGGTTATTGTTGATGATGACTGGACATAAGTAAAATACAATAAAAATAAAAACATTTATTTTATTAATGGAAAATTTCAACTCTTTGTAGAACAATCGGAAATGAAATTTCACATGCCAGATTTGGCGCGGACCGAGGCGTACAGTCTGTTGACTGTGCTGTTGCACATCAACCTACCCAAATTCATTGCAAACTCGCCACTATTACCGCGCCATAGAGGTTCATGAAGGGTAACTAATGTGCTGTTGACTGTACATCTCGAAAAACGTATACGACTTACTAGACCGAAACTACAGTCAACTATTCCACTGATAATTACACGGTGAGTGACCCGTCTATTTCTTAATGGTTTTAATCAAATTATTCCAAGATTTGGTTACAAAGAAAAAAACATCGGGACAAAATAAACTAAATAAACGCTTGTAAAAAGACTTCAATTAAATTAACATATTTCGGTTGCCGTTACTTTATAAACAGTAAAACCAAAACAAGAACTCAGTTTTGTTTAATAAATCAAAAAAATATAATATACATGCGAAAGTAAGTTTGTTACCTCTTTAGTATATAGAGAACTCAACCAATTTTCTTGAAATATGGAGAAGGACATGGTACCTTTCATCCCCGAAAATTAAAGCGGGCGAAGCCGCGGGCTTTTGCTCGCGGCGTCGCTAGTATATATATAATATTTTATAAATCCATTGCATAAAATGCCGCATTCTTCGTACTCGAACATTTTGTATAAATATTATTACTAATAGATAAAGTTGGACCTGATTTATCGAGATTTACTCAACGATAGTGAATATTGACTTTGCATCTATTTTAATAATGATAAAACCAACGACCAAGTACATTCAACCATGTCGTGTACGACGCCAACTTTGTGCTCTAGGATTTTTTGACACGATACTCTGTAATTACACTGCCTCTGACACATTGTGGGACACATGTCTAGTTATTGATTTATTCCCAAGTGGACTGTTGTTATAAGTTGGGGGCTGGTTGGCTGCTGTTAATAACACAACTATATCATAATATGATATGGTTTGTATTATTTGTATTACTCACAATATTCACAACGTGAACACTGACAAAGTTTTGCGGAGAAGAGAGCCCTGATGGCGGCAACTTTAGTTAGCAAAGACAATATTGTACATTTTTTAATTATTGTGCGTCTTGGTAGACGGCTTTATGTTGTTCTAAACGCCCTTCAAATACACGGAACATAACAATGCAAGCACTGCTGTTCGTCGACAGAAATGTGTGTTAGGTTCTGCAGACGAGTTTTATACCAAGGTTTACCTCTTGTTAGTTAGAAAATATAAACTCACATAACTTGTTTGGTTCCTTTTGAAGTCTGCTTTATTTGATATACCTAGAAAGATAAAACAAAATCTATTAGTAAAGTATAATATTTACGCTTATGCTTCACCAAAAGCAATTCGTTGATTGCTAACTACAAATAGGTCACATTGACTCACTCGACAAACTCATACAGCACGAGTAGAATTCCAATCTGGGACTTTACGATAGGCTAAACCATTAGTTCCTCACAGAATCAAAATGCAATGAAAACTAAGGAAGAAGCGTAATGATTTTAAAACGATCGAGTTAGACATGGCATGCGTCATTTACTGCGTTATACGATTTTATGGGAATAACGCATGCGTTGTTTCCCACAAATTGTAGTTGTTAGGTACAGTTGTTTGAGTCAATCATACATGAATCAATATCACTACATAGCATATAGAAAACCAAATTAAAATTCTAAGACACCATTAACTCTGAATTTGCTAGCATCCTCACATCTGCTACAAAATTGCTGACGGCTTCCACACGGCTGAACATATATTTTCCAAACATAGCTAAGAATACACATGATTAAATTATCTTTCGAATAAAAAAAACTACATCAAAATCGGTTTACCCGTTTGGTCAGGTATCACAGTCGGCTGCTACGGTGCCACGAACAGACATACAGATAAATTTGTTTTCAAAACAATCTCGCCCGCCGCGTCGTTATTTCTAAGCTTTCTTTTATTATAATCACGCAATGGATTTTGACGCAGTTGTAGCAGTTTTTAAACATATAATATATATTAGGACAAATCACACAGATTGAGCCAGCCCCAAAGTAAGTTCGAGACTTGTGTTATGGGATACTAACTCAACGATACTATATTTTATAACAAATACATATATAGATAAACATCCAAGATCCGGGCCAATCAGAAAAAGATCATTTTCCATCATGACCCGACCGGGGATCGAACCCGGGACCTCTCGGTTCAGTGGCAAGAACCTTACCACTGCGCCACCGAGGTCGTCAACAAACAATTTATTAATAAACGTTTATACGTACACAAATCCTAGTGTATACTATAGATGTATACTTTATCTACTTCCAGTAAGTTTTGATACCAAAAATACAAGTACCTATACAAATAAATTGTTATGTTTTCAAAATAACAAGCGATAAGAAAGAAAAAAGTTTTCCGATTCACAGATAACGCTAAAAGTAGCTAGAAGTATTTCATTGAACAAAACCTTTAAAAAAACAATATACAAAATAAAACACGACATGTAGTTTTTTAATCAAAAAGAAAACTTTAAGAATGCTGAACCGCTGACAACAGGAAGTGACACCAAAGTACACTCACAGACCACAACGGACAGACGAAATTAAAGTCAAAAATCACATAACATTATATAGTACACTTTAGACTTTATTGACATGTATTTAAGGCTTATATTTGCAAGTTGGAAGTAATTAAATTGAACTGTGTGTTATTTTCCTTTAATGAATGTAATTGTCAAAGGAACGAAGATGAATGAAACGAGTTTCGGGTCATTTCGTGTGATGTTTTGTTAAATGTTAAAGCTTCCTTGTTTCACGCTAGGCGGTTTGAAATTAAGGATATATATAATACTAGCTACGCCCCGGAGCTCTGTCTCCGTGGGAATTTTGGGACAAAAAGTACCCTATGTGTTATTCCAGGTTATATTCTACCCGTGTACCAGATTTCATAACAATCCATCCAGTAGATTTTGCGTGAAAGAGTAACAAACATATACACATACATCCTCATAAACTTTCGCATCTACAATATTAATAGGACTCTGTGTTTATTCCCTTAATATGTGTATGAATTCACTCAAAAATCATATCGATTTTAAACGAGCTTTCTCATATCTGATTGAAAAAAATCTGAATTATATTTGTAAGCAAGACTTTCGATTACTGAGAATCCTGATGTTATAACATAGGGTCAAGCACATGTTAGTTTATAGTTCCCACGCAAATAGATTCATAGAATTTGCTGTCTCTGACGTATTCAAACTATACGGATAGCAAAAACATTAATTCACGGTCTAAGCCCAAAAATATCAAAATCAAAATCAAATCATTTATTCAGAAATTAGGCCTTCACAGGCACTTTTTCACGTCATAATCTAAATTAAATGATGTTTACCAAAGCTACAAACTACTAGCATTTCGGAACGACCACTGCTGAGAAGAAATGCCGAAAGAAACTCATTCAAACAGTGTTGGTCCCTATTATGCCAGAAGGGCTTACCATTTTTTAAATATAAATTTATGTATAACTTTTTATCAGTAATATAACATGTAAGTACATAATAAAGTACATGGTCAAAAGGTATACTGAAACATATTATGATTGTGATCAAGTGCTGATGAAAGGAATTTTCCTTTATCAGCACTTGATCACATATATACATACCCCAGTATATGCTAACTGGGACGTCAAATAAATTAACTTCGCAACGGCAAATGATGGGTATTATGCTTTCTATGTCGAATGCTTAGTCTAAACTAGAATTCTAGATTGTTAGGTTTGGTCTCGAGTTACAAAGCGCCTATTTGAGCGACGGAATATTGCACAACGCGAATGCGCAGTTGCGGAGTTGCTGCAGTTTGGGCGAATAAATGTAAGATTTTGTTTTTGTCATATCTTCGAAAGTATTGTCATTAAACAAGCTTTTATTTAGTTACACCTGTTCCGTTGTCTGTAATAAAAACTTGCAAGTCAGATTTCTCCTACTTCCTGTTGAGCTACAGAGTTTAACTTTCCCAAGTAGCTTCTGTTTCCATGACAATGCATTATTATGATGAGCATGACCTGATTTGCAGCCCGGATCGGCTCCAAACGAGGGAAACACCTCAACCGTTTACAACATAGACATGGGTTTTTGTCAGACGTTAAATGCCATAAGATCTCTTTCGACGACAATAAAAACTCGTGACAAAAATTAAATTTTTGTTAAAAAAGTATTATTAAATAAGGGTCTTCGTATAGTAATCGAAACAGGAATTCGTCATCTGTTTCTCTATATATTTTGCATTATCTAGGTTTGTTCCGTATGTCTCCAAATTTCCCAAAGGTAAACTGACAGAGAATGCTTTGCATTAAGTTGTAATTATTGTATCATCTAATGCATTTTTAGTGCAATAAACCAGCGCCATCATAGATAATTAATTTATTTTGAGTTTTATTTATTGTACATGGCATTCACTTGCCCTGGATTCTGCTCGGCCTCGCGAAAAGGATGTTTATTATTTAATAAGATTTTTATAATTACCATTAAACATTCACATCTGCATTTACTGACACTAAAACGTTTAAAGAAACTGTAATATTTCAGATTTACTGTCTTTGCGTCCGTTGAGTCTGCGGGGAGCCGTAAAAAGGGTAAAACATTTCACTAGATGCAAGCACAGAATAGAGTTGAGTACAGAAATATGACCTTTTTAACCCCCGACGCAAAAAGAGGAGTATTACAAGTTTGACCGCTAAGTATGGCTGCTTGTGTACGTGTCACCGTAGCTCAACAACGGGTGAACTGATTTTGATGCGGTTTTTCTTTTATTTGATAGCTAATTTTTATGCGGTGTTTCTTAGACATGTTTGATTAAAATCGGTTCAGCCGTTCAAAAGTTGTAGCGAAATGAAAATTGAAAGTCTTGAATTTAATTGAATTTAAACTTGTACTATTGTCTACTCGTACGTAGACAGAAAAAAAAGTCTTCATGTCATGTCTACCATTGCGCATTATAGTGTATAATTTATTATGTCTTTACCCGAGCGAAGCCGGGTCGGGCCACTAGTTAAGACTACACAATTGTTACTATTAACAGTTCTCATCGGCTTGTTGTATTTCTGTTCTTTCCATATTCCGACACAACTTTTATTCATTCAAGTCGTATAATTTATGTATAGCTGTCTCCGTTATAGCTTTATACTTTTAATGACTGCGTTTATACGATTACAAGTCGCACAAATATCGCAAGATTCCGTTGCTTCAGTGTATTTTATTCCCCGACGACAGAACGAGGGGAGTTATAAGTGTAACGTGTATGTGTATCTGTATGTCTGTCCGTGGCATTGTAGCAGCCAAACAACAGAACCGATTTCGACCTAGTTTTTTTCTTATGAGAGAGATAAGATGATTTTTATTTAGTTTTTTGACCGAACAAGCGAAGCAACAACAAATCAACTTGGGGCAAAAATACACTTTTTGTATGCGTTACACGCGATAACTTTTGAACCATTGGTCTGATTTTGATGAAATTTAAAAGGTATGTAGGATCTGTCAATTGAATTTTGTATAATTAAGTTTGTAAAATGTTATCTTTCTTTGACTATAAATCTGGTTTTTGGCATTACCGACTAGATATGAAAAGCCAAATTATTATATTTGTATGTTGGGACGTGAGGGAGGCAGTGTAAGCGAGACAGATGGACAGATAGACAAACTTTCACGTTTACAATTTTACTAGCTACACGCCGCGGTGTTACCCGCGTCATTATTTTAAAAAACGCTCACGTTTTTATGCATATATCGCGATATAAAGCACCATTGACAATAGACTGTGACTTTGGGCGAATCAATATGCTAGTGACTGTACGTAATGAGATACGTATTCAGATGGATAATGAATGATTTATCACCTCATCCATCAATTAGAAGCCGAAATAAGAGCATTTCTCAGTAATCCGTATCAATACAAATGTGATTTTCCAAGAGAAAATGTACAGGTATAATTAATACTAAAAAAAAACAATAAAATAAATATTTTTGGTGGCTCCCATATAAAACAGCGTGATTTTTTGGTAAATGCACGTTACCCGCGTATTTTTTTTTATATTTACGTTTATATGCACAGTAGCACCTATAAATACTTTACAAAGCGGAAGACCATAGAATAATAAAATTAATATTCTTTTATTTAATCGGAACCGGCTTTTGACCAAATCCCACAGGAATCGCGTACTTTTGAAATAAAAAGTACGTATTAAAAAAATGTCTTAACGGAATATGCCGCACAAGAGAACAAATTTTAAGAGAAAGTATTATTGTTTTCTAAATACACATGTTCAGTTCACCGTTTTCGATTTAGTCAGCTGTGACAACATTGTGTAATGGAAAACAAAGATAAGTACTTACCAATACAATTATTTATCTAGTGTGGCAAGATCATTTGTTTCTCTCTCTACGAAATAAAATAAATTAATAAAAATGTTATGGTTATGTTATATTTCAACGTTAAAAAAATTAATACAACTGGTTTCATATAGCGAATAGGTACAAGTATAATTGTAGTAATTTATATTTTACCCAGAAACAAAGCAATTGGAAATTCAAAACTATTATTATCGTCACCATTCAAGCACCGAAATTAAACAGATACTAAATTACACCCCGAAATTGGACATGCTGGAAAGCTATACTTAGCTCTTTTGGGCTTAACTGGCTATAAAGTTTATAACGTGGCCCAAATCCCAACTAATATTATAAATGCGAAAGTAAGTTTTTTCGTTTATTTGTTACCTCTCCACGCATTATCTACTGGACCGATTGTTATGAAATTTGGTACACGGGTTGAAAATAAACTGGAATAACACTGGAATATACAGTACTTTTTATCCCGAAATTCCTACGACAGCGAAGCGTATATCATATGTATGATTTACAACATGTCCCATACATCCTGTATAATCAAACAAGTTTTTGCCCGCGGCTTCGCCCGCGTAAAATCTACGGAAACATTTATTTTTCGGGGATGAAAGGAAAATCATACAAGGTACACAAATTAAAAAAAAAAATGTTTTTGACATTAGTAAAAAGATTATGATTTGACAAATTTTAAGTTATAAGCAGCTCATAACCAGTGATGTGATAGTAATATTTTTACTAACATAGCGCAATAAAATGTGTAGATGTAGACAATCGATCACACTTCAAGTTACCCAGCATAGAACAGCTATCTATGTAACAGCTATAGCTGCTAAAATCAAACATTATAAATTTATTAATCAACATCAAAAATACAATACAAAACCTTTTTGAACATTATAATTGCATTCCCTTAAGGCGGCCTCATCGCTGTGAGCAATATTTTCCAGGCAACATTTTGAATGATTACTTAAAGAGCACCAGTGTTTCGCACCAGCACCTACTTAGTAGTAAAGGCTCCAACCGAAAATCAGTGTATTGCTCCTATAGTAATAACATCACTGAGTTGTGGCCTGTTTATATTACTGCAGCGCACACCACCCATAATCACTTTTTTGAACTTACCCGCTTTTTGTTTTGTTTTTTTTTAATTTCAATTTTTTTGGTTGTTATGTGTGTGTCTGTAGTTTTTTGAATATATTATTATTTATATATCTTATTTCTATTCCAGTAGAGTTCCAATTCCTAACCTGCTTTGGGCCACGTTAGTAAATAAGCTCGTTAAATTTAAAAAGGAATTGGCATAGTGAGCGACAGCATAATTTTACCAATCGAAGGTTCCCGTTGTTGGAATGACACTTCCAGTGATAAGTACACTCGAACAGAAACGAAACTCCGTTATAATTAAACCAAGCACGTATTTTTACCATGTTCATTTGTTCATTAAGATATAGTAGAATTGTGTTCAAAAACAGAGATTATTAATTTGCAAAAATATAATTATAAAAATTATAAAACCCCGGACTTTCAATGTTCATTTCGCTACAACTTTTGAACGGCTGAACCGATTTTTATGAGACATTACTAAGTACACTCCGGATAAAATTATCTATGACACAAAAAAAACTAAACGAAAATAGATTCATCCGTTTGGGAGCTACGATGCCACAGACAAATACACAGAACTATTTACAATGTGGCGTTTTCAGTTTTTTTTTGTTTTACGTTCGTATCTAGTTGCTATTACACATTCAATTAAACCAATTTCCACAATTATTCAACACGTATTTTGAAATATTTGTGTAGTTAGGTATGTGAAAGATATTTGAACAAATTCCGGAAAATTTTTATTACGATTTTTTTGTTCAACATGAAATGATACAACAAATTCGGAAGTACTATTTACGAAAACAAGATTATCACATCACAACAAACTAGCTTCACCTCTGGGCTTCGTTCCCGTCGGAATTTCGGGATAAAAGTACCCAGTGTATTATTCCAGGTTATATCCTACCCGTGTACCAAATTTCATAACAATCCGTCCAATAGATTTTGTTTGAAAGAGTGACAAACATACATCCTCATAAACTTATTAATATTACATTACAAAAGCATTTATAATATCATTATGATGATAGCATCGGTAATGTATCGTACTATTTAAACATAGAAATGATTATATGAAAAAACTTTAGTAGTTATCATATATGAGTCCAACTGTACTTTGCAAAACAACGAGTGATCATTCCATGAACCAATGTGGCGAAAGTAGCCCCTAGCAGCTGAACTAATGACTGCTATCTGCCAAAGTGTGGGCCGTCTCCTCAGGCCACAGACTTGTAAAGTTACAAGTATACAGACTGGGCATATTTAAAAGGTAAGCAGTACCTACATTTAATCGATTTGTCTATTTTATTTTCAATTATTTTTTATTCAATTTCATTATCAATTAATTTTCCATTAATAAACTTTTTTAGCTATATCTACTATTATTATAAAACTCCGAAACTACTAAACCTATTTCAAAAATTCTTTCACCGTTAGAAAGGTACATTATCCAAGATTGCTATATGCTATATTTTTATATTGGACAGAGAAACAAAAATATTGTTTCGATTTAAAATCAAAACAATATTTTTGTTTCCGAAGCTTGGAGCCGTACACATTCGTACGCACACAGCCGTACGCATTCTTGCTACAAATCAACTTGGGGTAAAAATACATTTTTTGTAATTTTCAAACACAATAACTTTCGAACCGTTGGTCTGATTTTGATGAAGTTTAAAAGGTATGTAGGATCTGTCCATTGACAGATATTTTTAAGTTCGTATCGCAACAAAATCAGTTATTTTGGTTGTTGGTTAAACGCTCGTTTTTGAAATATTCACAATTTTATAAAAACTCTTAAAAAATTTATTGTGTTCCCGAGTTCGCGGCGAACTAGTTTCATATAATCAAAATAAATATTTGATGATGTCACCACTTCACATATTCATATCTTAATTTTGCCGGGGAAACTACACGTAAAGATGTCCAGTGTCAAGCGACCGTTATGTCGAATTACTCAACTGGTTCGTGACATGCAAACAATGTCGCGAAATTTCATATTGTCGATTTTCATTCACTTTTGTTGGCGTAGATGTTTCTATTTTGTATTTGTCAGTTATTTACCGAAATGTGTTTTACCGCGACCATTTTTATTTTATGGTGAAATTGTTAAAATAAACCGTGAATTCGAAATGTACTCTGGTCATTGAAGTGGCTCGGTTCAGGCAAGGATTTAGTAACCAGTGGTGTAGTGCTTTTTGATTGGCTATCGACAAGCAAAGGAGAATTTGAAATTTCAAAAATGCGCTTAAAAATAGTGATGTATCTACGTACCTTTTAACTGAAACTTAAAAATATAGAGGGAGATTGTCAGTTCTATCCATTCTATAATCTGTCGGAGTTAATACTATATTATATTATTATTTTATAGCAAGTTCTTAATTTATTTATTTTTGCATACCCATACTCGCTGAAAAGTAGTTTAGCTTATATTTTGCGATGTACTGATTATTTTACAAAACTTTCATTCCTTCTTAGAAATGGTAACTGGTAACTTTAGACTCTTCCTTATCCCTTGATCTCCCAAACACTACTCACTACACAAACGGACTGTTTCTCGCTTGGTGTATTGTGGGCAGAATATTAAGTGACCACTTACTATAGCCAAGGATAACTTAAGAGATGTTAAAATGGTCTATTACTTATTGCCACAGCTGCGTCAGGAGCTAACTTAAGTTTTTGTAAGTTTAAGCTATCCTACTAATAATATAAATGCGAATTTTGTGTGGATGTGAGTATGTACGTTAGTTACTCTTTCACGCAAAATCTACTGGAGCGATTGTCACGAAATTTGTTACACGGGTAGAATATAACCTGGAATAACACATTGGGTACTTTTTATCCCGAAATTCCTACGAGAGCGAATCACCGGGGCGCAGCTAGTTACGTAATAAATTTGAAAACGGTACGTACAACGTGCAAACTGCATTTCATCCTGTGAAAACTACGACTGTATCTGTCTATTTGGTCGGGATTACAGTATGAATATCATTAATATCCAGCAAAATTTATCTCCTTATGTGCAATGACCACACATGTTACTGTGGGCGTGTCCTGGAGTCCTGAAACACAGGATTTTCCTAGCTCAGGCTCCAGTCCGCCCCCTCCCTTATTAAATACAACTGATGTTAATTTGAATAATAGTGATGTGTGGGTGGAAATTAACATTTTTTTTTTTTTTTCATTTTTGAAGTGTTAGAATTTTATGTTGTTTAAAAAGATTTTTATTTATGACTATGAAGAAGTCAGATTGGTCATACCCAAGTGGGGAGGCCGAATATTAAAATGCCACTTCAATATCGTCCCGCCAGTGTGTCAAACTTTTTCAATTTCCTTTACAACTTTTAATTGCTCGGGACACGAGGCCGAAAAAATGCTGATGCAGACTGCCAATGGGAAAAACGTCAAATTGTAACACAGAACACAAAACGTGTGGAAATAATGTGTTGAGAAATTATTTAGCTTCTTCAGTTCAGTTAAATATAAAATATAAGCTCTACATTTGTTATAATAATTGACGTTCTCGGAGAAACGGAAAATTTTAAGCATTTGGGTGTGATTTCACAATATATAGATTGGTTCAAAATAAAGTTTTTGGTGTATAATTTATTATGGTTTTACCCGAGCGAAGCCGGGGTGGACCGCTAGTTAAAAATGTTTTCAATATTTAAGATTAGCTAGAAATCTTATGTTAGAAGAATAGAATTTGTTTATTGACAAGCCTTATTTCTGTACTGTAGCTACTTTATCACTGGCAATTCCGATATCATTAATTCTCGATATTCTACAAGTCACCTTGATAAATCTTCTTTATAGACTTTTATTCATTACATATGAATAGAAAACAAACTTGGCTTTAACAAGCAGACGTCACATTTCGAATTTATGCAATAGGGTATTTTTTTTTTTAATTTTTAATTTTAACTTTTAGTGTTACTAATAAATGAGTGACGGTTTAGTTATCGAAAATAAAAATATTAATAGTTTTGAATATAATAAACGTGAAATAGGGTACAAGAAAACCTTATTTTTATAAGTATTGATAATTTAATTTAATGACAACGCTTTCAAAGATATGACAAAAATATTATCACACATTTTGTCGCACATAGAGGTGACACGACATAGAGGTGACACAGAGACGTCACAACCAGGTTATATGTTCGCAAAATTGCTTGTACAAATAACTTTTTAAAATATTGCGTTAACAACTTTAAATCTTCATTATAATCATACAGCTGCATCGTTGCACTCTTCGTCTTCAGGCATAATGATCATAAATACGAGTACATCTTTTTTTGGTAATATTTTTACAATTCTACGACCATGTCATCTTTGAACATGTACACAAACGCTTCATAGCTACATAAATTCCAAATTCCCAAAATGTAGAACTATTTCTACTGGAGGTAATTTATTTAATATATGCAAATAACTACGGGAACTACCATACGGGCGCTTCAAGTAGCTAGTGAGAGGGGTCTGAGTGTATTACTATATAAATCTATTGGCGGGTTGGGAAGGAATATTAACTGAAACTACTGTGAGATGTTTTGGAATGAGGTTTATATAGGTAGCAGTAAAATTTTGGATGTTATTTATCTTCATTTTAATTTTACTTACTTTCAGGTGTCCATTTTTACAAGTTCTTTTAACTTGTACTTGCTTTAGCCCGCGTGACTTCCCGCGTACGTTATTTTTCGGGGATAAAAGGTCACTGTGTACTTCTCCGTATTTTTAACTATATGTATGCAAAATTCCAAGAAGATTGCTTGAGTACATTTAGCGGGAAGAGGTAACAAACAAACTTATTTATAATATTAATCAGGATATAGATTAAACTAGAGCAAACACAAGTTTTAAATTTGCCAAACATTTTACAAGTTTTCGTGTTATCCTGACAATAATGGCGCATTTAACCCATTCTAATTATCGGGCCATGCATAATTATGTAAATGGGCCAAGAACAAAAGGTGGTATGTTTGACGTGTGAATTGCTTTTATTACGATTGAGCATACTGCGCCTTACGTTTTGGGAAACAGTCTGTGACTTTAAAAAATCTCAATACGCGATACTATGTTTCTTATGGGGCCGAAACTATACTCGCAAAAGATCCATTTTTGGTTGGATCTATGCTCATTTCTGAGATTCTGTGTAGCCAGTTTTAATTGGAGCTCTGGACTGAGGAAAGACTTTACTTTTGAACTTATGCAATGTTGCTCCAAAAAATAATTTCGTTGATTTTGTAATTGAGCTCGCGTAAACAATATAAATATATACATACATCAAAATCAATAGAAAACAGAGTGTAGTCCATATTAAAAATTCTCTGAATTGTGTGTTGTTGAAGCGATTCACAAACATTTTGTTACATTTTTCATTTGTCTATCGAAAAATCCTTTGGTTCAACTTGTTGTAAAGTAGCCGTTTTTCGGGCGGATTTTTTGAATTATTCATTATTATTACTTCACTAGCTTTTGTCTGCGGCTTCACCCGCGTTCTTTTCGTGCGTCCGCTCGTAACTTATTATTGTCAATATCTCGGGTTCAACGTATCGCAATTACACATACGAGTATACCAAGTTTCAAGTTTACACATCCGCTATACGACTATGAAAACTGCATCCAATTCCATCCAGTAAGTAGTTACGCACATAATATACCTTGTATTGTGTACCTGTAAAAATAATTAATATTTCCGCTAGATCAAAGGTCAAACAAACGAAAAACTTCCTTGCCCCTGCCCTCAACACTCCTAGAGTCCATTTAAAAGAACTCATAATGCTGGTCTCGTCTCAAACAGTTCATTTACTTAATGCGAATATCCAAGTAGCGGTCGCGAGGAAAATACTTATTGATTTACTGAACGTTTCCAATATCACACGGCACGGCACGATTATCGGACCTAATTTTTCTTCATGTAATTTGGACTCGTACCTCCCGGGAAAGAGGAAGGAAAAGGTATGAAACGATTTGATGTCATTCGACAAATAATGGAAGGGAAAGATCAAAGACAGAAACACGTTGAAGAAATTGAGGGAGGCTTTTGAGGTTTTATTTTACAAAAATAACATTTTTGACAAAAGCTTAATTATTGTTGTCAGAGAGATCTTATTGCATTCAATGCGTGACAAAAATATCATGTCCGTGCAGTAAACCGTTGAGGAGTTTCCCCGTCGATGAGCAATCAGGTCATATGCATTGTAATCCAGACTAAACGGGTGTACACAATTTCAGCTCAATCGGTTGAAGATATCAGCTTTCAGAATCATTTTGCTTTAGAATGATATAAATGAAATTTCAAAAAAACTCAATTAGGTCAAATGATCCCTCATTTATCTGAGTACATTGGTTTTTCTTCTTAGCCATAAAATAATTGTAACTCGTGATATTAATCCTTCGTCTCTGGAGAAAATAAAGACAATTAAATAATAAATAAATAATTAATAAATATATTAGGACGAATCACACAGATTGAACTAGCCCCAAAGTAAGTTCGAGATTTGTGTTATGGGATACTAACTCAACGATACTATATTTTATAACAAATACATATATAGATAAACATCCAAGACCCGGCCAATCAGAAAAAGATTATTTTCCATCATGATCCGACCGGGGATCGAACCCGGGACCCCTCGGTTCAGTGGCAAGAACTTTACCACTGCGCCACCGAGGTCGTCATATTGAACAACAATAGGAGTTCGACCGGAGCGCGCGAGAACTGAAGGGAAATAATATAGGAAATTTATTTAATCTTAAATTTTGTTTGATGCACTAATATAAAAGTTTATAGAAGTGTATCCGCAACATGCTTCATCAAAAAATAAATTAGTCTTTGAGACCACCCACGAGCTGAACCGGTTTAATATCTTGTCTGAATTAATGTTTTTCCTTTATATATAAATGTGTTAGTGAAAACTGTGATTATGGCACTAACACAGTCGTAAGCAGGGATTTACTTCCTAAGTCAATAATATTATTAAAAACTTTTTTGCAACTGTCAAAAGTTGTGTCGTCTCCTGCAATGTTTACGCGCCCAAACAGAAATAAACAGTTAAGGAAGAAAAATGGCTCTCATTCAAATTGCGCAATTCATGGCCCGCAGCTAATGCTGTAACGATTTATGGCATTCTGAATGGTAGCTCTTAGACTAACTATCGGGGATATAGCAAGGTTTTTCTTACAAAAATACTATTAGATACATTACAAATAGTTATTACAATCACAACAATCCTAACAGTGCGACTGCGCAACGCCATTGAAAAACATTTTTTTTTTCGAATACTACAATTATAAGGGTATCAAATTAAAAAGGGCTCAACACAAGGAATTTTAAACAGGCGGGTATTTTGTTTTTTTTTTTTGCTTGTTATTTTGTCTTCGTCCTTAGTTATCAGACCATTGGCACACAGATCTTCCTTGACAAAGCACTTTTAAGTTTGCCCTTTCTGTCTGGCAGAAACTGCATGGCCAGTGGCATTAGTTTCCTATGTTTTACAGTCAAAGATTAGATAGATGGCGACAAACTTGACAAATGTTTACACAAAGTTAAAACAAACATAACAGAAATAAAATGTATACATACAACAGTTACCTGTTTTACTCCTGAAGATTTTGTCTATCTCTGTGGCAAATTTCATCAAAATCGGACCAGCAGTTTTTGAGTTTATTAATCAATCAATATCAATACATATAATAAAATTGAAGAAAGGTCAAATTTGTACATTGGATTTTTTCTTGGAATTCTTCATGGAATATACTTAGTTACTGATATAGATGGCGAAAATATAGTTTTGGAAAGTTTTGTCTGTCTGTCTGTCTGAACGCACATCACTCGAAATCTACTGGACCGATTTACTTGAAATTTGGTATGTAGGTACCTTATATACCGGGCTAACATCTTAGATACATTTCATCCCGGTAAATGGTCAGGTGTCCGTAGGATAATTGAAAAACTAATAATGAATCAAAAATATAAATACCGGGTTAACATATTTAGACATTTCATCCCGGAAAATGAGGAGGGTCCTGTAGAAATATTAAAAAAAAACAATCCACGGAGCCGATTGACTTTAAAATTTTGCAGAAAGAAAAAGGGGTAAAAAAACTGTTAATATGAAAGTTCTACACCGTTGAAGTTAGTGACTTAAAAATTGGGATTTTTGTTGTTTACAACAAATTAATGAATACGTTTTTCAGATTTTTCTGATAATTAACCCTCAACCTTCAAAAGGGGTAGGTGAAAGTTTGTAAAGGACTTAATACAATTTTCAAGATAAAAAGCTGAAAAAATCTTATTGACACTTACTTTTTGTAGTAAATAACAGTAAGTAAATACAAAAAAATATTAATTTACGTTTGTGGTTAATAAAAAACCGGGAAGTAAAACGTCATGGAAAATGGGACGCACGCGTTGCAGAAAGCGGGAGTGGAAGTCGGAGCGGGAAATAGAAAGGAGACCGTTAATGGGAAACGGGACGGGACTCATTGCGAAAAACATGATGGCACAATATGTTGGAAACGTTACGGAATTTCTATATTACATAGCAGGAAGCGACATTGGACAAGTTTGCGGGATGAGACACGCAGCGGGAAACAGAAAATTGAACTAAAGATGAGAAAAAATGCGAATTTAAATCATATATGTTTACCAGTCTCATAGAGTACGCGATAAAATTACTGAGATTTTGCTATGAAATTCACGCGGGCGGCTAAAAGCTAGTTACAAATAAAAATACAAACTTTTCTCTTTATATTCGTATGATTACACTTGGTTTTCACGAACGTTTATCTAAAATTCAGGAAGCAAACAGCCAGGCAATAATGGCAACACCGCCCAAATAAAACATTTCTAACCTGGCAATGGCACACACGTTGCGGAGAATTACACAATGGACATAATAGAAATTATTTAACTCCCCAACTTCTGTTGTAGTTATGATTCTAATGTATGCTATGCTAATGCATTTTATACTGCACTGCCATTATTTTAAACATGAACTTAATTTTTTAGATGTAAAATGTAAATGTAACATGATTTTCTAATTTATAATAAGATAGGGACTAATTTTTATTTCGGTGTCTATTCGAAGGTCTTTAAATTATAAGAAACACCAGCGCAAAGTTATGACATGAAAAACAATTCATTTTTGGACTCGGCCAAACGGTCCATACCAAATGATACTCTAACGTTACGTCACGATTGAGTATATCTTAGCGAAAAAAGCTAGCAAATCGTGATTTTTAAATCATGGTATAAAAAAGAACAATTATATTTTAGAGGTGGTATTATCCACCATCGTAAAAGAAGTCATCACCAGAGATCGGATATACCTGTATGACTTTTTATAGTTTCTTGGGAATCACTTTAATTATCGATGTGATTCTTTCACTAATGATTCAATTGTAACATTCTTGAAAGAGGCATACAAAAGCAAATGGTGGTCTATGAAAACTACAATACACGAGTCAGATTGGTATACACACTCACATGGCACCAGTAGGATTCGAACCTATGACCTTTCGATCACAGGTGGACGATGTTGACCACCGGACCAACGCTTCACGCTTACATGTTATACATTACAATAGTTTTGAAAATTTAATCAGAACAAGTTTTGACGTGTTTTGAACAAAAGTTCGAAGCTAATTTAAAGTTTATTAACGAACATTTAAGGAATATTATCGAGTTTATAACAAAATAATTACACCCTGGGGCTTCGCATCAATAGGAAATCTAAAATGTAACTGATCAACTGAACAACTAATATTATAAAAGCGAAAGTAAATTATCTTCTTCATCTACTTCAAATTTTTCCATACATGTAGTTTGAAGTATAGAGATGGACACAGGAAACCTTTCATCCCGGAAAATTAAATGTTCCCGTTTGAAGTTCACGCGGGCGAAGTCGCGGGCAAAAACTAGTAAACAATACGTCTAATTGGAATTAGCTAGTTATTACCGGAGTCGAAACTATTCAAATACTTAGTTAAGCAATTTTGAAACGCAATGAACGTCAGTTCAGTACCTAATAATGCCGGCGGCACACGATCGCCAAAATCAGGCAGATGGCGACGCGAATAATACGTCAAGTAGTTTATATGAGAGCTTTTATTTACGGTAATGAAAAACCAGCAATGTATACTGAATCCGCAAAGTTGGGCCAACTGCAACGCGATAATGGCGCGAAAATAATGTGTCATTAAGTTGTTTTTTACAAGCTTTTATTTAAACTGCAATATAGGTATCTCTTATGTATATATGTATATGTATCTAGCGTTCCGCCCTGACTTCGCCCTGGTAAAACTGTAATTCAATATCTATGAATATGTAAGTTTCAGTTATTATTTAAAAAAATGAAGCTATGTATGCATATGATCTAATTTCAATTGGAATAACACTCAAATGACATAATTTTCTATTAATATAAAAGTACCTACATAACCTAATTTAATTTCATTTGACCTAATGTTTGTGACTATAGTCACAATTTAGTCTAACTTCGCGTTCCAATAATGGTCACTTCATATCCATTATAATAAAAGCTAATTCCAATATCCTTTCGTAATAAAACCCTATATTGGACATATGTCACCGAATTACAAGTAATTTAATTTCACAACTCACTAAATCACCTTTAATTCGAGAGGGTGTATTCGATTTAAGTGACAAGCGGAAAGCGGAACTATTCCATAACACTATTTCAGTATTCTAATGTTTATTTTGTGAATGTTCTTAGCTATGTTTGGAAAATGTGTGTTCAGATACAGTACAGTCGTTTGGAAACCGTCAGCTCATTTCTAGCAGATGAGGGGATGACAGCAACCGACGCATTTAGAGATATCTTAATTTTTTTATTTAATTTTTATTCTTCTTTCTCTCAAATTTAAATTCAAAGCCGAAACGACATTCTCTATTACCTAAAAAAATACGCTCCTTAGATTTCTAAATGCATGCTACCAAAGTTAAGGGTGGCGTGAACACGTGCCAAATATCGGACAACTAAATATGACCGTGCGAAGTGGGGGAGTACAAGTATGAAAGTGGTCCATGGACACCGACTTAATGGCGGTGGAAGCGAACAAGAAAAAGCTAACATAATAGAGAGACAAGAAAAACTGTATTTTACACATTCATGTTTTAGCGAATATTGACAGGACTTCTTCTTCTTAGCGTGTCCACTCGGCGAATCATATTAATGAATACCATAAGATGTCACCGATAGTTGACACAACTGGATCAAAAGGAAAAAATCTGGCTAGCCGACACAAGAAAGTTAACTTTTGCAACAACTCGCTTATATCTTACACTTGTACCACAGAACACAAGGTGGGTCGAAAGGAAAATTGATTACATCTACTTTTGTCGACACCATACGTGTCGGAGACGCATTCTTTCCCGAAGTCGCGAATGAACGCTTAGGTTTTGTAGGGGATTTTTCACATACTCGTAGCTTAGGCTTTTAGAAATATTCTCAAAATTGTAGGTATTGTGTGTTGTGTTATAATATGCCATTTTATAAATCTCGCACGATACCGGACCGGGTCGCTAGTACTAATTTCGTTCGCCGCGAACTTAGACCTTTGAGTTTTTTTATTACTTTTATTTAATTTGCAATGTAAATGTATGTCGCTATCTATTCGGGTGGAATGTTGCAACTCAATTTTGAAGCAGATAGATCTTCAACCGATTTAGCTGAAATTGTGTACACACGTTTAGTTTAAGACCTGATAGTGCACCCAGGAACAGATCACGAACTTCTCAACGGTTTACTGCACGATCATGATATTTTTGTCACACATTGAATGCAATAAGATCTCTCTGACAACAATAAAAACTCGTGACTTATTATTTGTACAAAAGAGACAAATGTACTTTCCTACTTATCTTCAATTTTACCTAAAATGGCAAACAGTGCCGACGCACATTCCCCATCATACCACATATAAGAGAATGTCAAAGACGAATTGATTACATTCCCTTACATTCCCATATTAAGGGCTGATATTTGACATTCGCTTGGTACAGTCAAGCTGGAAAAGTCTTTCGTTATTTTAATAATCGACCGTGGATTTATACAACCCCATGTAGGTGAAGTAGTAAAAGAGTATTTTTGACTGCCTCTACTTTTTCTGCAGTTTTAGTTTTAGGTTGCAGTTTTAGTTTTAGTTTCAGGGGTTTTCACCCCTAGTATTAAATTAACCAACTGCATTAAAAAAAGAATTATGTACAAAATATAACAACGTAAATACAAAAAATATTAATAATATTTCTATTATTAATATTTTTCGATATCTAGAACGAACAGTATCACCGGTTTTATTAAATGTCATTAAATTAAATGTTTTAGTCTTGTAGGTACTTTGTAGCTTTTTGATAATTTCCTTTACAATATAAAATTTGACGTTAAAATTGGCTGTGAAATTTTTATTTCCGAATAAACGATTTGATTTGATTGAAAAAATTCGCCATCTCACATGAAAAACTGGGCCTCGAATTTTGCCCTATATTATTACAGGTTATATTATATTCGTGTACCAAATTTTATAACAATCCGTCCAGTCGATCCGCGAAAGAGTAACATCCTTATACACATATACATCCTCACAAACTTCCGCATTTTTAATATTATTAGGATATGAACTTTCCATAATCAAGATTTTCTTATAGAAGCACTTAATTTGTTCTATTGCATGAAGTTACTTTTGTTGCTGACTGTACAGACGCATCGTTTGATTGGAATTTCATTTTAGGCCTAATTGACAAAGTTTTGGGTCTCGTATTCAAAGGTTAATTTTTGGGCCACATGTTTCTCATTTGTAAACTTGTGTTATCCCAAAAGTATATGTTGAAAATATATTTTGTGGACCCCGCCATTTATAATAATTACTAGCAGCTTCGCCCGCGGTTCTAAGGAAAAACAGTAACGCCACCTATTGTCGAGAATATAGCGGAAATGAAATGTCACTAATAATAACTTGTAGTTGTGTGTTGTTGTATGTACATTACATACATAGAAGTTTCCTTTCATATACTTTCCCAAGATATATTTGCGGGCGTATGCACTGATGTTGCATGAAATTAACTACAAATATAAATGTTTGTAATTAACTTTATTCTACGAAAAACTGTAAATTTTGAATAACTTTTGAGTCAAACACAGATCTCTGCCGCGTCTCAGACATACACAACAACAACAATTTTCATGCAGTTTTTACTAATAGAAGTCTGTTTCTTGAGGAAGGTTTAAGTATATAATTAATTATGTTCTTACCCGAGCAAAGCCGGAACGGGCCACTAGTATGTAGATAAAATCATTTAGCTATCTGAGCTCAATATAGGTGAGCCCTGAACGGATACTAAAAACCCTACAATACAAGCAAGATTGAACAAAAATAAAACATGAGGTTATGTCTGGATTCATACAGACTTTCCGGGTTTAGTCTCTCTCAGACTTAATCCTACAGCTGAGTCTAGACATGGGCTCTGTCTGGCCAATAATGGACTTTATGAAAACGTGCCGTCTCAGAACAATGGCTATCTACAGGGTGATTTCTTATATATTGGCATTACTTTATCTACATGCTCAGTCCATGGTACTAAACAACTTCTCATATGGAAGCAACCTTGAAAAAAAATCAGCTGATCCATACATTTTCCATACCTATTAAATTTTGTATAGAACAGCAGATTTTTTTTTCGCGATATCGGAGTTACTCACATACTGAAAGTTGTTCAGAATCATGGACTGAGTTTGTATTTTCGTAATTTATGAAAGTTTTTTTTTTACATGAAATGTCTTATGATCAGACCTTTATTTCAACCCATTCTTGTAGTACATTGATTTTTACTCTTCAAATCTATACTATTATTATAAAGAGATAAGCGTTTGTGAGTTTGTATGTCTGAGGCGGGTAATCTCCGAAACTACCGAACCGATTTCAAAAATTATTTCACCATTAGAAAGGTACATTATCCAAGAATGCTATAGGCTATATTTTATCTCAAAATTCCCACGGGAGCGAAGCCCCGGGCAACATCTAGTAAATAATATTTCACAACCGCCATCTTGTCTTTTTAACTTAACCTACATAATAAGAAGTCAAGACGATTCTAATGATATATACCTAGACCTATACCAGCAGCCGTCCCGGCTTCGCTCGAGTAAAACCACGGGTAAAACCATAATAAATCTTTGTCAGAAATCATCCTAGTCTAATCAAATTTAATTCAAAATAATTGAAGTTCAGGATTCGAACCATCAACAATAAGAATGTGAATTCAATGGTGTTTACCGCTGAGCTGTCTACTCATATCTTTAGTTGACGAAATTTTGAATGGGATTATTCGTTATTACTTTTCACCCTCATTTGACTACCCTAAAAGTCAAATTTTAAGAAATCCTGAAACACGGATCTCATTATTTTTGTTGCATAGCATTGCAGCAGAAAAGATTTTCGTTATTTTTCATACAAACTTTATCCCCAATTTTACCCCTTTGGGGCTCGAATTTTGAAAATTCCTTTCTTATCTGAGCACTACGTAATAATCTGAAGCTGCTGCCAAAATTTCGCGTTTGTAGCATCTATGGATTAGGCTGGGCGTTGATTAGTAAAAAACGCTTGTTCTTATATAATATATAGATTTATAAGGAAACCCATCAAGCCGTTTGAATATATGCACAAACACGTAGGAGAGTAGTATGCAGAAGTGAAGAAAATATCAGATTCAAACTGACGTTGGCTGAAACGAAACAAAACGTCCAGCTTTTTGTCCGGGCCGTGTAGTTTCATTCTCTGTTTCTAATTAATTGGAAATTACTTGAATACGCCTGGGGCAGGACTTCTTGGCTGTGCTTTATTTATGTAGCAATTAAAAGTGTATTCATTTCAGTGTTGCCATTATAGATCTACACTGAATATGATTGAAAAATTTTTTGATTTTTAAATTGAACTGCTCAAAAAATATGACAGTGAAGTTTTAATAGGAAGGCAACCTCTCAATTTTTTGGACAATCAAAAAGGTTTTTCTGTTCTATCTAAACGTTTCTATTCTGCATTTTTTTTTACATTTCTGTGTCTCGTGGGTCGCGTCGCCTAATGACTCATTTCGAAGTGATTTTTTTTAAAGCATGCACCTACCGATCTTACTGTTCTGTGTAATTTATGAATAAATAAATATTTAATTACAGTAATTTGGGTAAAATATTAATGAAATGATATTTAAAAACAGTTCGTGACTAAATGTGCATAAAATCATCCGCTTTCAAATGAGACAGAACCACGCAATATTACTAATACACTACTTTTACTGGATAAAAATTAAACTATCGGGCCGCCCCGGCTTCGCTCTGGGATAATAACAATAATAAAAATTAGCCTATGTTACTCCAGAAGGTTTCGTCTATCTATGTGCCAATTTTTACCAAAATCTGCCCAGTAGTTTTTGATATTATTCATTACAAACAAAAAAACAAAAATACAATTTTTTCCTCTTTATAATATTTCCATGGATTACAAGACAATATAAATGCCATTTAAAATTGACCAATTTTAATACGTGATTTCAATATTTAAAACGTTAAAATTTAAGATGCTTTTTGATCCCGAAATTTTGACGTTTAGATAAAATGGCGTATTTTACGTTTTTCTGCGCAGGTTAAAGTTAACGTCAAAATTGACTGGGTGCAATACAATCCATCAGTTTGAAGCTGCGTCCCGAGACATCGCGCAGTTATTTTGGAATAAAAAGTATATGTGGTACTCAAGGTTATACCTATTCTACCCGTGTACCAAATTACATAAATATCCATCTAGTAGATTTTGTGTGAAAGAGTGACCATACATCCTCACAAACTTTCGCCTTTATAATATTGGTAGGAGTTAGGTCGAATGCTTTGATTTATGCAAGGTGAACTTTGAGAAATAATTTTGGGGACTTCAACGAAAACTAGCTAATTATAGAGAAACGAGGAGCAATCACGCAAACAACTGATAAGTTGTGATATTTATGAGTGAACCAATTGATCGCAGCAATTTATTGATTGGCAACATTAGCTTTGGCCCATAAATTTTATATATTTATTTGCAAAGTAGCGACCCGTCTCAGCTGCGCTCGGTTTAAACCATAATATATACTTTTGATTGTTACTAGGAGACGTCCGCTAAAAAAGGATATTTCGAAATTCCATCCCTAAGGGGGTGAAATAGGGGTTGGCAGTTTGTGTGAAACTTCGTCATTTTTGAAGTGAGACACATGGAATTTTTAATTTAAATAATTGGTAAAAAAATATAATGCATTAATTAGATTTTGAAAATTACATCCCTTTAGGGGTGAAATAGGGGTTGAAATTTTAGGTAAAAACTGGTGATGACTGAAAAATTAATAAAATATTATATATATTAAAGAAAAAACCTATATCTAAAATATACATTTTATTTTTATCACAGTCATGTTGTGTGAGTGACGTGAAATAAAATAGAACACACCAAACATATCAAAGCTAATTTGCCATAATTCTCTTGTACACTGTAGTATCTATTTTGATAATGTAATAATAATGATTTTGTTTACCTCTACAACCTTTGTGTCATTGAAAGGTAAGAAGCCGGCGGCGTGTGTTTACCGCCCTGGAATAGGACCAATGTATATCTACCTTAATAAAATAGAGTAGCCTCCCGCTGTCTGGCCCTATATATGCTTAGATTTTTATAACTATCCAACTGATTTTGATGCGGATTTTTAATAGGCATATATGATTCGTGGGGATGGTTATTTAATGGTTAATTTTACATATTTCAAATTGTTGATTTTGACATTTGAGTTAAAGTATGAGTAAAGTATATATACAGACAGACTATCCTAGCTATTCTAATCCTAACTAATATTATAAATGCGAATGTCAGTTTGTTTCCTCTTCACGCATTATCTTCTGGATCGATTGTTATGAAATTTGGTACACGATTAGAAAATAAATAGATTACATACATTTTATCTCTGAATATCCACGGGAGCGAAGCCCCGGGGCGCAGCTGGTATAATATAATTATGAAACAATCATCAAAATTGTCTAACAATAGCCATAATATAGCAAACACTTATTGTATTTAGCTATTCATAATAACAAAAGACCACCAAAGAGCTCACTTTTCCGGAACACTTTTGTTCCGGACGTCTATAAACAAAACACAATATTAAGCCTTAAATACGTAGTCATAAGAGTCAAAGTTGTAGACGTTATAAGCAGTTGAAAATTTAGAATATGAATGCCGTATTGGTTTAAAAAAGTTTGACGTTAAGTTCGAACGGTCGATTAAGTTTGTTCCCACAAAAAAATACGTCAAAATTGATAAGGTTTTGACAACTTACTAGTAATAGTTGTAAAGTTTATAACTCATTATTCTTCCTCGACGACCTCCTCACGGTCGATAGTCTAATGGTCGTCATGTTACTGTTACACTGTAGAGCCCGGCTTTGATCTCCGATCAGATCAAGACCGAACATGATATTTTTCAGATTGATCTGCGTATTGTGTGTTTATCTATATACGTAAGTATGTAGCGTTGAGACAGCATCCCTTATCACAAGTCAACAAATTTACTTCGGGGCTCAATCAATCCGTGTAAATTTAGTGATACAGACAACAAAAAATTAATAAAATATAACCGTACATGTCAAGACTACACGTTTCTTATCATCATCACCGAAGTTAACTTCCTCTGACTTATTGACACGACACCTAAGTCAATGCAATCACATTAGAAACCATTAAAAACTTTATAACCCCATAATACAGCTTATAATCCAACATTTACATTTTTATTACCTCATCGTGAAGCGATTTTAGTCATTAAGATAAACAAATTAAAGTATGTATTTCCGTGAAAGTTATAGGGGAGAATACACATCAGTGCAGGAAATTCGGGCAGATGTTTTGATAAGGAACCTGTCTATCTGTTTGTCACTCACTGTATGTTGAAGACAAACATTAGGGTAAGGCAAATGGGATTTACGGATAAGGATAATACTCGTATATATGTTTCAGATCGCGCGGAATTGTAAGGGTGTTATCACATGTGTGAAACTATTTTCAAAATATCCTAACTAATAGGTATTACAAATGCAAAAGTAAATTAGTTTGTTACCCGTTCAAGCTCTATCTACTCAACCAATCTTTTTGAAATTTTGGAGAATGTATGTAGAAGTATATGGAGTACCTTTCATCTGGGAAAAAATACTGCTCCCGTGGGAAATACAGGCGGGCGAAGCCGCGGGCAAACGCTAGTTTGAAATAATTTCAGAGGTGAGGAATTTTAATTAATTATTCAAAAAGTTTCATGACTCTAAATTTTTTTAAAAGTTATAATGTCACAATGCGCGGCCGCACTGGTTTGGTCATCTAGGTAGAATGAAGAAGGGCTGTGACGTTCAGTCAGCCTATATCGCGGCTTTTTCAGCCGCTCAATCGGGCGCCCCAGATACAGAGCGACACTATGGACGCTTAACTGTGTAAATTGTGAGCTGTCCACTGGCGAACTATAGCGCGAAACAGACGACCATAGAGCTAAACAGCACTATAGTGGTCTGTTTCTATAGTGGATCTTATAGTTAGTGAAGGCCATAAAATCCACTTTGGGGTCATCGAGCCAGAGTAGTAAGTAAACTATTTTAATAGGTATTTTTTATAAAATATTATTACCCTTAGTTACCCTTAGAAAACCGTAATAGTACGCAGACCAGGCGCATTTTCAATTACCTACCTGATATTAATTGGTAGGTTTGTTTAGGAAGCGTATAATGTAAGGAAAATATAAATTGAAAAACTATTTGTTATGAACTCCTTTGTCAGATAGTCTTAAGGGTAAAACGATGTACTTAACATCGAAACTATGAATCTCAGAAACGCGTAAATTTACCTATGAGTACGCCCCTCTGACCTCACACACTTCAATATTTTCAGTTATATTTTCGCAAAACAAGGGGAAAGTGATCCGATGTAAATTAAGTCTTCCCTCAGTGTGTGTGATATGATGACACGAACAAACATTAGGGGGTATTGTTTACCTTAAATTAGCATAGGGGAACATGCAATCTGCTTAACATTACTGACATCCGTTTCACATTTTTTTATAAGTTCATTATTTATGTTAGTTTTATTTGTTTTCATGTTTATGCTCAACAGTGTACGATGTCATCCAGTGTTTTTCTACCTGGCGTCGGTCGCGTCTAGGGAATGCGATGTCGGGATTTGGGGACTGTAAATGACGATCACGGGATAGGGTAAGATCGGATAATTGAAATGAAATTGTTTTTGTTCAAATTCCACATTATTTCAAATTCCACATTACAATTGAAGTGTTTGTGTGTGTGTGTGTGTAGAATATCGAATTGTCATTTAATTAAAAAATACTTTCCATAAATAATTGTTCTTAAAATATATTATGTATTTGTCGGTAAACCCAAACCCAACTAATATTATACATGCGAAAGTAAGTATGCTTGTTAACTCGTGAATGTCTATCTACTCAATCAATCTTCTTGAAATTTCGCTTACATATAATTAAGAGAACGGAGAAGGACATAGGGTACCTTTCATCCCGAAAAAAAACTGTTGTTTCGTGGTATTTGCGATAAACCTGTATTCTATTATAGGTGGCGCTAAAAGCTAATAAAATAAACTTTGTAATATAAACACTAGATGGCGCTGTGCGTATATTAAAAGCGCTATGGATATTTTAGTAACTATCCCAATCCCATTTTAATACGAAGAAAAAACTGTCCCGAGGGCATTTAAGCGAACGAAGCCGTGTAAAGATAGCCGTAAAGCTGGTATAAGATTGGCCCTTTTAAATTAGACTTTTGACCGGCCAAAAATTCAACACTTATCGTTGTACGTACAAAGTGCGAAGCTGCGTATTACAAGACGGAACACATGTAAATACAGGTTGTAATTTAACCTAACACATAGCCCAGCCGTATATAACACGACTAAATACTGAGAATACACAGCGCAATGTTTATTCCTTTCAAAGCACAAAGGATTTGGGCTCTCTCCTGTATTTGTCAGGTTTGGAATTTGGGTAGAAATAGACTCTGGAATCAGGTACTATAGAGGTATCCGAATAGAGTGTTTTGAAAGAAGATTGTGGCGACTATTAATTAGTCTAAATATAGAAAGGGGACTAATTATTTATTATGTTATTTTCAATCTACAAATTCAATTTCATTCATTTCTAAGGTTCGGTTCCGTCAGTAAATTGTATCGAATTTTAATCTGCGCAGAAAAACGTAAAGGAAGGCTAAACGACGGCAATGCGGCTGAAAGTTAATGTCAAAGTTGATTGGTGCAACTAACCCTTAGCAAACAATAAAAATGATCTTGACAGAGGTGACGTGACTGACGATAGGATTGAAAAGCAGTAAGGTATAAAATTTTAACAGACAGAGAGATATTAATATATAAATAAATATATCAGGACAAATCACACAGATTGAGCTAGCCCCAAAGTAAGTTCAAGACTTGTAGATAGAAGAAGATAATACTTTTTATAACAAATACATATATAGATAAACATCCAAAACCCGGGCCAATCAGAAAAATATTATTTTCCATCATGACCACCACCGGGGATCGAACCCGGGATCTCTCGGTTCAGAGGCAAGCACTTTACCACTGCGCCACGTGGTCGTCAAACGAGGTCGTCAATAATTAATTATGGATTTGTTTCATAATTGTAATTAAAATCTACTCATCGTGATTTACTGAAAATAATGTACATTTAATTGATAAATAACACTGTCACGAGTCAGGTTTCATTAAATTATATTAAATATTAATTTGGCAGAATATCCAATCTAAAATCTACTGAAACTTGATCGTAAGAAGACATGCTACACAAGCTATTAAAAATTTTATACGCCACAAAAATAATTTGGATTTTTGACTTGAACCATTCTGAAATTTTATAGCTTGCCCACGGCCTCGCCCGCGTTTACTTCCCACGGTTAGTTAGCCGGGATGACAGGTTCCCTATGTCCTTCTCCTAATACAAACCACATGTACATGCAAAATTTCAAGAAGATTGATTAAGTACTTAGAGCATGGAGAGGTAACAAACAAACACGGAAGACAAGCGTTGTGGTATATATACCACGACAAATGCTGAGGACCATTTTGGTACACAAAGTTGTTATAGGGGATTTAATATTTTTGTAATTTTCTTTTGTACCAAATAAACATTTTTTTCTTTCAAACAAACAAAATTACTTTCGCATTTATAATATTAATTAGGATACATATGTCTAAAAAGAATATTTCCCGTGAAAAACTCACACGGTTAAGCCGCATGTGAAAGCAAGTAAATAAATAAATTTCTCATTTGCATATAATCACGTTAAACCCATTGTGGTTTTATGGAAAATTCAAGCTAATTCATCGAACAATACGGGTTACAGTCATTACTCATAATTTGAGCCACGTATCTGTGACACGTGCAAATCAACCCTTCTGATATTGAAAGCCAACCCTTCCAAAACAAAAGGTGTCGACAAGGCCCAACCCTGGTAAAAACGCGGCCATTTTTCATCTGACCTCGGTTTTGAGAGATATATAAGCATTTTTTTCTAACGTTTTCTCTGTTTGTGTTTGTGTGAATTTTGTGCAGTTGGGGGTCAAAAGGGATATGAAAAATAGAAGCGGGTCAAACGGGTACTTTTTCAAAGACTGAGTCAAAAGGCGTGGTTTAAATGGGTTCGAAATCGGTAAGCCGATTATTAAGACAAATTTGAATAGGATCTTAGAAATCCGTGACGTTTTTCTCCGACAAAAGCGTAATTTGCCCTTCACAACCACGAATTAGGTATCTCAAATTTATAAATTTTATTTCAAAATATAAATTTAGTGAAATAGCAAACGGTGGTCTAAAAAACTACTATACATGAGTCAGATAGGGAACCTGGGTCCTTTCGATTAACAATGACTGTTAACCATTACACCACCACCGCTTCAAGCAAAAAAAGAATAATGTTAGTTACGACTTGTACCTATATCCGAACGGATAAATAAAATAAAAAAAAATAAAAAAAATCGTTTATTTCATAAACTGAAAGTGTACAAAGATACATATTGTAAGGACTCTCTATTAAGCAAAAAAATATGCTTGTGTCAGAGAGTCCTACTCTTTCATAGCATACATTTGGAAGTTACACTAATCACTGCGTTATACAAATCAAAATTTAAGTACTTATCGATTAATATAATATGTATAACAAATAACTAAATATAAATAAAATAAATAAGTTTAAATAACCTTATTGTGTATGTATTAATATATTATATATCTATATATATATAAATATATATATATGTATAAAACTTAAAAATAAATAAATTTTATGTGTACTTAATATATTTAAAATGTATTGATATAGTTAATTAATGAATGCTTCTGTTTGGCTATAGTCAAGAGTTTTTAGCCAGTTGGAAATTCTTTTTTTGACTTCTCGAGCCCTTAAAGGATATATTTCTAGTAAGTCATTAGTTTTATTATAAAGCTTTGCTGATTGAGCAGTAAATTGTCTCGCGGCAAATTTCGTTTTCATTTAGCAACTTTATCTTTTCTCCTTCTATTTGTTCTGCATGGTTTGTATGGTATATTTTTATGCATTCTTAGTAAAACTTGTAAAATGTAAAGTTGTCGGATTATTATGAAATTTGGTACACTAATAGAATATATTTATATCCAGAAATTCCCATGGAAGCGATGTCCCGGGGCGCAGCTAGTCTTATATAAAACTAGCGGGCCGTTGCGGCTTTGATCTGATTTTAACATAATAAATTATACACCTCACTTTGTATTGGTGGAAACCGTACAAAAATACGCCCTATAGTTTGTATGTATTCGCGTACAGACAGACGGCAAGTATATGTAAGGAAGGGTGATCATCAGTAACAGTAAGTAAAAAATAATTTATTGCACACGAGGAACAAGTTAAAATGTTGAGCGAGACATTTAGAAAGATGTACAATTGGCGGCTTTATAGCTGCTATTATAAATGCGAAAGTCTGCCTGTTTGTCAGCCCTTTCACGGCAAAACCGCTGGGCAGTTTTTGGTGAAATTTGATATGCACGTAGTTAAATGCTAATTCAAGGCAAGGCAAGTTCAAATATAGAGATATTATAGAGGCTACTTTTTCAAAATTCACCCCCCAAGACTATAATGCGGTATGAAAATCATATCTTTCGCAGCTAAATCCACGCGCGCGAAGATGCTAGTATGAAAATATAAATGGTAATATCTATTTAGACAGAATCTTAGGTCTACAAAATACCGTAGCAGTTATTTATTTAATTAATAAAACTAATTAATCACTGCTAACTGGTAGATTAACCAAATAGTTTCAATTACTCGTTTACCTCGATATTAAGTAGGATTACAAATTCACAAAACGGTAAGTATGATAGTCTGTCAGGTAGTGTGGTTCCCGCCCTAAAATAGGACCACTCCATATCCACCCATGGATTTGATTACGAGACAACTAAAAAGAACATGTAAATTTATTTTAGTAAAGGAACTCTTTTAAAATTAAAATTTAATTTAAAATCCCCCGCCTTCTGGCCACGAGGTCACAAACTACCTATGGCCTGTGGAATTTGCTTACATCCTGTCATCAGATAGAAAAGAGCTGACGGCTGATCGCACATTTTCCAAACACAGCTAAGAACACTCTCGATTAAATTATCTTTCAAATAAAAAGAAAACTATATAAAAATCGGTTCATCCGTTTGGCTGCTACGATTGCACGGACAGACATACAGATAATCCTTCTGTCGTCGGGGGTTAAAATACTATTTTTGATAGGTAGGTTTTATATAGTTACAAGCTTTTATTGTCGGCAGAGAGTAGGTACCAAGGTAATTATTGCGCACAAGCATTGAAAGCTGATAGACTATAAAGTTCTTGGCGATATGGATTAAAGTTAGCCAAATGTTCGTTATCGAGCTAAATCTAGAATTTTTGGAACGGACGATTTTTTATTTAAATAAAAATGTTTATTTGGTAATTTTACAGTAACAATATGTGCTTGTGCCAACTGGGAGCCGCTTGCTCCGTTATGTCTTCATATAAATAGGTAGGTAGGTATATAACTGTTTACCAAATAGGTATAGGTACTGTTTACACGCGACCGCCGCCCAGACTTCGGTCGTGTATCATTCAGACCAAAAACATAATTAAATTAGGTAAACCTTAAAAGTTCTTGAGTCTTGTCACAAACGGCAGAGTAGGTACGTAGGTAGGTACCTACTTTGTTTTATAAGGATAATATGTTAGTATTTTTAATAAATATTAATAATGAACAAACGATTTATTGAAGTTTCACGCCAAACCCACCTTAACATCTGATACATAATGTGTTAAAATTTAACATTCGCAATAGGTAGGTAGGTATAAATTAATTGATCAATCCAACATTTTCACAGAGCGAAGCTCCAACCGTAGAGCTAGGCTTTATCTTGATAGTACCTAGGTACAGTACCAGGTACCTATCTCAATAGATAGGTAGAAAAGCTTTTTTTATCCCAATGGATAAAAAAAGCTTTTGCACCTAGGCACCTACTTTTACTTCTTTCTTATCGAGTGTACTAAACCTAGTGTCAGATTTTATTCAAGTCACCTAAAGGCATCTAACATGACTTTAACTTTTTACTTGCCACTTATGCTGCGATGTTAAGTGACTGTGATTTGTGTGTTATGGATTCTTTATGATATCTTCGTTACTTTTTTTTTTTTATCTCGCATGTAATTATGAACTAAGGATTTGCCGTATGCGCGTCTTGTATAAAAGTGTACATATAGGACACTTAGTTGTAGTTCTCATACCAAGTGAATTTTGTAATTCTTTATGAGAAATAAATATCTTTAAACCCACTTGATATGGATATCAAGTGGCAAGTGATCAATCGCATACACACCAGTGAGCTACCTAATTGACAGTGTAGGTTTCCTCACGATATGGTGCAAGTGGTGGTCTATGAAAACCACAAACAAAAGCGTAGGTAGGTACCTACTGCCTATTAGATAGGAAACAATTAGGCAGTTAATTTTCTTTATTTACAAATAATTTATGGTCTTCATTCATGGTTAATGCCATATGTGATCAACAATGTTCACGTAAACAGACATTTGTAGTTGAAAACACAATTATCACCCACTAACTGATATAATATATGCAATTCAGCGTATTAAAATGGTAAAAAAAAACCTAATAAAACTAAAAATATCAAACAAACCTGATCTTTAGGTATCCAATCGTGTTATAGGTACCACAAGAAACACAACACTATAAATTTCTTTAACTTTAGGTCACAATAAAAATCACACGTTACATTTCAAGAAGCACATTACACTGAAATCCGTGTTTGAATGTTAAATACATCTGTTCAACATCACGATTTTAACGATGTGTTCGGTGAAATTACAAGGAGCGTTTCTCCCCCACACGTCTTCACACCACGAGCGAAAATGCCCGACTGGTGTGACGTAAAACGAAACGGGAGGCGCGGAATTCAGGCGCCAAAGATTATGAAAAATAGAACGATATTATTTAAATAGGTACAGTTCCATATCCAAATTTATTTGATTCTCGATCTTTAGGGTTCCGCATATGACATATCCTCATACCTAACATATTATAAAACAAATAAGACTAGAGCGTCTCTCTGTCTGTCTGTTCGCGATAAACTCAGAAACGACTGCATAGATTTTCATGCGGTTTTCACCATTAGATAAAGTGATTCATAAGGTGTATAATTTATTATGTTTTTTACCCGATCGAAGCCAGGATGGGCGGCTAGTATAGTAAGTACTTTCACTTATCACTATATTTAACTACTTATATTGTTAGGTAGGTATTACGAGTAAGTTAAGCCTCACCTTTAGTCTTTCTGTTGTCAATAAGAACAGTATATTAAAATAGTTCTGAGTTGCGGTTAAATTAATACCTACTATCATATACTACCAGTACAATACGTAGGTTAGTATATATTACTTAGTTTTAGTGAGCACTCTGCTATAACATAAGACAAAACTTGCACGTTGATTGGCTAAAACATTCACATTTAATATTGTATTCTGAAATCCAACGTAGCATAGTAGAAAAGATATGCCGTAAATTCGTAATGATTAGACAATGTAGAAACATAAATTAACAAGAAGTCCCAAAAAACAATTTTCTTGGAGACATTGCCGATTTCTACTTGTATTGAACACGTGACGAGATTATCACACTCACGCTTGACTATTTTTTTATTTGTACCTAATCATGGCGTTTCGATGCCAAATGTTTATTTAGTTGTATTTAAATTCGTTCACCTGTCGCGGTGATAAAAGTTATGTGATAAATATTTTTTTTATTATTTCGACCGTACATTTCCGATAAGTTTTTTTAAGTTTAAAAGTTTTTTTATTTCGCACCCCCAGATTTACTTTGAGCGGGTTGCACCAGTCAACTTTGACGTTAACTTTAACCTGCGCAGAAAAACACAAAACATGCCATTTTATTTAAACAACGCCGGCGAGCAGGTTAAAGTCAATGCCAAAATTGATTGTTGCAACTTACAATTTAAATTACGTTTTAGTTTATTTCCATTTTTAGTTTCTAAATATACACTACTATACCTTTTTAATAAAGTATTGAATTAATTAATTTATTGAAGTAAGATGATTTGTTAGTACTGCTTATAGACTACTAGCTGTTACCCGCGGCTTCGCACACGTATATTTTCCACGGGAACAGTAATTTTTCCGGGATGAAAGGTACCCTATGTCCTTCCTCCATACTTACATTATGCAAAATTCAAAAAGATAAGTTGAGTAGATAGAGCGTGAAGAGGAAACAAACTATTAATTATAGGATGTTCGTAAATGTTAACCTCACTATCTGAATAACTTCAGAGAGAGAGAGAGATGCCACTATTACACTCGGAAAATCCATCGAAAGCATTTGGCAACTCGCTACATACTCAACTGAGTTCCGTACACGACTTGCCTCTGAATACTAACAGGCATGAAGCCTACGAAGCTCCACATACCTTTAACATACTCCTGTTACACGTCAGATAGCGACGTAGTTATTGTCTCCGGGAGGGCTGTGGTCCCACGTTGTCAGACTACTAGGGGCGGCGTAATTTTAGCCTCAATAGTAGGTAGGTACAGAAATATGTAGCCGTTCGAATCAAAAGCCGTTGGAATAATTATTGCCGTTGTTTTGTATTCGAACAACGGCAATAAAGACCTAAGTGCTAGCCACCATAAGGTCCCTTTTAGAAGAGTCGTTGTCACCCGATTCTGTCGAGACAAGCTATATATCACAAGCTGCTGTGAATTTCGGGATAAAAAGTACCCTATGTGTTATACCAGGTTATATATACTACAATTACTACACATTTGACAATCAACATAAGACACACTTAAAATTATGACGCTGTAACTTAAGTTTGGATTTACATCTGAATCGAAATCTAAACTTACCAATTCAAACTTAAAAATTCAAGAATCTCCAAACCGGCCCAGGGCATCTGTCGTCAACACACGCCACTAGTTAGCTTATGAAACCAGACGGTCATCAAACAAGAAATAAAACGCGAGTAAACTTTTAACAGTACACAATCAACGTCGGACTGTACCAGGAATCTCTAATTAAAGATACAAACTTTGTAAATGTGCGGATGCAGTTTACGTTACGATTGCCATTGTGTAAACATTTATTTTTACCGACATCAGAAGTGGGATTTTGTTTGACGCGCAGGAGGAAATAGCAGGGCGCGTTGCGGATTCGGATTCTACCTACTATTCCTTTGATTAAGGCGATCACTCCTCGCACACTAGCGCCACCTCAGAATTTTATTTCTTAGCGAAAATTATACTCTATAGCATATACTTCACCGACAAGAGCATATAGCTCATATATAAGATAAATAAGTTTATTTCAATCAGGCAAATTTGAACGGCTGAGCCGATTTTCATGAAATATGGCACGCTCGGGATAAAATTATTTATGACACAAAAAACACAACTTATTTATGACACGAAAATCGGTTCATCCGTTTGGGACAGATACACAGACACGTTAAATTTCTAACACCCCTCTTTTGCCGTTGGGGATTAAGAATAAGAAGCGAAAATTTAAAAAATATCTTAACAGATAATGCCAAACATAATAATTTTAGTAGAAAGAATCATACCTATATAGTTTTCTATAACACAATGTTGTCATAGTAGACTAAAAGGAATTTAGTGGACACCGTTTTTTATTTTGTCAACTGTGACTACATAATGCAATGGAAAACTATTACTTGCATTAATATTGGAAAACTATAATACGTTCAATTAAAATTCTTTATCTAGTCGGGCATAATCTGTTGAATTTTTTTTTTATTTTCACTAAGAAAGAAAAGGAATTAATTTAAATATGATATGGCAATAGTGTGTGAGAAATAATGGCCTACATTGAAACCCCACTGTTGTTGTAACGACCAACCTGTGCCCTCATCCTATTGATGGCTTCCAGGCTATAATATAATTACTAAACATTTGACAATCGACTTTTAAATATCTTTCCGAAATGATGACGCTGTAACTTCAGTTCGGATTTACATCTGAATCGAAATCTAAACTTACCAATTTAAACTTAAAAATTCAAATGGTCAAACCGGTAGCGGCGTCGTGGATCGGGTCGGGAGGTTCCCCCTATTGTGGTTGAGCTTCGCGATGGCTGACTCACGCGTCAACTCGTGAACGGGTGCTGCCGGGGGAACTGGTCAGCTCGATCTTTTATTAAAAGTTTTTTTGTTTGGCTAATTATACATATATATAGGTATATATATATTTTCCTTTCATCAGCACTTGATCACAATCATAATATGTTTCAGTATACCTTTTGACCATGTACTTTATTGTGTACTTACATTGTTATATTACTGATAAAAAATTATACATAAATTTATATTTAAAAAATGGTAAGCCCTTCTGGCATAATAGGGACCAACACTGTTTGAATGAGTTTCTTTCGGCATTTCTTCTCAGCAGTGGTCGTTCCGAAATGCTAGTAGTTTGTAGCTTTGGTAAACATCATTTAATTTTGAATATGACGTGAAAAAGTGCCTGTGAAGGCCTAATTTCTGAATAAATGATTTGATTTGATTTGATTTGAAGGATCTCCAAACTGGCCCAGGGCATCTGCCGTCAATACACGCCACTAGTTAGCTTATGAAACCAGACGGTCATCAAACGTATTTACGAAAAAAAAACTTAAAACACAATAGCACACATAGGATATTCTTTTTAGAAAATACTTCAAGAGGAACGCATACGCCGTTGTTACATTAAAATTTGTGATTGTAATTAAACAAAAAAACTACATGTTCCGTATCATTTCCTAATTATTAGCCTGAGTTAGCCTCAAAGCTACATTTTACTTGATATCCGCCGCCAATTAATGCCGATGGCATCTCTCTAGATATAAATACACCCTATCTTTGCAATTACGTAGGCAATTCTGAGTGAAAGGGCTTGGCACTTCATACCACAAAATAATAAAAGTACAGAATAGTAAATTTCCTGCCAGTCTGCATTGCAAATACTTGTTTTGAAAAAAGAACCCTCATCGCTTGTCATTTATTTTTGATTTATGTAACACGATAGAACAAGAACACAATCAATTAATTATTAGAAATTTTATTTAAATTTTATTAATATTAATAGACCCCCCTAAATATCTTTCTTTAACTTCTATGTACAGACATAGTCAAAATACGGCTTTATTATATGTATAGATTGTCATAGAAACTGAAATGACATGGAAAATTTGAATACAGTAGGACAAGTGGAAGTAGGTGAAACTAAATAAAACCTATTTAAAAATAATAAACAGCTATATTCCAGTCGTACGATTTTTATGAAGTGACACATCCAGAAATTATGGCTTCCTAAACTAGCCTGGGCTGGTACGGCCACGTTTTGTTTAGGCCGGCAAATTACGTGGCCCTGGCAGAAGGGGCAAACCCAAGAAATACTGGCTCGCTGTCGTCAAGGATGATGCGTGCCAATGGTCTGACAACTAGCGATGCCGACAAGTGGAGACGAAAAAGTAGGAAAGCGGATTCTGGGCTCCGACGCTCAACATCTGTGGAAACCGGGACAACGTTAGCCCCCAGATATGGGAAAGATAAACATCTAGGAATTAATAATTTGTGTTCGAGTGATACTGGTTTGAAGATTAAACCTCTTTATTGAGGTGATTAAAGTTAGCAGTTTGTGGATTTGTTGTGCAGTTCAAATGTTTATTTCTGTGTAACCGATTGATATTGACATTTGTATCTAGATGTTAAATTATTTATCTTTCATTATAACAGTTTGTATTGACAACCTCGGTGGCGCAGTGGTAAGGTTCTTGCCACTGAACCGAGAGGTCCCGGGTTCGATCCCCGGTCGGGTCATGATGGAAAATGATCTTTTTCTGATTGGCCCGGGTCTTGGATGTTTATTTATATATGTATTTATTATAAAATATAGTATCGTTGAGTTAGTATCCCATAACACAAGTCTCGAACTTACTTTGGGACTAGCTCAATCTGTATGATTTGTCTCAATATATTTATTTATTTAATTTTATTTATTTATTCTTAATAACTCGCGTTTATGCACGGCTGTTATAGAAAGTCGGCATAAAAGATCTCAAAACACAATAATGTTGCGTTACATTTTGTTACAGACAGGGAGACACGACATTAGGAGAAAAAATATTTGGTAATATATGAAATATATTTGGATAAGTAAGATACAGAAGTTTCTATTTAGATATTCGATGGCCATGTGCAAAGATGTTTAATGAGTCAAGCGAAGCGATCGAGGAAATTGAGGAAAGTAGATCGATCGTCACGGAAACAGAATTTTTGGGATTTTTGGGATCAAAAATGTACAGTTTGAGAAAACAGACCAAATTATTCAAAATAGACCAAACGGGAAAATAGATTGACCGTTCCGGAGGGCATAGTCGACCACTGGCAAAAATGTTTATTACCACAGGCAAATGAAAGTAGCGATTTTAGTGGCACATACTGGCGGACACTCAAGGGCATGTTCACTTATGCTTATATAAACATCAAATAACACTCAAAAAATAAGAATAAATTATATTTCGAATATCTCAGTACTTCGTAACACGATATATAATTTTGTCTCGCCTGTATTTGCATTATTTGATAGAAGAAGCCTCTGGCACTCGGATCTCTTCTACAGTCTGTCATAAAAGTGTATAAATTAAATGAGGGCGCTGTCTCCTGTTGACTGGAAACACTAGGTGCTTATCGACCAATCTCGACCGTTCTGCTTGGTATTGCAATAGCAAAAAATTTAGTTCGTCAAAAATCTGTTTCTCATTCTTCTTTCTTGATATTTCATTCTTCATTCTTCACTTTCTTGATAGATTATTGTCTCTGCTATGCATCTTTGTCCCAATCTACCTTGATAAGACGTATACATTGAATTATATTAATAACTAGATGTTGCCCGGGGCTTCGCTCTCGTGGCAATTTTGAGATAAAATATAGCCTATAGCAATGGTGAAAGAATTTTTAAATCGGTTCGGTAGTTTCGGAGATTACCCGCCTTGAACATACAAACGCTTACCTCTTTATAATATGTATATAATGTGTAATATGAGCTATATTTATTAGTAGATAAGCTATTGCATTGGAGTGTCTTTGGAGAGTAATAATTGAATAAATAAATAGATATCTGGTAGAATAAATTATAATAAATATATAAGTACAAATCACACACATTGAGTTAGCCCGCTAGCCCCAAAGTAAGTTCGAGACTTGTGTTGTGTGATGCTAACTCAACGATATTATATCCTCTAAGATCTTAAATTCTATATGTATAGATGAACATCCAAGACCCAGGTCAATCTGAAAAAGATAATTTTCTATGTTGGCCAGACCGGGGAACGAACCCGGGACCTCCAGTGTAGCAGTCCGGCATGGCGACCATTAGGCCACGGAGGTCGTCGAGAAAAGTAGCCTTACATGTTCCCAGCTAAGCTAATACACATTTAGATATATTTATGATGCGCTCTGACCTCTTGACTCGTCACAACATTATCTACCAGTCCAGTCCTATAAGGATCGTTCCACACTTGAGCAAGCCGATAATATTAATTCTAATCTAATCTGATAAAATCCAGTTAATAATACAAACTAAAAAGTCACGAGTCCACATTCTCTTTCTGTCATCTGAGAGTTCTTCCTCAGCCGTAAAAAGTGGGAGGCCAGTGTCCGCTTCCCTACTTTTTAATTCTCCTTCACTTTGGCATCCTTCGTTGTCAGACCATTGGCGCGCATGTCTTACTTGATAACTTGATTATCAAGGCATACACACACCCATTTTAAGTGAAAACTTCTTTAGCGGCTTCGTGCACATTTTGTGATGGGTAAAAAATGTTAAACTCGCGTCAGGACACGTGACCCGATCGAAAATTGTTAAGACGTAGAAAATGCACAACGTAAGTACTTGTACGGAGTACCTACTAATTCCATGTATAAGTTTTCACTTCTGCCGGCACTCCCGAATTATGTTATTGTGCCTATAAAAATTAAATAATAAAGCTAAATTAAGATTTATTATTATTTGATCAAATCTGTGTCGATGTCGCCGTCGATAAAATAATTCAGAAACTACTCGTAAATTATGCTAGCGATATGCCCCAACATGGTGAGATTGCCTGTGTTCCCGTCCTAAAATTGAACCACTCCGTATCCTACTGCGGCTGTTGATCTAGGTGACAATGGATGATGAAAACTTGACAGTTGGCAGGCAACGACAACATCCCCAAAGAGGAACAAGACATCCCTGATTGACGTCAGACAGGTAGGCCGGCGTATAATAACAGCAAAATCTAAAGTTAAAAGTTTTATTTTACGTTAAAAACTGGGCTCTGAAACGTCACAGCCATGAAAGTAACCGGGAAAACACTAGGATGAAACACAGAGAGAGATATCATACGATCAATAATGGCGGTAGATTTACATGTGCACCAGCCGTATAATACGCTTTAAATCGTTGGTCTAAATATTCGTAATCGGACCAGAGTTGCCAATTAACTGGCTGTTTCATTCCACCCACGGACATCGTGAGTACGCAGTGATAACAATTTTCCCAGCTTTATTAATATGCACTAGAATACCAGTTTTAAATGTCTTGCGGAAATGCAAATTTATCGATATTATTTCGGCTTTAATAATAAATGTAGTCCATAATCGATACAGTTACGTAAATGAATGATATTATTTAATCATTCATCCGTAGTTAAAAAGATGTTGGCAAAATATTATTATCGATAAAATTATTTATTTCTGATTTGCTGAGCGCGGGTCAGTTTAAACAGTTTAATAAATAACTAGCTAAATTACTAATTAATATTACAATATACTAATTAATATTCTTACACACACATATATATTAGGTAGGTTTTCACTGTCTGCCGGCACTCCCGGAGTGCAACCCGTCTTAATATTTCAAAAATTTATACTCATGTATGTATGTAATGTACGTGCAATTTTATTTCTCTCATAATTCCGTTTGAATACGTTTTCGTACTTTATAATTAGCGCTGTGAAGATTACGGGTGAAGGGGTGTAATCGGCTTGAATTCATTATGTATGTATTTTGTTGTGTTCCACCTCTGAGGAAAAAGAGGGGTGTTGTTAAAACGTCATATATATGAGACGAAATATATTGGGTAGAATATGGGACAATAAAAATGTATGACAAAAAAAATTCCACGCTTGTCTGTGTTACCATGAAACATAAAACACGTAGCACGTCATTGCGTGCACACGCGTTCTCTCTTTTTTTTACATGACGCATAAACGATGTGGGAAAAAGAGACAGCACGTGCACTCTCGTAATTGTTGAAAAAAATACACAGGAGCGCCATCTAGTTTCAAAAGCGCCATTGACTATCAAACTTAAAAAAAAAACTTTTAATAAAAGATCGAGCTGACCAGTTCCCTCCGGCAGCACCCGTTCACGAGTTGACACGTGAGTCTGCCATCGCGAAGCTCAACCACAAGAAGAAGAGGGAACCTCCCGACCCGATCCACGACGCCGCCACCGGTTTGACCATTTGAGTGTGCATGACATACTCGATCTCCATAATCTAACATAATAGATACCTATGTTACTTTCAGACACTTGAAGATCACAAATCACGTATATGTTTTACAAGTAAATGTCAAAATATATGCAATAAACATGTCAAGAAAATATATAAATAATTATAAAAAGGTAAGATCAAGATAAGAGATATTTACAAGGCATATAGTGTAATAAAATAAATAATAACCGCACTTACAAACATTCGAATTATTTACATAAATAATGATCTTTATATATTTACGAATAAAACTGTATATGTTATTAATAAGAATCCGTACTATTAAAATTTAATATTATTTCCTACAAATTGAAACGGTTCGCTTCTGCGAACCGAATGGAATGCCTTTGAAAGCATAGAATATATACATATAATAAAATTGTAAGTAGGCGTTATCTGTACATAGGAGATATTAAAGAGAAATAATTATGGGCGTCTTTATGGGACCAATAGAAGCCCTGGAAAAATATACATATTTTGTCCGTCTGCTTGTCTGTAAAACTATACTATATAGAATTTGATGCGGTTTTCATAGTTATATAGAGGATGGTCTAATTTAAAATGGGATATCTAAGCGATACGTTGCCTAGCATCCGAGATATTCGCGTCCGAGACGTTCGTGTGTCTGTAATCAAATCTTGCAAAATAAATTTAATCTACTTCCGATTTTCCTATAAATTTCCTAATTTATATAAGAATGTATGGTAAGCATGACCTGATGGCGCTCCCAGGATAGGGTGCCAACCATTTTCTTTTATCTATGGTGCCAACGAGGAAACTCCTTAACTATTTACTGCGCGGACATGATATTTTTGTCACGCATTGAATGCAATAAGATCTCTCTGACAACAATATAAGATTAAATTACCTTCAAAAGTTTTAGCTGGAGCTATAACCCTAACTAATATTATAAATGCGAAAGTAAGTTTGTTTGTTACCACTTCACGCTTTACCTGCTTAACCAATGTTTTTGAAATTTTGCATACACGTAGGGTAAAGTGTGTAGCGGAGAAGGATATATAGTAGTTTTTGTCTCAAAATTCCCACGGGAGCGATGCCCGGGCGCGCAGCTAGTGTTTCAATATAATTCATTATGTAATATATTACTCATGTCTGTCATAACTCAAGTGCGGATAGCGCACATAACATGATAAGTTGAGAACACAGACATTTTGTTACTAGATGAACCTATATGCGTGATATCTAATATACGAGTACATCATAGGACTTCCATCTTCTATAATGAAACATGAAATGTACCAGATTAATGTGCAGATTGTAAAAGTAGATAAAGGAGAAGAACAAAATAAACATATCACTTTCCACCACACATGCAGCTAAAATGTGGCTTTCTAGTTACGCGCAGCTCTTGGCTCTATCCATACCATTACTATAAAGAGGTAAGCGTTTGTGAATTTGTATGTTTCTTCCGGCCTTCACACTTATCTCTTACCAGATGTTGCCCGAGGCTTCGCTCCCGTGAATTTTGAGATATAGCCTATAGCAATCTTGGATTATGTATCTTTCTAATGGTGAAAGAATTTTTGAAATCGGTTCGGTAGTTTCGGAGTTTACTCGACTCAAACATACAAACTCACAAAGTCACAAACTTACAAACGTTAACCTATATTTCTTTTATCTATGACTTACCTCTATATAATAATAGTACAGATTGATTTTGGAAATAATTCCTTCCTCAAAAAAATTTACGGATCATAGTGACAGCGCGGCCGCAGCGGTCGAAACGCTCTGTGAAACACCCACTTCGCTATTAAGTAATAGCGAAGTGGGTACCCTAACCCCTCGTAGTAACCCCTCGTTCTCACGAGCGTATTATAAACACGCGCAAAAAGGGTGGGTGAATTTCACGACTGTTTGAACGTGGCGTGTAGCGTTTCATTAGTGTCGCACGTTTTTTTTTAATAAAGAATATTTTTTTTTTATTAAACAATTATAGAATTAACATTGTACCAGTACTTTACTTATTCATAAAATAGGATAATTAAATTGATTACTGTGTATACAATTTAATAAACACTAATGACAGCCCACGGCGGCGTTAAAAACGCTCGTGAAATTCACCCTGGTATGTTACTTCAGTGACATTTGACATACAAATGTCACTGAAGTTGAAAGCGATGAAAGTACCTACGCCAACGTCGGGAGTTCTATTTGCACCTGTGTGAATAAAGCTTGCGGTATCTAGTATAATGTGGTATGATGTATAAATATATCTGTGTCTGATAAATTAAACCTTGAGCTCGAAACGTAAAATAAAGACTTATTTAGGTATAAATTGAGAGTCATTATACTGAACAAGCAGTGATAATGTGTTTTAAAATTTAGACCGTTATTCTGCCGTTCTGTACAGTTTTAATTTTTTAAAAAGGTAGATACAAGTTTATTTATTAGACAAATTAAAAAACCCCCGACTTTCAATATTCATTTCGCGACAACTTTTGAACAGCTGAACCGATTTTGATCAAACATATCTAAAAACCATTGCATAAAGATTAGCTATCAAATAAAATAAACCACATCTCAATCAGTTCATCCTCTGATGAGCTACGAAGCCATGTACACAGACAGATAGACTGACAGACACACTTAGCGGTCAAAAAAGCGGTGGTGGTGTAATGGTTAAGACGCCCGCATGTGGATCGAAAGGTCCCAGGTTCGAATCCCACTTGTGCCACATGAGTTTGTATACCAATCTGAGTCATGTATAGTAGTTTTCATCGACCACCACTTGCTTCTGGTGAAGGAAAACATCGTGAGGAAACCAGCACACTGGTTGATTCTTATTAACTTGTGTGTGAAATAGAGAAGGCAATGGCAAACCACTCCATTAATAATGCCAAGAAAGTTATTGAGTGTTTTAATTCCACGTAATAACACACGACCCTCAGCCATGAGGAATACGACTATGAAGTTAGCGGTCACCCCTCTATTTGCATCGGGGATCAAAAATAAATATGGAAAAGATCATTTCCATATTGTCGACCCATTTTTAAATACTACCCCCCGCATGATTGTAAGAAACGTCCAAAATTAACTTGCAACTTGTCGTCCCACTATCGTACCCAGGCACTCGTTTGTCGCTTCACCTGTCTATTCTATGAGACCACACTATACATCTACTTAACTAACAATCGGCTTGTTTTGTTGTCAGTAAGTAGCAAGTAATAATTTGTTTAATCAATTTCCGTTGACCATAATACCGCCATAATAAGGACACTCCTATTCAATAGTGCTTTGTAGCCTTGGATCATAAAATATGTAGGCAAGAGAAGACAAACTTAAACTCAGAGTAAAAAGTGTGTATCTATTTATCAAATCATACCTTTTCTCTTGTTCCCTTACAACCATTAAGCGTAGAAGCATTATTGTCATTTTTCTAAAAAAGTGCTAAGCGGGGCTGAGGCAGACGGAGCGAAGAAGCGGCCATAGCTTCGCCTAATATATTGATTGACAAGTTTACGATAATGATTTATGATAAGTGTGCCTTTGCGCTTAATTATGTTTATAACTAACTAGATGTCCCGTGGGAATTTCGAGATAAAATATAGCCTAGAGCAATCTTGGATAGAGTACCTTTCTAATGGTGAAAGACTTTTTGAATTCAGTTCGGTATTTTCTGAGATTACCCGCCCCAAACATACAAACTCACAAATGCTTACTTCTTTATAATAATTATAATTTAATAGATTATTACGCTGTAAATGGTGCAAATAAGAGTTTATTTATATAACAATTTCTCACTTGAGTTATTATCAATAAAAAAAATGGTTTCTGGTGCAGGTGCATTAAATAAATTTAACAATTAGTGCGTAAACTATCGATATTTTGTGCTTCGCGCTCCAGTGACGTAGAATAGTATGCTCGAACAATGTGTCCAAACGTTCAACCTTCAAATTGAATTGGTGGACAACGCTGGTCCGTTTTGCACGACAAAGAAACTGGTTCATAGAGCGTTTCGACCAGATAACTTTATCTAGTTTTGACCGTCATTTTACGATCTGTTATTTTCTTGAGGAAGGAATCGTTTCCAAAATCAATTGTAATAATAACCTATAACCTATAGTGCGAAAGCTCTTTCACGCAAAATCTATGGGACGGATTGTTATGAAATTTGGTACACGTGTAGAGTATAACCCGAAATATCACATATGGTACTTTATATCTCGAAATTCCCACGGGAGCGAAGCCCCGTGGTGCAACTATTCATTGTAAAATTTACACTACAATCCAAACTTGAAATTGACGACCAAAAATTTGACGACCTCGGTGGCGCAGTGGTAAAGTTCTTGCCACTGAACCGAGAGGTCCCGGGTTCGATCCCCGGTCGGGTCATGATGGAAAATGATCTTTTTCTGATTGGCCCGGGTCTTGGATGTTTATTTATATATGTATCTATTTATAAAATATAGTATCGTTGAGTTAGTATCCCATAACACAAGTCTCGAACTTACTTTGGGGCTAGCTCAATCTGTGTGATTTGTCCTAATATATATTTATTATATTTATTTATTTATTTATTAAATATCGTGACGTCATGTTAAAGTACCATTTGGTATGGAGCGTTTGGACAAATCATAGATAAAAGAAATGGACGAATCAAAAAATGTATGATTTTTTTTATTTCTTTGAAAGCAACAAAAAAATCATAAATCATTATCATAGGAAATACTGTTGTTTCTCATCTAACCTATGATATGAAATAGTTTTCGAAAGAATTTTAACCCCCGACGAAAAAAGAGGGGTGTTATAAGTTTCACCGCTAAGTGTGTCTGTTTGTGTACGTGGCACCGTTGCTCATAAAGGGGTAAACCGATTTGGACGTGTTTTTTTTAATATGATAACAAATTTTTATGTGGTGATTCTTAGATATGTTTGATCAAAATCGGTTCGGCCGTTCAAAAGTTGTAGCAAAATGAATAGGTACTGAAAGTCGAGGGTTTTTTAATTTGTCTAACAAATAAATTTGTGTAGCTTGCAAATGCTCGCAAAATGCATATTGACAAATCCTTTAAAAGCAACCATAAATATTGTAGAAAGCCACTCTGTTGGTTGCAGCAGGATATTATTGTATTTTTCTACAAAAGTTTTTATAATAAGAACTTTTCTTGAAGTGAAAACTTCTTTGGCGGCGTTGTGTACTTTTTGTGATGGGTAACAAATGTTAAACTCGCGTCAGGACACGTGACCCTGATCGAAAATTCGTAAGACGTCAAAAATGCACAACGTTAATAATCAAGTTTTCATTTCTGCCGGAAATCCCGGAGTGCAACCCGTTTTTTTTATTATAATGATCTTCTGTACTATGTAAGGCGGCAGATACTATGCTCACATTATAAAAACTGAAGTTTGGACCTTTTAAAATATATATTACTTCTGTTTACTAAAATCTCTCTCTTCATATTCGTATTTCCTCACGGCTGAGGGTCGTGGTCATTACGTGGTATTAAACACACATAACAACTTTCTTGGCACTATTAATGAATTGGTTTGTTATTTCTGTATTCATTTCATACACAAGTTAATAATCAACTAGTGTGCAGGTTTCCACACGATGTTTTCCTTCACCGGAAGCAAGTGGTGGTCGATGAAAACTACTGTACATGAGTCAGATTGGTTTACAAATGGACCGAGTAGGATTCGAACCTGGGACCTTTCGATCCACAGGCGGGCGTCTTAACCATTATACCACCACCGCTTCAAAAATAAAATCTAACGAATTATGAAATCTTTCTGTCGTCCTGGGAGGTTGCTGATGTTTTACAATCTCTCATCTTCGGTTGCATTCAGGGCTGTGACGCCGCGGAGTACGGGTATCAGCGTAAAAATAACTTTAAAAGATTCAGTTTCCGTCCAATTTTACAACCATACTCCTGTCTCACATCAACCCTCCTAAGTAATGCGGTTGTTGCCTATCATCCTGTCCTGTACCATAATCCACGGGAGAATACGGAGTGGTCCTATTCTAGGGCGAAAACCACACGTTTTACAAATGATAAATAAATATATTGGGACAAATCACACAGATTGAGCTAGCCCCAAAGTAAGTTCGAGACTTGTATTATGGGTATACTAACTCAACGATACTATATTTTATAATAAATACATATATAGATAAACATCCAAGACCCGGGCCAATCAGAAAAAGATCATTTTCCAACATGACCCGACCGGGGATCGAACCCGGGACCTCTGGGTTCACTGGCAAGAACCTTACCACTGCGCCACCGAGGTTGTCAAATGACCCTGTATTGGCCCTAACCGTTGCATTGGCGACGTCACAGATTATATATTTCTCCAGTAGCGACACCAAAGTGCAAACATAAAACTTTTTCGATAGAACAATCACATGTCACAATAAATATATATAGAGTTGTACCTGATAGAATAGAACCATCCATGAGCCGCAATCACAGGCTTTAGAGGAAGCTCTCCATCTCAGATCTCGACACAATTCCACTCGATTGAATACAATGTAGTCCCCCATCCATTGTAATGTTATTGTAGCTTATCCTAATCCTAACTAATATTATAAATGCGAAAGTAAGTTTGTTTATTTGTTTGTTTGTTGCCTTGTCACGTTCTATCTACCGAACCAATCTTCTTAAAATTTTGCATACTGTAATTTGAAGTATGGGGAAGGACTTTTCATACCGCAAAAATAACTGTTCCTGTGGAAAATTTACGCGGACGAATCAGCGAGCAAAAGCTAGTATAAATAGAAATAAGGATCTATTACTGGATGTAAAACTTTAATAAAATCATATTGAATGTTATGTCACCCGACTTTTACACATTTCCGTTGCTATATCTAAAAAAATGACTTAATGTATTAGATTACAATTAGCGTCTGGCCGATACAACTTTCTTACTTGTTCTAGGGACAAATCACACATATTGAGTTTGTTAGTTCGAGACGTATGTTATAAATACTAACTCAAGGTTACGACATTTTATAACACATACATATTATATGAGAATAGCGGATCGTCCTAGCTTCGCAAGGGTAATTAAATATTGAATTATACACTATATATAAAGAGAAAATATTAATTGGAATAAACTTAAAAACCTGATAATGACAAATTTGACACAGAGGTAGTCGAAACCATCAGAAGCAACATAGGCTACTTTTTTATTATAGTTTTACCTGTGCGAAGCCGGGGCGGGCCGCTAGTTTTCAATACGCAAGACCCTGACGAGGCATATAAGCATCCTGATGTATTTTGTGTAAAACGAAGTAAATAAATTTATTTTATATTACTGGCTGGGAGACTATATCAATTCGCGAGGCGGACGCGTGGCACTCGGTTTTTGCTTGTTAAAATACTTGAATGAACGTGGCGGGAATGCAGGGACGAATGGACAATTAACTTCTTATGGGGTGTAAACGATACTTTTTGCTGGGCCAATTAGAGACCCCCTTTTGGGCGCCTTCGATTGAGTTGGAAAAGATTGTTTATTAATACATATTAAGTTCTACGTAATTAAGAACAAAAATGATTTGATTTTATGTGTAGTCTATCTACCGCTCCCCCATGGCAACGCCCGACTAGGTGACTACGCTGTTAGAAATAAAATTATGTAGGTATGTCCATGACGTAATAAAAGGAAAATAAATAAATAAATAACAAAAAATATATAGTTGTTTTTGTGTTAAGTTATTGCACACATGTAAAGACCCAATCTGCAAAAAAAATATTAAAATTACTCACTTTGTAACCTTAAAATGGTAACAAGTGATTTTAGTGTGGTCGCCGGAGTCAGTCACACGCTGACCTCGGGTCTATGTAACTCGGCCCGTAATGTCCCAGGTATAAGAATGTACGTGCGCGTTTAATACCTATTTTAAGTAATTGTAAAAAAATATTTCTCCAAAGCGATTTTCATGTCAGAAGGTTACAAGTAGCTAGTACAAAGGACAGTAGAAAGTATTTTTTTTCAATATGACCAATATTTTGGCGGAGGTCCAACATATGCTTTGTCAGATCTCCGCGGAGCTAACGCAAGTCCCCGAAGTTGAAAGAAGTGGTAAAGTGCTTTCCTCTGAACCGAGAGGTCCCAGGTTCGATCCCCGGTCAGCTCATGATGGAAAATGTTATTTTTTTCATTGGCCCGGCTCTTGGATGTTTATCTATATATGTATATGTTATAAAATATAGTATCGTTAAGTTAGTATCCTATAACACAAGTCTCGAACTTACCTTGGGGCTAGCTCAATCTGTGTGATTTGTCCGAATATATTTATTTATTTATTATACCATAGTTTACACAAGTACACACACCTGATCTAACCTAGTCCTCATTACTAATCGAAAGGTTTAAAGCAATCAAAATTCGAGATACGCTTGTACCTATTATAATTTTGATAACTCGAAATCTCCAACAGGTGGTCTTTAGAACCAGTTCAATAAATATTAATGAAGCCCTTCGGTTCCTCCGGGTTGAGGTAAAGGCAGGTGCAGATATATATAACCCTGATTGACTCCCCAATCCTTTTAACTATAAGTAAATCTTTTGTTTACCTCTACGCTCTTTAACAAATCTTCATTATTACATGAAGATGCGCGCGCGAACTGGTATCCGAATCTTGTGGCGTGTGTACCCGCCCTAGATTAGGACCAGTCTATATCTTCCCGTGAATGTCGTACGAGGCGACTAAGGGACATCATGCCTTGACAGTTGATAGGCAACAATGGCATTCCTAAAGAGGTTTGTGTGTTGTAAAAGCATAGCCAAATCTACAAAATTTTATGGTTGATTTTTTAAGCAAGGGGCATCACAGCTCCGAATATAATCGGCAACACGAGGAGACGAGAGAGATTTGAATCCTGCTTTTAATTACAGGAAAAAAATATAATTTTATTTTCCCACAGCATATAATCAATATTTGACTTTACACTAGGAAAAGCCAGTCTCACAAATGTGTGTGGGTTAAGTTCGGGTTTACATTTTATTTCTCACTATCGACTCGATTCGAAGTGAACCAATCACATTGCGGTGTGGTTGTCGTTGCGTCACAATGTCGCACTGTGATTGGATAACTGCCAATCGACTCGACAGTGAGATGTAAATAGCAAAGTCTCAATACGCACACAGCTGTGAGCTGCGACAAGGGAGGGTTAAAAAAAACATGAAATTGTTCCTTGTATGTAAACCTTCAAGCCGCCATGAGTGTTAATATGTAAAATGTCCAATTAATTTCGACTTGCTGAAGCTCACTCTACATAGGACTCTATGCGGTGGTAATACGGACGAGTTTGCAACAATTTTGGGTAGGTAAATTGTCTGTGCCTACTAAAATAAAATAACGATAATTGCCTCACAATGAAGTACAAATCGATTTTTTGCAGACTAAATATAGTCGACATTGACGAAGATTTATCTCGAAATATTTTGTTTTAAGACGAAGACTGGTTCACTGTTCAACTGGCTGTTGCCCGCGGCTTTGTTCGCGCCAAAAAGTTAGCTATGTCACTCTCCAACTATCTCAAATTCAATTATTTTTTTTTGTCAGAAAGGAAGAAAAAAATGTTTGCAAAAACATAGGTATAGAGTCAAGTAGACAAACAGTAATGCGGCCCACATGATGGTAAGTGGTCACCGCAGTCTATGAACGTCTGTAACACCAGGGTTGTCACACGCGCGTCGCCTACCTTGTGTCCTAGAATATTTTGCCACAGTACCCACACTGTAATCACACTGTCTCTCTCGCCCTTCAAACCGGAACACAACAATGCAAGCACTGCTGTTTGGCGGCTGAAATAGACTAGTATAGGTTGAGTAACATAATTCCAGATTTCTTCATTCTTATCGAGTGTGTTATTGCTAACACTGGTGTCAGATTTCATTCAAGTCGCCTAAAGGCATATGACATGACTTTTGCGACTACTTACCTTCATTTAGTGGCAAATAATCGCATACACACCTGTGAGCTAAACTGTCAACCAGTGTGCAGGTTTCCTCACTTTACCGGAAGCAAGCGGATACATGAGTCAGAATTGGTATAAAAACATAGTGTGGTTGTAAATATAAACATAACAAAAACAAAGCTTAGTAAAGGTAGTATGGAAATAAATTGACACACACACAAAATTAGCTCTATTACACTGTTGACGTGAAAAATTGAGTCAATATGTCACGTCGGAAATTGTGTCCTTAAGTCATTTGTAAGTACCTCGTTAGTACATCATTATACCTTCGTTATATACCGCTGCACCCTTCGATAGTGATTGAGAAGTATCGGCTACTATTCCATTGAAAGCGCCGACGAAACAAAACCATAGAGGAATTTAATAGAGAGACCAAGCGATTATGGATTTTTTTTGAAGAATATTTTTTTCTGAAGTATACTTTGTAGTGCACAATTTTGCACTATATTATCATTAAAGTTTTAGAAGTTTAATGAACCATTTGATGGTTTAAATTACAATAAATAAAATCTTATCATCAACTTACGTTTTAGGTACTTAATTTATAAATAACAAAATTATTCGAAAAAAAATATAAATTCCACTCAATAATGCTAAACTAAAATCAAAAATAAACTATTGGAAGTTGGTAAAACTGATGTGTCTGAATTTGAAAAAAAAAAGAAAAGTTATCTATGTCACTCTCCAACTATCTCAAATTCAAATTTTTATTTGTCAGAAAGGAAGAAAAAATGTTTGCAAAAACATAGGTATAGAGTCAAGTAGACAAACAGGCATGCGGCCCACATGATGGTAAGTGGTCACCGCAGTCTATGAACGTTTGTAACACCAGGGTTGTCACACGCGCGTCTCCTACTTTGTGTCCTTTAAACATTAAACTACTACACACTTGATATTAAAAAACAATCTGACATTTTTTGATGAACATAAGTGTTTATCAAAACACAAAAAAAAAATATGTGCTTTTATTTTCTGTGCTCTTGTTCGCATTTTTTGGTAATTATTTTTAGTCAAATACGATTCTCAGTCTCACAACAATAAAATTCGAGTCTTAGTCTCTAACTTCTGTCTGATCTACAATGACTGCCGAAGCAAGACAGAGACAAAAAAAGTTAAGACTTAAACTGGTCTTTGGCGCCTCTTCATTGACGAAAGAATGAGAAAAAAGAATCAATGAAGTTTATTTCTCGAAGTAGCTAACTAAAAATGAACTTTGTGTGGCTTATAATAATGTTGAAATTAAAATAATAATTCTGAAGGTAAATTCCCGCGTTCGCAACGCAGCGTTGCGTTCAACATGTCAAGAATTTCCGACAGAATTTTTATCATTCAATTTTCGATCGAATTCTTTATACAATTTCGTGTCACTAAGGTTCATTGTGCATTATTTTAATTGTGGCATTTATAACTTTTTAATTTTTCGGTTTGGGTGGTACCGTTTTAACAAGGAGCGTTATTGACATTTAAATACGATTGGGCTGCTGCTTTTATGAAAAATAAAACACGTGTTACTGGCAGGTGGAATATCAAGGTTGAAATTAAAAGTAAATTAATTATGATCAAGTTATGACTTCGGCTTTTCCGTTATCTTTGAAAATAAATTAACGACTGAGGAATTATGGGTAAGGAGTATATTAAAACTCATTTAGGAATCATCAAGATTGTTCGATAAAGATGTCACGTTTTTGTCCTTTTTTGACATTCATTCCGAGACCCTTTTTATTAAATAAATTTTTGTGCTGAATTTATCTTACATATTTTTGCTTCAGACCAGTAAAAACATGTGAAAAAAAATCTAATAACCGTAGAATATGTTCGAAATTTGATTCTCGTGTTTTGTTTATTTTTATCGTACCTATATTTTGTATTAAAAATTTTATTAATACGAATAATAATTCACAATCAGGTTCAGAGTAACAGTTTTTTAATCTGTAGTCATTAAGACATTCAATTACACCTCGATGGTGCTTGTAAATTACAAATAATGTATACTTGTAATTATACCTCGCCGACTGAAGGTGGGTGCTATATTTCATTTTTTTATAGCCCTAGGGAGTTATGGCATATGGTAATCATTTAAATCATTCGCGCTGGAGAATGGCTGCTAAGTAATTTCGGTTACTGAAGTCTTCTTAAATGGTGTAATAATTTACCTACATTTATTATGATTCATATCCATGTCTATATTAAGATAATGTTTGCTTGGGAACAATATACACCTCCATATGTACATTCTGCCACAGATAAATCTGACCAACCCCGCGATTTGAACATCATCTCTTAGGTTTAAAACCTTAAAGATTTTTAATATTGATATGATAATAACTTAAGTAATAACATAAGACAGAAGGTCCCTTAAGTTGGAACTCAATAAAATAATCGACTTGGCAACATGGATCACACAACTTTTTACGGTAGAAAAACTGAGCTGAGCTGAGCGAGACTTGGGTTTTTTTACAGCATGTTTTTGTTGGCAAAGTCTTTTTCTCTCTGAGTTATACTTAAACTGTTGTTTAATTGCGAAATATAGATTGCAATTAGCGATTGATCAAGAATTATAACCGCCCTAGGTTAATTAAGGTGATTACTCTATGCACACTAGCGCCATCTCACATTTGTATTAATTTATTTTTTTCTTAACGAAAATAAAAAAAATATATTTTAACATAATCATGCCACACTAGATAAAGAATTTTAGTAGAAAGTATTATAGTTTTCCATTGCATAATGCATTGCAGTGTGTGTTGTCGTTGCGTGACAATGGCGCAATGTGATTGCTTCGCCGCGTGTCACTTCGATTCGAGTTGACGGTGAAATGCAAACCCGCACTAAGCCCTCAGGCCTTGATTGTTCTAACTTTGTTGTTGATCTGAGAACTTCCTTTTAAAGTTAATGTTGCGGCGGTATAAAAAAAACGATTTAAATGCAATAAACAGTTTCCTGCATTCACTGTTCCCATGCTCGTTTGTGGTCCCAATCAGCTTTAAACCTACTTCAATTTACCGTCTTTTGTGCAAGTATGTAATGTACATCTAAGAGCCAGGCCTCATTGCTGTGTTGCGTCGTGCTGCTCCGTTGTTTTTTCCATTTGGACGTTGACGTGCGACAACGTATGTCGAATCTCTATACACTAGTAGTTCGCGAACGTAGATCTCGCGAACACAATATATTAAAAAAAAAAAATTGTCCCAAGTTGATTTTTTGTAATATAGTTGAATTGTAATATGTAGAAATAAGGATTTTTGTTTATGGCATTAAATTTTAACCAAAATTCCATTGACAGATCCTACATACAAAAAAAAATGTAAACTCATGTTTTAGCAAATAAATAATCTTTGTCTTTACCTTTTAAATTTCATCAAAATCAGATGAACGGTTCGAAAGTTATCGCGTAACAAACATACATACAAAAAATGTATTTTTGCTTCAAGTTGACGTCAAATATCTGCGTTGTCCGTCGGTGATAGGAATGTGTTTAAAGAGTTTCTTTCGGCATTTTGTTTTCAGCAGTGGTTCTACCGTGCAGTGCAGCAAGTTCGCCGCGCCGCGCGTCGCTTAGACCGAAGCCGTGAACCGACCGTAAGAGATGGAATTTCCAAAAATCCTTTCTTAGCCCATACCTCTTAGTCATAATGTCACCACTCTGTCAAATTTCATCTTTATTGGCTCCGTAATTTTCGAGATTTCCTTATGAGTGTGTATATAGATTTTATTACATCCTGTATAGTAGGTATGATATTCGATGAAGTAAGTATGTATGTATGTTGTCTGAATACACAAACCACTGCACAATTATATGTGACATGTGTACTGGGCTTGTTGAGATAAGACTGATAAAGGTGTATTCTCCTTTGGTGTTTATATTACTTTCACAACTAGCTAACAAGTTTATTTGTTAGCCAAATAAAAACCCGACTTTGAATATTCATTTCACAGCTGAACCGATTTTAATCAAACATATCTAACAACCACCACATAAAAATTAGCTATTAAATAAAAAAAAACCGCATGCAAATCGGTTCACCCGTTGATGAGCTATGGCGACACAGACAGACAGAGAGACACACTTTGCGGTCAAACTTATAACACCCCTCATTTTGCATCGGGGTTTTAAAATATATCGTTAGAACGTCATCAGTTTTATTTCAGCTATTAGTCGTGAGAGGTACATTTAAATTATCGAATTATCGGATCTAATAAGAGCAGCTCGACCATGACTAATAGGTCCCAACAAAATATTGAATAAAATTTGACACTAGAGATAGAAATAACTCTCGCGATAAGAATCATCATTAACAGCCATTTATACGTCCCCACCACGCAGTCCTAATGCGGATTGGCCGGTATTATCGACTGCAAATACAACTGGGACCAACGGCTTAACGTGCCTTCCAAAGCACGAAGTAGATCAATATAGTCATTCATATAGAGTGTGTTATTGCTAACAATTTTATTTAAGTCCGAATTCCAAAGCACGGAGGAGCTTGACAATACATTTTTGGTAACCCATCTAATGAGCGACCATTGAGAAAATCGCATGCCAAGCGCCTATCGAACTTCTTCGTTGGTAGCATAAAATAATTCCTAGGTGTATTAAGTCGGCCACAAAGGGAACCTCACGTCACAGGTAACGAAGGTCGACAGCAGACTGAAATTTGTCACGTGCCGTCCCTTGGCGGCTCCTAGCTAGAGTAACCACAATGCACATTGTTTTTGGGACATTTGTGGTATTTATTTTTACGTTCGTTTGCTACGTCGGTCGATCATGTCAAAGCCTTTAAGAAAGGAAAACCGAGATCCATGACGCTCTAGAATTATAGATAATACTGGGGTCCGCACTGCTAATAACTTTGTGATGAAAATAGATATGATAATCAATGTCTTTGCATCGGCTATATCTTTAATTTATGATTTGACCTCTATTTCTTTTGGATTGCAAGGAATAACATAAGTAGGTATATTATAGTTACACATTTTACCGCGCAAAAAGGAGGTCGTGCCACACATCACAAACATGTTATATGCTGTAGAGAACTGTAGCTTCGTAGATCGACGTTCTGTCGATCGACGATCTATTCACACTGTAAGGTACTCTTGCAAAAAAACTCTTTTTTATAGATTTATTGAAAGAAGAAGTATTACATTTATCCGCGGTTTTCCAGCCATCTGGACACCCTATCTGTGGGCGTTTGAAGACAGATTCGGTATTAGTTTGATTTTATTATTGTTGGCAGTTCTTATAACATGCTTTTTTAGTTTCACCTTCTTCTTTCTTATCCAAAATACCTGTATTAATGTTTCTGTGGAAACGTCTAAAATGAAATATATATATATATATATATATATATATATATATATATATATATATATATATATATATATATATATATATATATATATTATAATCAGCACTCGGATCACAATCATAACCTGTTTTGATATACCTTTTGACTATGTACATTATGTACTTTTATATATTATTAGAAAGAAAAAAAAAAATTGTAAGAAACAATAATGGTAAGCCGATCTGGCATGATAGGGATCAACACTGTTCAAATGAGTTTCTTTCGGCATTTCTTCTCAGCAGTGGTCGTTCCGAAATGCCAGTAGTTTGTAGCTTGTGAGAAATAACTATAAATATAAAGATTGACGAGAAAAAGTGCCTGTGACGGTCTAATTTCTGAATAAATGATTTGAATTTGAATTTCAATTTGAATATTCTGTCAAATACCAAATAATAATCCTACTAATAGTATAAATGCGAAAGTTCATGAGGATGTGTGTATTTTTATTGTTTGTATGTTTGTTACTAAAAATACTTTAATATTTTACAAGCTTTTAACTTGCAATATAACTATGCCTATAGCATATTGCAACTCCATTATGAAGCAGATATCTTCAACCAATTGAGCTCAATAATACTGTACATTCGTCCTCCAATTTTTTAATATATGTATAAGACCTATATTTGTTAATTGACTGCGGTGAAGTTTGTTGCGCCGCTTCTTCTTCACCTGCGCTTTGGAAGTCGGCAGTAGACTTAGTTTAAGTAATTTTTTGACGTCAATAAGTGATGTATATCATCCTAAATTCAATAAAGAATTTTGAATTTGAATTTGAACTGAAATTTTGTACACACGTTTAGATGATAAAGCATTGCTGTCTTAAGCACCAGATGGTGCACACAGGAACGACTCCAGAGGTGCGAACTCCACATGGGCTTACTGAACGGACATTATTTGTCACAGATTGAATGCAATACGATCTCCCTGACAACAATAAAAGCAAATGTGTCGAAAATGACTTTTTGTAACACTGCCGCTTCTCCTGCCGCTGCCGGAAATATTTCCCTAAATACTTCTGCGGCAATACAACGCGAGTGAGCATTTACACTCAGCCTTCATATTCTTATTCTCTCTCTCTCTTTCTCTCTCTCTCTTTCTCTCTCTCTTTCTCTCTCTCTCTTTCTCTCTCTCTCTTATTGCAAATTTTACAAATAACTGATTAATAAACGAATTGCTATAGTCAGGTAACAAAACATAGCGTGGCACGTTCTATTTTGATCGAATTGCGTCGGCAACAAGCAAGAATGTAAACACTCGTTCGTGCTCTCCTGCCCGTCTTTTGACTTCAGCGCGAAAAACCTACAATCGAGGGAACGCCGGGCAGCGGCAGTGACAGCGCGAGTAACCTATTTACATACTCGTGCTACCCACTGGGATGCTAACTTCCCTGCCCAATAGGGCTGAGTGTAAATGTGGCTTATTAGTTTTTATATCTGTGCTTATTTCGTACAAAGAAACCCGTGTTTTAGCCGAAAGTAGTTTATAATCAGTGTGCAAGCCGGGCCGTGATAACGTGGAGGTATTCAAAGGGTATCCGTGTCAAGTGTCGGAGTCGAAGCTGATTTCGCGCAGTCTTAGCTCTTGACGCAAAATATGTAGAAAACAGAACGTTTACCTATAACAAAAGTTACAGGACAAGTTGAAAAACATTTATTGTTTTATTCGTATTACCTATTTTTTTAAAATTTATTATAAATATGTAATAAAAGCTATTTAACGTATTTGTATAAATGATTACATAATTAATTGCTACATGCTTCGTCAAAACGTAATTATTATTAATATTTATTTATTATACAAATAGAAAATTACAATGGGTACTTTGAGACTCCAACTATGATTTCCTTTCGATTCCAGACCAGTATGGAAGAATTCTTGAATGTTCCAGTCAAATTCAATTTCCAATTCAAAATTCTTTATTCAATTTAGGATGATATACATCACTTATTGACGTCAAAAAATTTACTTAAACTAAGTCTATTGCCGGCTTCCGAAACGCAGGTGAAGAAGAAGCGGCGCAACAAACTTCACCGCAGCCTTTTCTCCAAGAACGTCAATTAACAAATATAGGTCTTATACATATATTAAAAATTATCATTATTAAAAATGTCAAAATTTGAATGAATAAATATAATAAAATAATAAAAAAAGTTGCATTTCCAATAAAATTATTGAAAACTAGCTTTTGCCCGCGGCTTCGCTCGCGTGAATTTCATAGCAAAATTTCAGTAATTTTATCGCGTACTGGTAAACATATTATATGATTCAAATTCGGATTTTTTTCTCATCTTTACTTCAATTTTCTGTTTCCCGTTTTCAATTATCCTACGGGTACCTGATTATTTACCGGGATGAAATGTATCTAAGATGTTAACCCGGTATATAAGGTACCTACATACCAAATTTCAAGCAAATCGGTCCAGTAGATTTCGAGTGATACTCGTTCAGACAGACAGACAGACAGACAAAAATTTCCAAAACTATATTTTCGTCATCTATATCTGTAATTAAGTATATTCCATGAAGAATTAAAAAAATATATTCAATGTACAAATTTGACCTTTCTTCAATTTTATTATATGTATCTTCTACACAAGTAGAAGAAGGCTTGGAATTTCTCGGGAAAAGATAAAAAATGAGAAATACATTAATGCATAATACGTAACGCATGTCCTAGAATTTGCCGTGAATGTGATTGACGTGTGACAAAGATCCGTCGAACTAGTCTAACATTGCTAATGTAGCGGGAGCTAGGTAATTATGCTCGAGTGCCACAAAGGGAAGATCTTCTCGCCAGGCTAGATCGCCTGGGGAACCGCACGGCTCCGACAGTGTCATGTCGGAGGTTGTATTTATGCTTCCAATCGAAAACGCACTGTCTGCGCGGTCTAGGCTTGTTAGCTGTCCATAGTGAGTCGACCGTCGTGCCATCTGTCCGTAGTGTCCTGGATCATTTGTGTGCCTTGTTATTCGCTGCGTTTGGTCGGCTTTTTACATCTGCGCCGTTGTGCATGTGGCGTGATAGATGTCGCCACACTAACCAGTCTAAATAGTCGGCGAAGCCGCGGTAAAAACTAGTATTTATTATAATATCTAATCAGCTAACTAAATTCATGACCCAATCTCCTTAACTAGGCATCGCTTCCACTAAAGCAGTTAGTAGCACATGACTTTTATTTCACGGTTTCGGTTCGATCGGTCTGTTAAGTTTTTATAGATCCTAACTAATGTTATAAATGTAAAGTATATTTGTTTGTTACCTCTTCAAGCTTTATCTACTTAAGCAATCTTATTGAAATTTTGCAAACATATAGTTTGAAGTACGGAGGACAACGGGTACTCGGAAAAATTACTACTTCCGTGGGAAATCATGCGGGCGAAGCCGCTGGCAAAACCTTGTATAATATAATTATTAATTACTAGCTTCGCCCCGGGGCTTGGCTCCCATGGGAATTTCGGGATAAAAGGTACCCTATATGTTATTCCAGGTTATATTCTACCCGTGTACCAAATTTCATAACAATCTGTCCAATAGATTTTCCGTGAATGAGTAACATACACTCCTCACAAACTTTCGCATTTATAATATTAATAGGAAATAAATTATCTATAGATAGAATTTTTATAGAAAATAAAATGGCACACCTGTGTACTTTTTATCTTGTGTTTGTAGGTATGTGGATAGTGTCGATAACGTTTATATTGGAAATTCCTGAGTATTTATTTTATCCCTTTTATTCTTTACCCCCATGGCGGGGTCGTATGTCAAAAGTCGTATGTAAACAAGGATTTTATTCTTAGTTTTTATTTATTAACCCCCACAGAAAGAAGGGAGTTATTAGTTTAACATGTCTGTGCGTCTGTATCTGCATCGTAGCAGCCAATCCAAACCAATCTAATCGGTCCAGCAGGTGATAATCACCGATAGCTGATCTGTGTGTTGTGGCTAAAGCCACATCAACACACAGATCACCTATCGGTTGACTGGTAGAAAAAGCCTCAGGCTTTAAGTCCGCCATTTACATGTTTTTGTAATAAAGATAAATAAAATCAAAATAGATAAAAATGTATGGATTTAGAGCTAGTCATTATGGATGGATGTATCGATCCATTTAGGCACAAACTTTCACGCTTGTCCATTTATATAGTCTGCAGGAATGGCGGCTGCAGATTACGAGAGTTGGTCCAAATGGCCCATATCTGGTAATATCGGCCAATAAAATCTAAATTCTATCACGGGCCGGATTGGGGGTTACTGCCGCGTTTGGCAGGGAGAGGACATATATATAAGCTGAGGCGGAGCATTGACGACCTCGGTGCAGTGGTAAAGTGCTTGCCTCTGAATCGAGAGGTCCCGGGTTCGATCCCCGGTCGGGTCATGATAGAAAATGATCTTTTTCTGATTGGCCCAGGTCTTGGATGTTTATCTATATATGTATTTGTTATAAAATATTACCTCGTTGAGTTAGTATCCTATAACACAAGTCTCGAACTTACTTTGGCGCTAGCTCAATCTGTGTGATTTGTCACAATTTATTTATTTATTTATTATTATTATTTATTGCGATTCTGCAAGACTTGTCAAAAAACTTATTTCTGAGGGTGAAATGCCGGTTTGCATTTACACTTCTCACCATCGAATCGATTCGAAGTGTGACGCAGCGAACCAATGACATTGCAGTGTGGTTGTCGTTGCGTCACAAGGGCGCAATGTGATTGGATCGCTGTGTCTCATTTCGAATCGATTCGATGGTGAGAACTGAGAAGTGAAATGCTAACCTGTAATTCATCCACTGAATCCGTGCGAATATGGTTAATTGTTATTCTGTAAAACTAGATCGAGCACTAGCACAACACATGCGGCCTCGGCTTCTCGGCAAATTGAACTATAATCACTCCGCGATTTTGACTTAAAGTACGAGTATGTATGAGACTAGATGTTGTTCGGGGCTTCGCTCCCGTAGGAATTTTGAGATAAAATATAGCCTTTAGCAATCTTGGATAATGTACCATTCTATTGGTGAAAGAATTTTTGAAATCGGTTCGGTAGTTTCGTAGACTACCCGCTTCAAACATACAAACGCTTACCTCTTTATAATATTGGCATAGATATGGTCTAATTGTTATGACGCCAGTCTGTAAACCGAAAGGTTAGGCTTCAATAGTGGTTAATTTTTATTTTGGTGACCATCTGTGAAGGCTCTTATATTATTAGAAACACCAGTGAAAAAAATACTGTGATAATGACAATGCTTTCAAAGATATGACAAAGAAAATCATACATTTTTGGACTCGTATCAAAAATGTATGCAAAATGATACTCTAACATGACGACACAATTGAGTAATATCTTATGGGGAAAGGCTATATTTGTTCGACATCCACTTCTATTATTGCACTGATGGAGGAAGCCACAAATCTTCTTAATAAAAGTTGTTTCAAAGTTTTTGTTATGGTTAAGGTTATTTTCAAAATTTTTGGACTTTCCATTGAACGAGCCGTCAATTAGTTAATTATCATTAATCTTCGTGGTTCATGTTACTTAAGCGAACAAATGTACCTACTATGACCTCGCCTTTAGAATCCGTATGAGTGGTATAGATTCACTGAAATCATGTTACTGAATTAATCTCATAATGGACTAACTGATATCAAGTTATTCGTAGTTACATAATAATATATTCCGCAGTTCAGTTACATGGTTATGGCCATTAATATTGTTTTATTCTAGCGGCCCGTCCCGGCTTTGCTCGGGTGAAATCATAATTAAAAATTAACCTTTCTTACTCGCGAGTGTTTCGTCTATCTCTGTGCCAAATTTCATCAAATTCATTACAAACACAAATGCAAATCTTTTCTCTTTATAATATTAGTATGGATTAGTATCGATTAACTGAAGTTGTGGTCCAGGGGTTAATACCGTCTGCATGTAATCGAAAGGTCCGGGTATTTGTTTACCAATCTGACTCATGTATAAATAGTTTTCATAAACCACCATATATAGTAGTTTTCTTGCTTTCGGTGAAGCAAAACACTGTGAGGAAACCTGTGCACACTGGTTGACAGTTTAAACAAAATGGCGTACTTTGCGTTTCGCGTAGCTTAAAGTAAACGTCAAAGTTGACTGGTGCAACCTGGTGGTAAATAAAAATTAAAAAATCAAAACACATTAATTCGAAACACCGTTTTATATAGTATTAATGTATTCGAAATCAATATTTGTTTTTCAAAACCGAAGCCTAATTCCAGGTTAGTCTGTTTAATAATTCAGTCACGGGCTAAGGAGAGATTGACTAATAGACGGTCAGCGGTGCTCCAGGTAAACGTTAGGCGTTCAATGAGTTTAGTAGCAAGAGGCGACGTTATGGAAACACGTAGGTAGAAGTATTCCAAAGAAGGATGACGTCAGGCAAGCGGTCTGTTGTAAAATCACTACTTATTACTCCTAAATAATTGACCGAGGGTTTACAAATCAACTTGGCGCAAAAATTCATTTTTTGTATGCATATATGTTCGTAACGCGATAACTTTGGAACCGTTGGTGTGATTTTGATGAAATTTAAAAGGTATATATAATCTGTCAATAGAATCTTTAAGTTCGTGGGGCATCAAAATCGGTTCAGTTAGTTTTTGTCCTGTCAGTCGTCACCTCTCTCTCATCCCCGCAAGTTCCCACCACACGTGAAGCGGCTAAAACACCACTTAAAAATTACTAATTGTTCGCTGCGAACTTAGACTTTGCAAACACAATTAACTTTTACAAAATTGTGAATATTTCAAAAACGACTTAACCGACTTTGTTTCCACACAAGCTTAAACATATAAATTGACAGATCCTTTAAAATTTCACCAAAATCAGCCCAACGGTTCGAAAGTTATCGCGTTACAAACATACATACATTCATAAAAAAATATTATGATTATATTATACTAATAATATAATCGTAATATTTTTTTATTGAAGTTGAAATAATATTGTCATCTCTATAACGAATAACTCAATGTGCAACCCGGATTACGCAATTTAATGTAGGTTCATTCGTCACTGAAGTTAGTTATTGAAATACGGTGGGCAATTTAAGGGCAAAAGTTTAGGCTTCAGGTCACTGGGACGTATTGATAAACTGGTTTGCGGTTAGTAATTAGCTTAATTTGTATATATTTTTAGACATGGTATTGTCATAATTACAATTAATAGTTACTGCACCTGGGTTTTGCCCTTATTGGCATTTTGGGACAAAAAAAACGGGCTTGCACCCCGGGAGTGCCGGCAGCAGTGAAAATTTGAATATTAACGTTGTGCATCTTTGACGTCTTACGAATTTTCGATCAGGGTCACGTGTCCTGACGCGAGTTTAATATTTTTAACCCATCACAAAATGTGCACAACGCCGCTAAAGAAGATTTCACTTCTAAAACGTTTTGGAACAAAAATCCCGAGACTATCCCGCTATTCCGAGATTGTTCCTGTAAAATCCCGAAATCTCGGGATCACAAATAACGGTCGGGATTGTATTCCCTAGTGGCGAGTTACATGGGCACTGCATTGTGCAGTATCCGGTTATCGACTAGTTTTTAATAAATCTTATAATATCTTTGCCGTGGAAACAAATGAAGAACTGTATGTAAAGAAAAACAAACAAATCAATGGGCGCTCGTGTACTGTGAAATTCATTTAGTCAAATTATTCTGGAACTTTCGGCCAGTAAAATTAAATTTGGATGTTCCAGCAATTCGCTATTGTTTTGAATGATTTCTTTGTTCGAATTTGTTTTTGTCAATTTCCTTACTAGCTGTTGACCGCAGCTGTTATCGTAACTAATACTATAGACTTATCCTAACTTATATTCTAAATGCGAAAGTAAGTTTGTTTGTTTGTTACCTCTTCATATTCATATCTATGCTATATCTATTCGACTAACTTCTTGAAATTTTGTATACATATAGTTTGAAATACGGAGAAGGACATAGGGAATCAATTTCCCGGAAAAATAACTGTTAACCGTGGGAAATTTACGCGGGCGATGCTTCAGGCAAAAGCTGCTTGGTGGATAAGCCCGCCTACACGTGGCTATCGAGTTTCGCAACTCTTGGGTCTACCTACCCCGGCATCTCTCTATATAGGCTGAGCGTTTTCTCCTTAGCCTTTGAAATTCGGAGCCCAATGTCCGATTTCCTTCTTTTCCGTCTCTTCACACGGTATTCTTAGTTGTTAGACCATTGGCACGGATATCATCCTTGAGGACATCAAGCCATTTTTTGCCCCTTCTACTAGGGCCAGACATTTGATCCCTACGTGATTTGCCAGTCTACACAAAACTCCTGGACTTTGACTGCTATGTCTTGGAGTTGAATATTGCTACGAATGCGGTACCTATACAACATCCTGGTACCTCTGTCTGAGGCATATAGTCATTACTTAGTCAGCTAACAAAGGAACACTGTAGTCCTAGACTTAAAATCCAGGACTACAATTCCAAGAATCGTGTTACACTCAAACCGCAAATATCTAAATAGGTCTAGGCAGCTTGGAGCATGGTAAGACCTGGCTTTCAGTCTAAGCCCCCTTGATAAATAACAACAGTAATTTAAGATCTTTGAGGTTAAGCGGAATGGGTATAGAATGGGAACGGGTTTTTGGGCCGGACGGAAATGAGACTTGGATGAGTTGCACTAGTCAACTTTATTGGCTTAAACCGGCGGCGCGCCGCTGACGTTAAAAACAAAATGGCTTCATTTTTCGATTTTCAATTAACGTCAAAGTTGACAGATGCTACCCAGTCTAAAGGTTGAAGTGTATACACATGCTTTTATTGTCGCCAGAGAGATCTTGTTTTATTTGACTTTTTAATTTAACTTATAACATTTTTATAAAGCCAAGATTCCATCTTCAGCACTAAAAGGTTTATGTAATCAAACAATAATTGCCTTTAATTCAGTAGGTCCCTAGAGAATGTAATGCTAATAACCACTTACGTAATGAAATTAGTTTTGCACGTAGTAACTAGTTTTCGTTCTAATTTTAGCGTTAAACGTTTAAGTTGGACTATTGTGGCTTGTGGTTCTGCCCTAGAATACTACTCTATATTCTCCCGTGGATATCGTACGAGGCGATTAAGGGAGATATAACACAACATTAGTATTCCCAAGGCAGGCAGGTAAAATCACAGCTTCATCATAAAAATGTTATGTTTATTTTTTTACGCTAACCCAGGGCTTCGCGGCGTCACAGCCCCGAACATAACTGGGAAGACGAGGAGATTTAGGTTTGACTACTATGGATGACAAAAGCCGCCCAGAGTCGGCTTTCCTACTTTTTCTCCACCACTTTGAAGTTTTAAGAGTCTAGCTTGAAAGAAATGCCGCTCACGCGCAGGCCCTGGCAGACTCATTGGCAGACTCACTCCTGGCTCACTCTGCATATCTCTGCATATTGCGTTCTGAGCTGTGACGCCGCGAAATCCGAGATTAGCGTAAGATAAATAACATTGAGAAATTCGAAGATACGGCGCGGCTATTTTTTCACAAACAACAAACCTTTGATTAACATCAAAAGCCGAAATTTTCATTAATTATTTCTAAACTTTATATACTTTCGCAGACGATCGACAAGTTTAATTATTATAGCTGCTATACCAGGGCATATTTTAAGAAGAGATGAAAATCACGTCACTCAAAGGGCATTAAAGATGGAAGTAAAGGGTTCCAGGAATAGAGGAAGACCTAGAAGAAATGGATGGAGTGTGTCAAGGACAGTATGAACAGGAAAGGGGTATCAATGGATGTGGCAAATGACAGAACGAAATGGAAAGAACTTACATACTGTGCCGACCCCACATGAGTGGGATAAGGTCAAGAAGAAGAAGCTGCTATAGCAGTAATGTGTCACCGAACGAGTCAAATTGTTTTTAAAATAAATTTCACAATCCTGCTTTACTTTTTATATATGTATGTTAAGTTTAGGTTATTCCAAGATTTTCTATAGGATATTCACTGGGCAATATGTGACAAATAAACACAATATGTCTAAGAGAATCAACGTCGAAAGCCAAATGTGCTGGTGTGTTGCCAAACTTCAGTTAATATATCTAAATACGTTTGGTATAAGGCAAGAGTGCCTTATACCAAACGTATTTAGATATCATCACAAAAATAAATATTTTTATATCAAAAAATTTAATGGGTTTGACCTTAATCTAGGATGCAAACATGAGGCCTATGAAGTTACATTAATGCTCGAAAAATTCTACGAATTCGTCTTGAACATTTACTTATTTTGACTAGCTGCGTCACGCAGCTGGTGCGCTGGGGCCCGTGGGAATATCAGAATAAAAAGTAATCAATGTGATTCAGGAACAATGTAGCTTCCTACCGGTGAAAGAATTTCGGAAATCGGTTTTGAATTGTTCCGAAGATTACCCTCTCTATACACACAAACTTACAAATCAGAGTTACAGTTTCTCATTACATTATATTAGTGTAGAAATGTATGTGTGTAATTTATTTAGTGTACCTATATTACTATACCTATATTAATATTGTATTTCTTTCGAATATCAACTCAGGACCATCACCGCTTCGAAACTTATTCGTTTGCGAGATGTTCTCCCGCCGTCACTTATGTATTGCGCCACACCCTTAACACAGCTCATGCCCATATCCAGATTAATACGCGAGATCTGTTAGACTTAACCTTAGTACATATTTTTTATTTTTTTTCTCTTACTACGCCTGTCCGCACTTTGTGAAATTACCATGATATGAATAAATGCTGTGAATATTTTTTCTTAGTACACACTTCTTCATATTTTTTACCTTTTGTATCTCACTGTCATCCATTTTTTTGTCGCCAAACAGCTGTGCTTGCATTGTTGTAGTATTCCATTCAGTAGATTTGGCCTGATGGGCGAACAAACATATAGACAGACTAAAATTTTAAAAAATATTGTTTAGGCTTCTATTCATTAGTCTCATAAAGATCAATAACTTATATGTAAAGACATAATAACTTGTAGTTTTATTATATGTATAGATATCAATAAGTCGCCATCGATACAGCAGAGTCATATACTTCAGCGTGCAATATTTTTTAAATTTCATAAAATGAAAATACTTTAATTAACAACGAATTACTTAACAAATAACATTTTGTATTCGTTTTGATTCCAAAAAGAGGGAATTTTAATTAATGTAGTTGAAGCCAAGAATAAAGTTCCATTAACATTTTATTCTTGTTATTTTTACAGCTGTTCACAGTATCACAATGAGCTTAAGACAGCACAATTGAAACCAGAGCAGCTTTACTTAATTTAAACCGGTTTTGTTTAAGTCCTAGATTGCAGTATTGCTGCTAAAGATCGTAGACGTAGGTGGGTACAAAAGAATTGGTTTTTATTACAAGAAAATAATTTTTGACACATGCTTATCGAGTTACACGAGTCAATCTAAATTTATAATACTTTTAATTTAATTTTTAAAAACTAAATGATATCATAAATTATATTTTTAATCTTAACGTTCATGACAAGTAAAATGAAAAGTACTTTTCCGAGTAAAAGAAGTGAATATTTTTTCATTTTATTACACGCGTGGTCTACTTTTGTGTTGTAAATAGGGCGCAGGCCCATCATTAACTTTCAAATAACGTTTCAAATGTAGCGCAGTTCAAGTCGTATTAGTATTTAATAATATCAACTTGATGGTAAGAATTTGCAATGCAGATCAGTTTAGGTCCTGAACTGGATCGCATTAAAAGATGTTAATATTCCTTCGGTACTGCTGTCAATTTCATTTTTTTGTACAAAATTTTATTTAACTTGCAATATAAATGTATGTCCCTATGTTTTTACGCTGACTTCGGGCTTCGTGGCTTCACAACTCCGAACGAAACTAGGAGCATGCAAGATGAGTGAAACAATAATATAGCCGTGGCATGCCTCTGTCTAGTGAGCACATATCCTGATATCTGGCATAAGCTGTCACATAAATATCTCACGTCGAGTTGTCGCCTACGCTGCACTGTGGTGCACATCCATCAAGACATCACAAAATGTACCTTATTCACACACAATAGGGTTGTTTGTGTTGATATTTTGCGTAAAATAGTGCACAAATATGGATTTGTTCACAATTTTTTTTAATTGGACGTAATTTAATTTTCTATAACATTCAACATGTCAGTTCCTACATGGGCGTATTTCTAAGATGGCGCTGATGGCGAATAAAGAACTCCACTAATATTTTAAAGAGGAATAGTTTATATGTGTAATCGTTCTACCTCAACCGATTTCCAAAATTATTTCACCCGTAGAAAGCTACATTATTCCTTATTGACATAAAATACTATTTATCCGGATATTCCCAATGGGAGGTAGACCCAAGAATGTTTAGACCGAAGGTTTAACTGGCAAAAATGCTTGGTGAAGGTAATAGTGACGTCACTATTTCAATATCTCACATTGAGTCAATTTACATACAATAATTGACTTTAATTTATTGTATGTGAATATTTAAGATACTTCAAACATTTTATCTTTTACTCGGTAAAAAGCCTATTGAAAAATTCTCAATTAATGTTTATCTTGTCTATGATTTTGTAAACCAAAATTTCTTAGTTAATATTTATCTATATATCACATATTTCTTAATTGTTTGCATTTTTCTTATATGGTCTTTGTGTGTACACTGTTTTTGAATTGTAGTGTAGATCGTAACCTTATAATTTTACTACTATGTATAGTTTTACTACAATTTGTTATGTGTATTTAAATAAATAAATAAACCTTCACTATTTTTCATTTCACTATTCACTAATTGGTCTGCCGCTATTGTCGACTCGTGGGAAGACGCTGGACTGTCAGATGCTTTCAATCGGTCTTTGTGGAAGTCTAAGGCCTATGTCCAGTAGTGGACTTCTTGTGGCTGAGTGATGATGATGATATTTGGTTTTTGGTGTTCTATTAAGTTAAAATAAATAAACAAAATATTCATGGATACATTGTTAAAATTTGCGAAGGTGAAACAACTGGGTAAAATTGAAAGAAACTCAAACTTTTGTGTAGTTGCAAAATTAAACTTAAGAAAGGTTTAGCGTGTGTACAAGCAGGTGTATCGATAAGCAACGAATGGTTCTCGATTCAGTTCACTCGATACAATCGTGAGATATATAGCGGCAATCGATTTTATGGATGAGCGGTTGAAATACTATAAATCCATGTTGTTGAAATACTATATTCGAGTGATTTGAAAATGGCGGATAAAAATACATTTTGCGATTTTCCTCGTTGGTAGGTACTAAATTTGTCATTTTTTAGAAATCCATATAACTATATTGTATTCGTGCATAAAATATGAAAACGTATTTGTCTTTTACGTCAAAATGGTGCATCGGATTGAGGTGATTTTTGGTGTGGAGATAGTTATAGTAGGTAGCGCATAGATCGACAAAAAATGAAAAAAAAAAAAACAGGGGTTTTACCATCATCTCTTAACACGATCCACTTTACGACCTAAACTGAACTGCATCGCAAATTCGTACCATCGACTTAATTTTTTGTATGAATGCGATTCATTTTAGGTTCCTAAATTGAACTGAGTTGCATTGGAATCGTTTTGTAAAAGTTGATGGTAGGCCAGCAGCACTTAACGTTACGCATTTTGCTGGGGACAACCTGTATCGCTTTCACTAGATAGTATAAAACAAAGTCGCCCTTCACGTCTGTCTGTTTTTACTATTATTTTTTTCTACGATTTGTATAAATCATATGACAAAGAACATAAAAACGTAACCCTTTTTCAGCAATGGCAAAAGGATATATATCAAAATCAGCACTTTTACTTAGAAACTTCAACAGTAAAAAAGGTCTAGTCTATTATGTTCAAATAACTCATTGTTAGCACATGTCTACACGGCTCACGTGAAACCATAGAGTTTAAAATGATATATGCTAGAAGTGGCGATATTGTTATTTTGTCCCGTTATGATATAACATTATAAAATTGTACAGAGCTCGCAGAATATAGACTCAATAAATATATATATATATTGAGTGACTTTCTTTCGTTTCGATTGTGTTACTTGCTAATACTGGTCCAAAGGCTTTTGATAAAAGTTTTAACACTATCTACCGCGTCTAATGAACTTAAACTGTCAACCAGTGTGCACGGCTCCGAAAGGAAACAACGTGCGAAAATATAAGAGTTCTTCTTGTTCATTATACTGAATTCCGCGCATACTCGTACAACTCTAGGTACATTTTCGTGTCGACAGCTAAAGCCGTTCATTTGCACTGTGACAAAGCTGACACAAATTTTTTCACTAACAGAGAGATTTGGATTGACTACGCTTCAACGTGTATTTTCTGAATATTCGTTATTATTCCGTTAAAAATAAAACTACATAATAACTGTCAAATTAGCTGCTTGTGGTTTTTGAAGTTACGTATTAAGAAAACGGTGTTTAAGGGGAAAAATCTAAGAGACATGACCAAAGTTTGACCTGTCCCGACGCTTGTCTGCAATCAAATTTTGCATGTTTTTCACCTACTTCCACTTGTCACATACAGTTGAAATTTCCCACGTCTCTTCAGTTTCCATGTCAATACTTTATTATAAGCATGTGCTGATGGTGCACGTAGGATCGACTTCCGACGAGGGACACCTCAACAGTTTACAGCACGGACATTATTTTTCTCGACGCAACGAGCTCTCGAGCAACAAGATCTCTCTGGAATTACGCATTAAAAAAATTAAAGAATTATTTAACAAGTTTATTTGTTAGACAAATTAAAACACCCCCGACTTTCAATATTCATTTCGCTACAACTTATGAACGGTTGAACCGATTTTCATGAAACATGGCTACGAACACTCGGGCTAAAATTATCTATGACACAAAAAAAAACTAAGCGAAAATCGGTTCATCCGTTCGGAAGCTACGATGCCACAGACAGATACACAGACACGTTAAACTTATAACACCCCTCTTTTTGCGTCGGGGGTTAAAATGGAATAATGTAACTAATTATCTTCGGGCATAAAAACTTCTTGTAATGTTAATCACAATATCAAAATAATATTTAACGACAAATTATCTATCCTCAAGCGTATCACATATATAATTAACACAATAAGCGATGCAAATAAGCCTGTATTAATCCGAAACATTTGCATATTTACGCGTACGTACACTGCATTATGACGGCATAGTGAAACGACTGATCTAATTATAAAACGAATATGAGATTAGATAATGTTACCAGCTATTCTCAGCGCGTTCGGGTCTGTGACGCTGCAGAGCCCTATGTCAGAGTAAAATTGATACGTCTATTATTTTACAAGCCCACAACAATAGTAACCAATCAAATACTTTTGTAGCTTATTTTCTTATCCAGCGCAAAATTGATAGTTTTTATATAATATGTAAAGAAAGAGTTATGCAAGCCAATCTTAGAAGCAAACTGAAAGGGAAGACAGGCGTCGTGTTGTATCGTGACCTTAAAAGCAAAATCGAGGTGTTTAAAAAAATATATATAATATGATCACAAGAATATCCTATTCTTGTGATCATATTTCAAAATCCTTTTCTTTCATTACTTTGTAATAATGAAAGGAAAATTGTCTATTTTCGTAAATTTTAATGACTGTAATACTCAGTTTAGTAATAAATTTACGAAAATAGACTCAACTCTAGTCACAAAAACAGGTTAAAAAATTGTTCTATCAAGCAACTAAGTGCTAACTTCGTCTCGCTCTCTGCTTTCAGGTTTTTTTTTCTATTTAGTTTGATATCAAGCTTTGTAAAATCGCTTTTGGCCGTATTGCCAGGCAATTAGAACGAATAGGTAAATAAAACTTAACTTGGAAATGAAAATATTTCGTTGCGTGAATTTGGTTTAAAAATTTCCTTCAGAGAGAAATTTGTTTCACAATATTAATTCATATGTAAATGGAAAAAAAAAATTCTAGTCACGAATTATGTTTTTTTAGTTATACCTAATTATTCATTATATTCATAGTTTTGTACTTTATGAGTGGATTGCACCAGTCAACATTAACGTTAACTTTACAACATTGGCGCTCAAAGTACGCAATTTTGTGTAAACGTCGGCGACGCAGGTTAAAGTCAACGTCAAAGTTGATTAATGCATTAGAATATGCTATAAGAATATAATAACTTCAAGTCACCCTAAAATAGAAAATATAGAAAGAAAATAAGAACAATACCTATATACCTATCAAACGTCACGTTTAAAAAAAATAACCACGAAATCAAATCAAACATTCCTATTCGATTTTCAATTCAAATCCGGAAAATTACGCGCGCTTTTTTTTCTTTATTAATTCTGTTAACTGGCAATGCACGAGAATGTAAATGGTAAAATCCTAGATCGTGCTGGCCAGGAAATTAATACTGGCACGAATACATCAGACGCCGGAATCAATTATAAAAGAGGGAAGATAACAAACATGGCTGCCAGTGAAGTCACGGAAGCGAAAATCTGCTTTTATTTCAATAAATTTTTGTCATAAAAAATCAAAATTATTTTTTCAACGTACGGTGATATACATTAGATATGGACTTTAAAAAAAAGTATATCGCCGCTTATTAGTATATATATATATATATATATATATATATATATATATATATATATATATATATATATAAGACTAATAAACGGCGCAACAATGAGGCAACAAACATCAACTCGGCCTTTTCTCCAAGAACGTCAAGTCACAAACGTCAATTATCGACTTACTATTATATTGAGGCCATGGAATTAGTAGATAGTATGGTTGTACGGAGTACCTACTAATTGAGACACGTGTATTTCCGGTACAATTTAAAAGTCTGTGGCTTTTTTGCACATACAGAAAATTTATACGGTTCAGAGTAAATTAAAATGGACGTAACAACAACCGAGTCGTGTCCAAATCAATTACTTGCTTCGTCGCTTCACGTGTTAGCCGTGTAAATGTTGTCAAAACATTATTTTACTATAGATTTTTTCAATTCGTTTACATTGACCTGAACCTGTAGCGTTAAAAAATCCGGAGGAAATATAGAAATTTTTCCGACAACCAAGAGTAAATGTTAACAATTCATACATACATTCTTCCAGCACCACAGATTAAAAAGCATTTTTAAATTAACAATTTTAAAGTTGTCAAGTTTTGTCTTTCAATAACATACATTTTTGTCAATTTCCAGAATTAAATTAAAAGTGAAAGTAGATATTACGTGAGTATTTCTTTCACTCAAATGCTTTATGGATGTTAGGTAAATGTGGAATTGCAATTCTGAATTTCTCACCATAAATAAATATACGTTTCTGTCAGAAGGGTAAACCCAAGAAGTGCTGGCTTGATGTCGTCAAGCATGATATGCGTGCCAATGGGCTGACAACTAGAGATGCCGACGACCTTGCGAAGTGGATACGAAAAAGTAGAAAAGCGGATCCTGGGCTCCCAACCTCAACGGCTGAAGAAGAAACCGAGGTGACGATTAGAAGAAAAAGATGAGGATGAAGAGGTTTTCCCGGTTGCTTCCACCATAAAGCATTTTTTTTTGAGTTTTCGTTTCCTTATTATTATTTTTTCTTTAAAACAATTGTAATTGTGCTACTTGTATGTGTATTTCCGCACGTATTACTTAACAAAGCAAATCAAGAGCTATGCTAAAGTAAATTAATTGACAGCACTATATTACATGAAGCCGCGAATGCACGTGGTTAAGTTACGCTTCACACGGATATAGTTAAACTGGATGACTAGGCTTTTTACCTGCCGTCTACACTTCTTGTAATTGTGGTGTCCTTGCGACACCACGATAATACCAACACACGTGGTAGTGATTAATTATTATTATCATTAAGTATCATATAGTACTAGCTTCGCTGCCGTGGGAATTTCGGGATAAAAAATACCCTATGCGTTATTTAGGTTATATTCTACACGTATACCAAAACATACATACGTAAATTTTCACAAACTTTCGCATTTATATTATTAGTAGGATACAACAAAGTCGCTTCCCGCTGTCTGTCTGTCCCTATGTATACTTAGATCTAACGGATTTTCATGCGAGTTTTTTTTAAAATAGATAGAGCAAAAGGTATGTGATTTGACTTGATAGCAACTATCCAATTTTACATCTTTGTATAAACCATTTGAGGGCCCAATTAAACCTCACATATTTGGTGAAATAGCCCTGACAGGGCTGTGTCTTGTATAACGAGTGCGTTAGATTGCCAGGACTCGGATTACAAGGTATAATACATTGTAATTAATTAATAGTTATATATTAAACAACATGTATTAAACGCGCACATACCTTTTTTATTTCTGGCGTCTGGGAAATAAATCAGGTATGTTTGTGCGATAAATAATACATGTCGTTTAATATTATATAATTATGAACCGCGAAAGTTTAAAAGTAGTTATTAATATTTATGCCAAACATTATTAACTATTAAAAAATAAAGAATCTAATCAAGGTACCATATCTTACCATTTCGTATATGTACGCATACATATAGATTATATATAGACTAGATGTAACCCGAGGCTTCGCTCCCGTGGGAATTTCGAGATAAAATATGGCCTATAGCAATCTTGGATAAACTTTCCAATGGTGAAACAATTTTTGAAATGTGTTCGTTGGTTTCGGAGATAACCCGCCTCAAACATACAAACTCACAAACGCTTACCTCTTTATAATTATAGTATAAATATAATGTTTACACGTCTAAATAAAATCAAATTAACATTTTGCCAACCCTGTGCGTGCCCTTATAAATGATAACCATAACTAATTTAGGTGACTAAGATTTCAGGAAATTATTTTAATTGACATAGTTTGTAGTATTTTGAAATCAGTCTTGTGATACATTGCCATTGTTCACAGAGTAAGGTATAACATTTAGTATAATACACATACAACAAAATACCTTATAAATATTTGTTGCTTTTGACGCGTTTGGTTCGAGCACATATTAAAATACAAACGTGCAATAGACAAGCTGATAAAATTTTGATTTGATGTCTTTTGATGCACCTCACTTTTACGAAAATAACATTTTTGACACAAGCTTTTATCAGTCGGAGAGATATTTTTGCATTCAATGTGTGACAAAAAATCATCAATTACGCAGTGCTTAGCGCGCTCGGCCTGAGATAGAGACGGTTAAGTCGGTCGGTCATTGGATGGGTGACCAAAAATGTATTATCTTAAGCTTCTCCGTGCTTCGGAGGGCACGTTAAGCCGTTGGTCCCGGTATTTGCATTTGCAGTCGTTAAAACCCACAGTGGGTCATGATGCATACCCTTTATCCATTCATAAGGAAGGCCTGTGCCCCAGCAGTGGGGTTTAATTGGTAGCTGATGTTGATGATCAATTTACCCATGTCATGTCACATTTATCACCAAACTTAACCTATTAATTCCCGATCTGACTGCAATTCTACTGTTGTCCAATTGTTTTCATTATCTCCAGTAGTGAAGGATTGAGGTCAACACCTGTAACGTAAAAACATTGAATGAAACAGTTCATTCGAACTGATGTGCTCAATAAACGTTAATATTTCCTGCTCCTGAATAAATATACTATCAATCAAACTCAGTTATCAACATTAAACTTGTTTTCTAAATTATAGCGCAGTAATAAAAATGAAGTACTATCTTTTTACGCCCGCCTGTGGATCGAAAGGTCCCAGGTTCGAATCCTACTCGTGCCACATGAGTTTGTAAACAAATCTGACTCATATATAGTAGTTTTCATTGCCCACTTGCTTCCGGTGAAGGAAAAACATCGTGAGGAAACCTGCACACTTGTTGATGAAATGGAGAAGGCAATGGCAAACCACTCCATTAATAATGCCAAGAAAGTTGTTACGTGTGTTTCATTCCATGTAATGACCACGACCCTCAGTCATGAGGAATACGACTATAAATAAAGAAAGACCACCTTTTTAGGGTTCCGTTACTTGTACGCCTGTAATAGATGTTTGTCCTTTCATAACAAGACCAAACGTGAAAAATAAAGACTCAATATATATGTATTAGTTTGGTATAGATATGATCCTTATTTACTGCAGGGGTGGAGAGAGCCAAGAGTTTCGAAACTTGAAAGCCACGTTTTATTATATTGTAGGCTTATTGGTGGAACTGATATGAATACCATCAGGCTAGGATGAGATCACTCAAATGAATAACAAAAAAATATTCATAGATTGCTAAATTGTTATAAATAAATTTATTTGTTAGACAGATTAAAAAAACCCCCGACTTTCAATTCGCTATAATTTTTTAACGGCTAAACCGATTTTATCAAATATATCTAAGAACCACCGCATAAAAATTAGGTATCAAATAAATAAAAAAAAACGCATCCAAATCGGTTCACCTGTTGATGAGTTACACAGACAGACAGACACACTTAGCGGTCAAACTTTTTCGCCGTGGGTTAGTAAAATACAATTCGTTCTTTTTTATCGAGTGTGTTATTGCTAAAACTGGTGTCATATTTTATTCAAGTCGACAGCCGAAGGCATTTGACATGACTTTTACGACTACCTACCGACATCTAATCGCACTAATGAACTAAACTGTCCACCAGTGTGCAGGTTTCTTCACGATGTTTTCCTTCACCGGAAGCAAATGATGATCAATAATAAATTACATAGATATATACTGTTTTATAAAATTCAATTCGATCAAAACTATTTAGGTATTTATTTTTAAATACTATATGTTTAGTTAATTATCCAAGATACTCGTACCTCAAGGTTTTACTCGTATATAATACGGAACCTTTTATCTTAACAACCGTACACTTAATTTTATGACTTAATCGCTTGATAGAAATCTAGTACTTAGCTTTGGTAGTTAGCCACCCAGTAGCGTTATAGGCAAGTAGATTTATGCAAATAAAGTTATAATTTTTAACCCCCGACGACAGAAGGAGGGAGTTATAAGTTTAACGTGCCTGTGTATCATGTAATACATAAAAAACTAAAAAATTTTGGTCCAACCATATAGCAGCTACGATGATGCCGTCGTAACAGCTAAACGGTCGATAAAATTTACACCAAAACGGTCGATAAACACTATTATACTATACATGAGTCAGATTGATATACACAAACTCATATGGCACTAAAATAGCGGCCCAAAGCCGCGAGGGTTTCCGTATGCTGACTTCCAAACTTCAATTCAAAGATGGCACCCCATGATGTGGCACTAGTAGATTTCGAACCTGGGTCCTTTCGATCCACAGATCCATCTTAACCACTACACCACCCCGCTTCAAAAAATGTATTACATGTAAAATAATACATTATCTTCAAAATTTATTTACAAATAAAACAAACATCAAAGTCGGTATGATATCTTCGAATTCTTTGATTGATGAACAAACTCGTTACGGTTCGTTTCCTATCATATCAAAATTAATTTACCAATCTGTGACATTAATTGGATTTATCGGTAGTTTAATTTACTCTATCTCTCTCCCTCTCATTAGCGGCTTCCCGAATGCTTCCGACACTTTATAGCGACATAGCGTTGGAGCCCAGGGTCCACTTGTCTATACTTTTTCTCCTCCACGTCGCACGATCGTCGGCATTCCTAGTGGTCAGACCATTGTCACGCATAACATTCTTGACGACATCAAGCCACTTCGCGTTTGGGTTCACGCGGGGCCCTTTCTTAATCTATGCTTCTGTCAGAACTAGGTTAGCCTAGGAAGCGCCATAGACACTATTAGATAGGATATTTAGTAGGATATAAAACCACGTCATGTTAAATCATGGATAACGTTTTTACACAATGTGTTAGACAAGGTATTAGTTTGACATACTATTGATCGTACATCGATCAAACATCTTGTGTGGCTAATTAGTGACCATTAATGATTAACGCAAGATTAACTAATTACAATCGATTATTTATTGTAAAGTGTAATTGTATGTAAAGTTAATCGATTCTATTATGAAATGATTAACTACGGCCGATGAGGAATAATTAATTGGATGGCTTTATCATATAGTCAGTCACACACACTCAATGCGAGAACCCGACTGAAGTATAGGTTTATTTGTTAGACAAAGTAAAAAACCCCCGACTTTCAATGTTCATTTCGCTACAGCCTTTAAACGTCTAAAGCGATTCGATCAAACATATGTAAGAACTACCGCATAAAAATTAGCTATCAAATAAAAAAACCGCATCCAAAATCGGTTTACCCGTTGGTAAGCTACGTTGCCACGTACACAGACAGACAGACATACTTAGCAGTCAAACTTACAACACCCCTCCTTTTGCGTCGGAGGTTAAAATAGAAGAAACAGTCTGTATATGTATGACATAGTCTGTTTAGATTTTTTTTCTCTCTCACGCTCGGAAGCGTGATCCGTATTCGTAATTTTTCACCGCCATTTTTTTAAATTTTTTATATGGCGTTTTTGTGAAATTGGAAATTAAATTCCAATGTTTTAATATGTGACGTAAATTTTTATCGATTTTTTTCGACAGCCTAATTCTAAAGAAAAGACCTTTTACTTAAATCCTACATCTGTAACACAAGCCAGTATCCTCTAAGTAAGGTGTATTACTTTGTTTTACGCCTATTTGCGCTTTTATAAGGTTTTATAGTCACTCTGTCTTTATACCTTAGCTGTAGTCCTTTTCATAGCTACTAGGGAGACACAAACACAACATATTGAAAATATATGTGTGACAACCTTGTTTTCTTGGTTTATGCAATACTATCTGGGCCCCGGGGCTTCGCTCCCGTGGCAATTTCGGTATAATAAGTACCCTATGTGTTATTTCAGGTTCTATTCTACCCGTTTAGCAAATTTCATAACAATCGTTCCAGTTGATTTTACGTGAAAGAGTACATAAACATACAAACATACCTCCTCATAAAATTCCGCATTTATAGTACTAGCTACGCCGCGGGGCTTCGCTAACGTGGCAATTTCGGTATAATAAGTACCCTATGTATTATTTCAGATTATATTCACCCTGTGTACCAAATTTCATAATAATAGTTCTAGTTGCTTTTACGTGAAAGAGTAACAAACATACACACGTACATCCTCACAAACTTTCGCTTTTATAATATTAGTAGGTTTAGTAGCACTACCAGGTAACTCGGGTATACAAACATAATAAATACACCTAAAACTTACCCTGGAATCACACTACCTATTGGTAAAAACGCTGTGCGCCTTAATTTGATTAAAATACGAGTTTTGTTGACGACCTCGGTGGCGCAGTGGTAAAGTGCATGCCTCCGGACCGAGATGTCCCGGGTTCTATCCCCGGCCGGGTCATGATGGAAAATGATATTTTTCTGATTGGCCCGGGTCTTGGATGGTTATCTTTATATGTATTTGTTATAAAATATAGTATCGTTGATTTAGTATCCCATAACACAAGTCTCGAACTTGCTTTGGGGCTAGCTCAATCTGTGTGAGTTGTCCTCATATATTCATTTATTTATTATTTTATTTTCTATTGTTACCAAATAAAGTATTTACCAGTTACACTATTCTCAGTATGAGCTCGGAGACAAAGTGGCGTCGAATAATGAATCACATAGAAACACATAAGAAACGTCGCGAATTGTTGAATAGTTCAAGGGACTGACGACATTAATAGTTACATCTACTATTAGTTTCTCAATAGTCCAATTATTAAGTCGATGAAGATCGTGCGAAGGTAAAAAGCAAGATAGCGATCTTGGCCTCCGACACTTAATGGTGGAGGAGGGAATCAGGAAAATGCTCAGGTGAACTTGAAAATAATGAAAATAATATTGTACCTATCATAAAAACAAAAGTACAAGAGTATTTATGTTGTATTTAGAATAATATCTGATTTCTCGTTTCCAATTTCATCCCAATCCTAGTTCAAGGTTAATAAATTTTACACGTGTACTGTTCAAATTGAACCAGTGGATGTGGTTATGTCCTAAATTAAGTTATTATTAATTCACAGAAATGACCTCATTCAATTTGCCAAATTCGTAGGATTATTAGAAGTAATATTATATAATATTATATTATAAATGCGAAAGTTTGTGAGGATGTATTTATGTATGTATGTCTGTTACTCTTTCACGCAAAATCTACTTTGTTATGAAATTTGATACACGGGTGGAATATAATCTGGAACTTTTTATCCCGATCATAGGGTACTGTTTATCCCGAAATCCCCACGGGTGCGAAGCCCCGTGGCGCAGCTAGTTATTCATAATAATAACAACTTTTATGATTCTATTTGAGTAAGAATCTGGCCGTAGGTTCGTTTTGCGAATATTGAATCAAAAATGTATTCAATTTCGAAATTCTTTATTAAACTTACGTTGATGCATATATCACTTATTGGCGTCAATTTACATACAACTCTATCGCGCCTGTGTACTCCTAAATATTTAACTACTATGTATCTTTAAACGTCAAATGTAAAACATTGGTTAGAAGTATTGAAACAGGAAAAATATATCGTGAAGATAAAAATTAAATGTTAAAGATAAGTAGGTATGTTATAACCAATCAAATAATATATAAAATTAATAGATGGACTGGATAAAAAATCCTCGTTTTTCCTTTAACGGCGAAAATCACTGTAATTTAAGCAATAAGTTTTATTGAAGAATTAAATAAAAAAATACAGTTATTTAAGAGAATAACCGCTATTTTAAAATATAACCTATTTAGTATTTTATCATTATGAAAAGAAAACCTTATGTCCAGCCAGAAAAAACACAAAACACTGAACATTCGGAAAGAGTGAAGTTCGTATTAAGCAATTAATAATTAAACACGAACGTTTAAATGTAGTCAGCCGAAAAATAACCTTATCGTGTCCGCTTGCTAATGTCTCTCCATAATTTTTAAACTTTGACCTGCGTTTATCAAGTTAAAGTTAACGTCAAAAATGACTAGTGCAACCCACTCTTAGTCTTAAAATTTGTTTAAACGGGTGTTACATTTGAACTAAATGTGTTCTTTTTTAAATAAAAACAAAGAACTGTTGAACAACTCAACCCATATTCTGTGTTATAAATACATTGAGAACAAAATTTAATCATCTACGTGATTTTATTACATTCAATTAATTTTCGTAAATATCATATATATTAAACGTAATTATTTTTCGATTAATATTTAAATTGCGGGAATGCGATATTTGAAATATCTGTTTTTATTCTGTATGTGTTATTATATGTGTTCATTTATTGTTATGTTTAATATTGTTATTATTAATCAATATTTTGATTTAATTACTATACTTCTTTTGTTACAAGCTTTTATATAGTTTCACCTGCCCCGATGAATCGTCTATCTGTAATAAAATCTTGCAAGTTGAAAACGACTTCGGCTTTTTTGTACAGATTTGTAATTTTTGACGCTTCAGTTTCCATGAGACAATACATTATTATGATAAACACACAGGACCGGCTCCCGAAGAGGGAACTTCTTAACGGTTTACTGCTCATGTTCATGAGTTTTTAGTAACGCGTTAAATGCAACAAGATTTCTCTGACGACAATAAATGCTTGTGGCAAAAATGTCATTTTTGTAAATTTTAAAAAGTTTTTTGTCTTGTATTATTTTACACACATAAAAGTACACTGTCCCCTATGCTATAGCATTCGCCAGTCAATGAGCGTTTTTGTACGAATGAGCTCGAGAGATAAATTCAAGATGAATGAATTATGAATTATTCAAAGTCTCAGCCACATTGGACCGAAAAACTCAGTATATATAACAGTTAATTATCATGAGACGCTGTTTACTTAACATTTAATGAAATTTGAGTGTCTCTTGCACGATGAAATATACAGTACAAGACTATTAGTGGATGCCCGCGGCTCCGCCCGCGGGAAGAAATGTAAAGACAAGAGTTTGTAAGGGGTGTCGGCAGAAGTGAATAAATAATAAATATATTAGGACAAATCACACAGATTGAGCTAGCCCCAAAGTAAGTTCGAGACTTGTGTTATGGGATACTAACTCAACGATACTATATTTTATAACAAATATAGATAAACATCCAAAACCCGGATCAATCAGAAAAATATCATTTTCCATCATGACCCGACCGGGGATCGAACCCAAGAACTTTACCACTGCGCCATCGAGGTCGTCAATATTAACGTAGTGCATTTTTGACGACTTACGAATTTGTCGATCGGAGTGATTAGTGCGGGTTAGCATTTCACTTCTCACCATCGAATCGATTCGAAGTAAGACGCAGCGAACCAATGACATTGCCGTGTGGTTGTCGTTTCGTCATAATGGCGTAATGTGATTGGTTCGCTGTTTCGTTTCGAATCGATTCGGTGGTGAGAAGTGAAATGCAAACCCACATTAACCTCTCGAGTCACGTGTCCTGACGCGAGTTTGACATTTTTTCCATCACAAAACGTGCACAACGCCGATAAAAAAGTTTTCACTTAAAAAATTCTATATGCAACTTAGGGTTAGGGTCATCGGTCATCAAATATAATAGTGTATCATCAAATATAATATATATAATTTACTAAAAACTAAGTCTACTGTAGACTTCCGAAGAACAGGATAAGACCAATGAAAACCTTTTTGATCCAATGCTAATACAATAGACACACATGGCCTAATAATAATAACCTCAAATCCGCCGCCGGCTCACGTGAAATCGATGAGTACTTATTTCCGGACGACATTATGTTTTTAATGGCCTCTCAATACAATAAATAATACGGCTTAAAATGAAGATGCGATTTTAATAATTGTATGGCTGAAAATCTTATCAAAAAGCAGGTGATGGTTTCATCGTAATACAAGGCTTAGAAATTGAGAATAACAGTAGTGAATTCAACGCGGCCGAAGTCCCGGGCATAAGTTAGCCAATAATAAAAGTTAACTACGCAGAAAACGAAGCACTTCAAATCGCTGTTAACCAGTAAATACCGGTTTCATCTCCTATAAAACATCATAATATGGCTTTCCAAGTTCCAACACAACTTTATTAAAATTGGTTCGAATGATGTGAATTATATACTTACTTCCTCCTTCTTTCTCTCTCTTCTTAGCGCATTCCAAGTTATATCCTCAGCCAGAAAGTGTAGGATCCCACATTTTCCTACAAAGCCAACCATTTGTTCCCATTTTAGCAATTTTAGCAAGACTTGGTCTTACCATTGCAGAAGCCATTTTTTGTGGAAACAAGCATACGGATCACCTGATGATATGTAATCTCCTTCTGGTGGATTTTCCCTAAATTTTTATATAATAATATGCTATCTTCACAATTTACGGCATTGTCCTATATGAGCCTTAAATCAGAGCACGCTCCTCATTTCATAATATAAACATAACCAAACACACTCGACCTCCGAGCGTACTCATATTTTTAATAAAAGTAGGCTCGATCCAGTATAACTAGGATGTAGGGAGGCTCAATGTAAATTGGTTCTCATAAACCGATATCATTGATCGACCCTTTAATTTATATCCGTTGTAAAACAAGAACAGTAACTTTGATATTGACAATCAAAGATACGCACGAGAAACTGAATGGGCAATGGACTGGACTTTTCCTCTGTTTAAATCAATTTTAAACCCTATTAGACATTGAGAAAAAGTCAAATTTCTGTCGAACCTCTGACCATCTGACACGACGCTGCTAACCCTAATTTTATTATTCGCCATAGTATAGGAAACTTCGTACGCGAATGACTATCTTAAAAGCATTTCATTATAGAACCTTTTTAGTCTATGACAGTAATAGGTATGAGAATAAAAAAGTTCGACGCCTCCGCATAATATTGTCGTTGATTTTGATAACTTCGGGGTTAGCGGTATCGATACATGCTTACTCGAATCTCGGCGCTCGCAATCGGATTATTTTGATCGACGATTGTTTAATGTTTGTGGTGTTCGCGTACGTTTTCTTGCGCTATGTTTTTGTTATGATTTTTGTACATTTCGTTCTGGTTTTTGTAATATTTTCGCCTTATTTAACTTTTTTTTCTCTCTGTTTCTCATCACTTGGTTTCAACTCAATATAAAATTATTCATAAATTTATATTTAAAAAATGGTAAGCCCTTCTGGCATAATAGGGACCAACACTGTTTGAATGAGTTTCTTTCGGCATTTCTTCTCAGCAGTGGTCGTTCCGAAATGCTAGTAGTTTGTAGCTTTGGTGAAGATGAATGATGTTTATCATTTAATTTAGAATATGACGTGAAAAAGTGCCTGTGAAGGCCTAATTTCTGAATAAATGATTTGATTTTGATTTTGATTCAAATGGGCTGAATTTACTAAAAGCTCCCGTGTATGGGTGACGACGTCCGCTCCACCCGCCCGGAAGCTCTCTGAAGCTCGCCGAACTTCCTGCGATTCAAAAGCTTTACCTCGTTAGATTATGAGTTTCGTCGATATTCGGATTGTCTACGTCTTCATCTATGTAAATCACGTTAAAATTATATACGGTAAAAATATTTATTACTTGGTCGAACTGTTGCTTCACAAGCAACAGTTTCATAATTTTGCAAATGAGATGATTTTTTTTTAAATGTAATTTTTGACCCAAGATTTTATTGTCGACTGAGAAATCTTATTGCACTCAAGGCATTACACGTTCTCTCATCAAGGGATCCTGGGTGCACTATCTGGTTATTATTATAATCCATAGTCATAAAAACTCAAGTGACGTGGTTAATTTCCAATTCGACAAGCGAAAGTTTACTTTTAGTACCGACAAACAGACAGATTCTTCATCATCGTATCGAGTGTGTTATTACTAACACTGGTGTCTGATTATATTCAAGTCGCCTAGAGGCTTTTACATATTACTGCCATCTAGTGGCAGATAGTCGCATACACACTAGTAAACTAAACTGCCCACCAGTGTGCAGGTTTCCTCACGATGTTTTCCTTCACCGGAAGCAACTTGTGGTCTATGAATACTACTATATATGAGTCACATTGATATACAAACTCACATGGCACGAGTAGGAAACGAATCTATAAGACCTTTCGATTCACAGGCGAGCGTTTTAACCATTACAGCACCACCGCTTCTTACAGATCCTTAATAACAGCTAATAATAAAATTAGAAAGCCACAAAGATACAAACCTCTAACGAATATCCTCAAAAACAACGTTTGAAGCATCATATTACTTGGACACACGTCATTATATCCGCCCTCGAAGACGGTTAGTACCGTCCCGTTCTCGATGTCGTAATTCAAGAATCAAGGAGCCCCTACCAATGTCAACCGTAGGCACAAAAATAACTTATCTATACCTATATGTTTATACGTATAGGTAATGAAACGTTATGTGACTAGAAGTACTTAGGAAGACTAGACCTTGTTGGTTAGACTTCTTCATGTAATGATGGAATTCTAGAAACTAAATATAATAGAAAATATGATTCAAACGGAACAGAAAAACAAATTCTATTCAAAGGAATTGAATTGAACGCCTGCAAGTCAGATGCGATTGAAAACACAAAGGCTGAGCAGTGCTTATTAAATTCTAAATTTTCTTGTACAAACCATGAGTAATGATTTGACTTTTGCTATTGCTAGCGAGCTGTCAGTGTCAATGTCAAAAAAATACCACTTTTTTAATTCTTAAACAGAAAAATTTACTTGTTGAAATTGTCATTACACGGAGACGACGAAACCATCCTCTTTTCTCTTCTTTTCCTTTTATTTAATTTCTACGAAAACCCATCAAAATCCCCAAGATCACACATCTTTTCAGTAATTACATTTTAAAAAACTTACTTAATTGTGATAATTTTAGCATGAAATATGCTTTTTGACGACCTCGGTGGCGTAGTGCTACAGTTCTTGCCACTGACCGAGAGGTCCCGGGTTCGATCCCCGGTCGGGTCATGATGAAAAATGATCTTTTTCTGATTGGCCCAGGTCTTGGATGTTTATCTATATATGTATTTGTTATAAAATATAGTATCGTTGAGTTAGTATCATCGAACTTACTTTGGGGCTAGCTCAATCTGTGTGATTTGTCCTAAATATATTTATTTATTAATGCCCTTAGAAATTATGCTTTATCTTATAGATACGTTGACATGTTGATATTTTTTACAAATCAAAGTAAATTTGAATCGCATGCAAAGATGCAGAAATTAGTCCAAATAACATATTAACAATAGGCAATTACTTAATTTATTCTAGGATTTTACAAGTCTAAAAAAAGAAAACGAGAAAAGAGGTCTTCATATTTAAAATCTTGAGCGCGTTGTCTTGAGTTTTTATTTCCAGTATAAATAAAAGATTCCATAATAAAAGCTATGTTGAATGGTGCATCGAATATGTTGCGAATATCGATACTAACTCAATAAGCTCCAATTGGACCGGAATTCAGAATTTCGCCCGCGTACGATTTTGCATTCATAATTTGTTTGTATGAAGAATATGTGCGAATTTTACTTAATAAATAGTATATTTTAACATACTTTTGTATTCGACTGAGCATAATAATTATCTACCTACATATATTAATGGTTTTTCCATAATATAATATATATTGTATTAGCATTTAATCAAATTAAATTATCATTGGAAATCAAAACCATTTTGTGTCATTAAATGACAAGTATTCACATCACCTTATCAATAACAGAGTCCATTTTTCTATTACAATATTACAATTAATAGTTCTCTTTCAACAATACAACGTAAAAATAGGCGGTATAATTGGCGCCCGCCTCGGTACTACACAGATAATATATAGTAACTTTTTTAAATTAAGGTAATAAAATATCAGCAAAGGAATCATCAACTGACAGTTGACAGCTGTCTGTGGAAATAATCGGTAATGTAAAATAAGCACAAAAGCTAACAATATATTATAAACTAGCTGATGCCTGCGACTTCGTTCGCGTGGCCGAAAAATTTTTGGTAAGGAGTCAAAATTATTAGAGAAATTTTATTTGAAAAAGTATATTTTCTATAGTTTAGCTGGAACTATTATGACTCTTGTTCAAGTGTTCCAGATCTTCGATTTTTATACCCCAACAATAAATGCTCATCAGACTGAACAATTTTTGTTAAGTCGTCATTTCTATATTATATAGTTTAGCTGTACCATCATTGTTCTCCATTAGGTGTTCCAGTTTTCAAAATCATTTATACCCTATATGTTGCCCAGATATAACATAAAAGGTTTCATTCAAATCCGTCCAGTAGTTCCGAAGATTAGCGTCTGCAAACAGACAGACATACAGACAGAATTGTTTTTTCAAATTCTTACTCTGTTGCTGTGACTCTATCGCCTAATTTTATTTTTATGTAAATATATTTAATGTACAGGATTTTTTTCTACTGTTTTATTATATATATCTGTTTCGGATTTTCATGCGGTTTTCAAGAATAGATAGTGTGATTCCTGTGAAAGGTATATAGTTAGGTATATAGTTTTTATCCCTGCAAAGCCGGGTCAAGCTGCAAGCATTTGGACAACACCAACCAACACCACCAACCAAATATACCCAATTATCTTTTTTAAGTTAAAAATTCAGTAATTCCTTTTTTCTTTCCTCTGTACAAGGAAGCCAATGGTAAGGACTGGCCAAGTTTGACCGATGCTCAAACTTATGCCAAGGGTCACTGAGAGCCCTCGCCCCTTAGTAGCTACAAAGGGACGGGATTCCCTTCTCAATAACACAAAGACGGAAGGACTTCTCGAAGAATATAAAAAAATTGTACCATAAAATCATAATATACAAAGACTTTTTGGTCAAATCATTTTGGAGATAAATTATATAATTTACTTGCTTTTGCCCGCGGTTTCGGCCACGTAAATTTCTCACGGGTACTTTTTCGGGATGAAATGAAAGGTAGGTACTCCTTCCGCAGCCGTAGAGCGCCGGAGCCCAGGGTTCACGATCCGTTATGTAATTCATCATCTACCTACATTTACATCTTCTCTTTATGCCTTGGTAATAAGGACGAATTTGCAATGAATTTGAATATGCAAAATGGTCACCTCGTATTTGGGGTAATACCCTCATTCGCCGGATTAAATTTATTTTATTAAATATATATTATTAGGTAATTTAAAACAACAAGATCTGAGGGCCTGTTCCACCATATCTGATAAAACCATCATATTGCAATCTGCTAGATAAATCTGTCTGATGTGATTGGCCAGTAATCGCTATCCAAAATTCGTGAAACACAATCTTTACCACTGTCTGTTCTATATTTTACATACAGACTATCAGACACTTTATCAGCAGAGATGAAACAGGCCCTTAATAAATCTGCTACGTCAGCGCTGAATCTGACAGCACTAAAATAAAACAGGTGGCGCTAGTGTGCTGAGGTACATATGCTTTATGGACATTTGACAAAACGCCTATGTTTGGTGCAAATATTTGCTGTGTTGATATTTGCTGAATTGACGTTTCAATTTAAAGGGAATTTCAGCATATTTGTTTGGACATTTGCGTTAATTCTCGACGCATTGGGTAGGCTTTGTAGATTTCAAGTTGTGATTGGGTGATGTTGTATATTAAAATCGTATTTCTTGTCTTTTATATTACTTACAGACAGGCTAGATATAAACATTCTCCATTTTGATATATTGAACCTGGAGTAGGTTCAATAAGCCATCAATCAATAAATCATGCCTCATCTTAATACAAAAAAAACTCACGCAAAATTTTACCGAATGGATTTCAATGCATTTGGTATACCGGAAGAATATGCTTAACTTAACACGGCTACATTTATCCCGAAATTCCTCCAAAAGTGTAGTAGCCTAGCAACTTTTTAATATATCTCGAAAAAAATAATCTTTCGAAGCCGTCGCATTCAAAACTGGAAAGAAAATAGTGCTTTTAAAAAGTGAACAAGAAAATGTAGGCCGGCCAATATTTTAGAGCTCGTCCCAAAAACTCGAACAGCAGTACTGCCTGCAGCATGGGAAAAAGGACCTGTGATAACGTCAATTAGAGAAGATGTATGGCTCTCCTTGCTTTAACCCTGCGAGTGTAGAATTTAAGGAGTATACACTATACATTCTATATGTCAGAAGTCAGATGTTGACATATTCAATTGTACCTTGGGGAAATTCACAGTTAGGGTTGAAATTATTGTATATTCCTCATACCTTGTGTATAGCGTTGTCGCATTAGGGTTAAACCTGAACGTGAAAAATATATAAATAAAACATATTGTGTATATGGCTGATCGAACTGACCATCGCCAACATTTCAAGTTGATCTGCAACATTAATTCATTCACATCACAGTGTGTTATTACTAACTGGTGTCAGATTTTATTCAAGTCGCATAAATCCGACATGACTTTTGTAACCTGTAACATTGTCTTCGCATGATGTAAGGAGTCTGAAACAGTTCAAATTCCGACAATTGCTTCTAAAACGAAATCGTTCCGGAACGGAACAGATGGTCAGTCGATTTAGATGCAACGGATAAAAACTGGTTGGAGTTACGCTACAAACAGTGACGGATGCCGAAGTAGAGGTTCTTTACCCAGTAGTGGAGGAGATCTTTACCTAGTAGTGGGCCAAAAGTCCCCTCTCTCTCTCAACTTCGTGTGTACCCGTTCTGTGATGCCACAATGGATCGTGTTGTTATACCATTTGGCATTATATCATCCATGTATAACGACATCAAGCCAGCACTTTTTTGGTATTCATCAAAAAAAAAATATGCAATACACATTTGGCCATTCCACAAAATTGCTAGCTCCCTGGTTTGACAGCGACATGTATTGTATGTGTTGAGATATAGGGTTCTTGTTTGCCTTTGTTTATGGTAAAATTTGCGGCGTTTTTGGAGGTTCATAAAAGCATAAGGTGGTTGAAATTGCTCAATTTACACGTAAGGACATTTTTGGTAATCAACAATATCTAAATAAGTAGTCACTCATTAGATATTTTTGATTACCAAACATGTACTTGTAGTGTACTACTGTAGTGTACTACTGTAATGTACTACTGTAGTGTACTACTGTAATGTACTACTGTAGTGTACTACTGTAATGTACTACTGTAGTGTACAGTACACTAGTCATATACATATACAAAATTACAGAATGAGGAGTGTGAACATGTATTCAATTTAAACCTGCCTATTGGAAATGTGCCATAGACCATAGAGACCACTCTGCCGGCACTCTGACCCCTTCTAGTTCGGAGATTATAAATGTCTGAATGAGACAAATGATCTATATAATCCATACTGATATTATAAATGCGTATGTCTGTCTGTTCCGCTTTCACTTTTATTAAATTTAGTATACTTGTAATTAAAGATATCCGTTCAAACTTAGGCCACTTTTTTGGTTATATGCGGTTGGTGAAAGTTTGTATGAAAATTTGGTCTGTCCCCTTTTTGCAGAGAAATGCACGCGGGTGAAGCCGCGGGCAAAAGCTAAATAATTGGTTAAATACAGATATTTTTTAATTGCCACTGAAGAGTATTTGTCGCTGGTTACGTAATAAAAAATTGGCTTTAGGAAACATATTTCAGGCACTATCTAAAATCTAAATAAGCATTCGAACAATACGGAAAATAAATCATAAAGCTGAGACACAATGCGCACCTTTTTCCGGGCCATTAAGCTTGATCACAGCCTTACCTGGAAATATGTTTCTATTTCAAGAAATTTAAAGAGTTATTTGGTTCTGTATATTTTCCGGATTAAAAATAAACTTTTCGAAGCATTGCTTGTCCAGTGGTTAAGACCGAACCTGTGAACCAAATGGTCCTAGGTTTGAAACCTACTGTTGCAACAAGAGTTTTTACCTATATACCAATTTGACTCATGTATAGTAGTTTTTATTAGGCCACCATTTGCTTTCGGTGAAGAAAATCGTCGTGAGGATGGACGTCGTCATCGAGGAGGATGGATTCAGGAAGTGAATAGTGCAAATTCGTTCTAAAGCTTTTTGTTTGATGAACCATAATAATTTGGCAAATAGAAATCATGCGGAACTCTAAACCCCGAAACTAAGCGACGCCCAGTGAATCAAGATAAATACTTACTCTGTGGGTTGTAAACCTTTCCCGCCAAAATTATAGGACAGCGTATATTGTCGTCAGGTTATTCGTATATAAGCTAATCCCCGCAAATTGGGTTATTAAGTGCGAGAAATCCTATGCGTGTTTTATGTTTAGATTTATATCTTTACATCTTCTATTCATTTTCAGGATTAATCTTCCTACGTAATATCTTCGCCCGCGGCATTTCCCGCGTGAAATTCCCACAGGAATTGTGTTTTTTCCGGGTTAACAGCCACCGTAGTATGTTCTGCTTCGTGTGCGCCATTTTCAGAATATTATTGTACAAAGCGTAAAGAGGTAAAAAACAAAATGACACTCTCCCTCATTCGGGGCTGTGACGCCGCGTAGCGTAATATATAAATAATAATAAAACGCAATAAACTTTATAATTTTGAAGATTTAGCTGTGATTTTACAAAGGTGACCGGCGCATGTCTGACGAGAATGACGAATCTTTGGGAATGCTATTGCTGCCTATCAGCTGCCAAGGCTATATGTCCCCTAGTCGCCTAGTACGACAACCACGGGTGGATATGAAGCGATCCTATTCTAGAGTGGAACCACACATCGGAAGCGGTATTGAGTACCTAACATAAAATATGTTGGCTCTATTGACGAATAATCACTACATGGTATAAAAACTCTGTCTGTTTGTTACTAAGCTGTCTTGATGCAGTTTTCACTTTTGTTTAGAAAATTTATTACCGATGGTTTATGAACCTAGTTTAAATCCGGGCCGAGTCACTTGTTTTAAATACAATTTTTCAGCAAGTTTATATAACCAAACATTGGCAACATGATAATCCTTACATATTATAAAACAAAGTCCTCTGCCGCGTCTGTCTGTCTGTCTGTCTGTCTTTTCGCGATAAACTCAAAAACTACCGCACGGATTTTCACGCGGTTTTCACCAATAGATAGTGTGGTTCCTGATGAAGATTTAGTTGTTTGATTTATTATATTTTGACCTGAGCGAAACCGGAACGAGCCGCGAGTATATTATAAATTGTATGATTTTTCTCCGAAATGTGTGCTGTCAACACAGCGCACTTCGAAATATTTTTAAAACACGTTATTAATTTACGATGTAATTTTTAAATGACACGCAGTAATTATAGTTTTGATTGCACCATTAATAGCCCAATAAAATGGTTGTGATGATGCCCTAAATAAAAATTTTTATTCATTCGGTTTAGAAATGTGACCCCCTAATGTGTCGATGATGGGGGCGTAAATTAACACAGATTTATGATTTGGTCTTGATTGGTCACAGATGCAAATACCAAATACTACTATTTACTGGTTCAAATCTTCATCATCTATACTATTATTATAAAGAGGTAAGCGTTTGTGAGTTTGTGAGTTTGTATGTTTGAGGCGGGTAATCTCCGAAACTACCGAACCGATTTCAAAAATTATTTCACCATTAGAAAGGTACATTATCCAAGATTGCTATAGGATATATTTTATCTCTAGTAACTAATATTAATCGCCCAGCCTAAACCATAGAAATTTGGGCAGTAGCTTTAGATTATTACGTAGTGCTCAGATAAGAAAGTATTTTTCAAAATTCGAACCCTAAAGGGGTAAAAATTGGTAGTAAAGTTTATAACCAAAATCCTTACTGATCTACTTGAAACTTGGCATAAATTCTATGTAACAAAAATAATGAAATCCTTGTTTCAGGATTTCTTAAAATTAGTCAAAAAAACAAATTATCCCATTCAAAATTTCGTCAACTAAAGATATGAGTAGACAGCTTGTTACTTACTGTTGATGGTTCGAATCCTGAACTTCAATTATTTTGAATTAAGTCTGATCTATAGGATGATTTCTGTGAAAGTTTTATTACGGCTTTACCCGAGCGAAGCTGGGACGGGCTGCTAGTAAAAAATAAATGAACAACCCTGTTTATTTATATATTTATATTTCAAAAACACTAGCAATCTTGCAACACCTAGAGAGCTGATATCATGACAACTTTATTACAGAATGTTCACGCGATATACTCACAAAATTAAAGTAAGTAGAAAGTATTTTTCGCCTGGTTTTTACCGGTATCCTGGTAAAAAGACACTAATGGGTTATTAAAATTAGCCACTATAATAGCATGCAAACGAGGTCCGTGTACGGAGCGGAAATCTAAAGGTGAACATGTATGTGAAATGGCCGGAGATTAAGGTACCGCTCACACGAACTGATTTTATTTTTTACATATTTTGGGGTTATTTTTGAAAAAAAAAATGTTTTGTCATGGTTTTCTAGTGCTCTTCCGCAGACAGAATATATTTTTATTCATAATTACTCATGGACAAACAAAAAAGCACATTATGTATTTACGATATTCTATTTCTAACTAAACTATCTAAAAAAAATATTTTTGAGTCACTTAATACAATCGTAAAGTTTGTATGAACTATTAATCCCTAATCTCAACCCCAATCTATACTAATATTATAAAGAGGTAAGCGTTTGTGAGTATGTGAGTTTGTATGTTTGAGGCGGGTAATCTCCGAAACTACCGAACCCATTTCAAAAATTATCTCACCATTAGAAAAATACATTATTCAAGATTGCTATAGTCTATATTTTATATTAAAATTCCCATGGGAGCGAAGCCCCGGGCAACATCTAGTTAGTATTATAAATGCGAAAGTACCTAAGTTTATTTGTTGTATGTATGTACCCTCTTTATACTTTATCTCTTACTCAGATAGCGGAGAAGGATCTAAGACATTTTACAGTCCGGGAAAAACTACATATCCCGTGGGAAGTATCATCAGACTATTTTCCTGGTTTCTTCCACAGCCGTTAAGCATTGGAGCCCAGGGTTCACTTTCCTACTCCGCATACGGTTTTGGCATACTTAATAGAATTTCCTATAAAATTATCAATAGCATTACTTATAGTATTAGCGTAGGTACCTATTTACTCTATTGGTTTATCTTGTTTTTTAACCAAAACTTACCAAAAACAAAATGTTATTAATAAGTAGCTCGCCTGAGTTTGCTTGTGCTGACCGTAGGATTTATATTCTGAATAATTTAAGAGTTAAATGTTAAAAATACACCCGACCGGGCTAGCTCTGTTGGAGCGAGATGACACTTTTTATGAATTATGATATATGGGTCCATTTTATAATATCAGGGCGTTCAGTCTGAGTCCTACTATGAATGATACAGACATATTATAATCAAGGGTAATTGAATAATTTTAAATAATTTTAGACGCCCTAAAATAGAACCACTCCATATCCTCTCGTATGTCGTACGAAGAGACTAAAGGACTGTCAGTTGGCAACATCATTGGGCAACTTATGGGCAAGAAAGAAATGAGGATTGACGTCAGGCAAGCGGCCGGTTGTAAACACAGCCAAATCTTCAAACTATATGGTTTTTGTTGGATCTTGGTTGGATTTTGGTGCAATCGCAAAGACGCGAATATCCGGATTTAGGCTAATGCTGACAAGATAGAAAAAAGTACTATATATTTATTGTCATACCTAGATTTTACACAGAACTATCTACTAAATAAATATATAAATAAATATATTAGGACAAATCACACAGATTGAGCAAGCCCCAAAGTAAGTTCGAGACTTGTGTTATGGGATACTAACTCAACGATACTATATTTTATAACAAATACATATATAGATAAACATCCAAGACCCGGGCCAATCAGGAAAAGATCATTTTCCATCATGACCCGACCGGGGATCGAACCCGGGACCTCTCGGTTCAGTGGCAAGAACCTTACCACTGCGCCATCGACATCGTCAAAGCATCACCATCACAGCACATGCATTCTTATGGTTTTTGCTGTGGATTTCTACTGCAAAGACCATAAAAATGCATTATAAATTAGCGGCCTCATTCCGTGATGTCGAGTCATAGACAATTAAAAATGGATTAACATAATGGCGGCAAACTTGACATTTCGAATGGCGCCATTTCTTTGTAAAACATTAAAGGTGAGCTGTGTCATTTAGTGGGTTATATTCATTATTTGTTAGAGTTATAACGTTTATTATTAATATCCGTCACTGTGCCGTATGGCTTATATATTAATCTATTTATTCACCTCTGTCTGATCGCACCACCTCTTACTGGCTCCAGATGAAAATCAGTAATCGCTTACTACCACTGAGCTTTTTATTGCTGCAATACAAACCTACACTGTATAATAATTTTTGTAGGAGTTTTTCTATGCACCTTTTTTATACCTGTTCTTTTTTATGTTGTGCATGTGTATGATTGTGCCAAAAATAAATGCATTATCTATCTATCTATCTATATATATATTTTTACCCCCGACGACAAAATGAGGGGAGTTATAAGTTTAACGTGTTTGTGTATCTGTACATGTCTGTCCGTGGCATCGTAGCATCTGAAGCGGCTGAACCGATTTTAATCTGTTTTTTTTTTACTTAAAAGAGAGTTAAGTCTTAGCTGTATTTAACAAATGTGTATTCAGCCGTTTGGAAACCGTCAGCTGTTTTCTAGTAGGTAAGATGTTGGTAGCAACTAGTTTTCCAAGTTTTTTATAATTTTTTTTGGCATTTAATCTACTTTTTCTTTGTAATCGAATAAATAATATAATATCCCTGTGTCACAGAAAACTCTTAGGTATACTTATGTATTAGTATTAGTACATTTGATAAATATTTTTTTCTAAATCCAGACGAATAATAAAATCAAATTTTATATTGTTATACCTATATACTTATTTCATTGCTTTTGAGCAGTTCTTATCATGTGAAAATCTTCTCGTCGTGTGTGGAATACTCGTCTTAATAATTTTTATTTTTGTTTTCTAATTTTCATTGTAAACGCACAGTCATGAAATGTAATATGTTAATATGGTGAAAAAGGTAAGTCATGCCATTAAAGCAATGACTTTTTTACTTAATTAAAGAATGGCTGCGAAAGGAGTAATTAGGTGAATGTTAAATTCCAATTTAATATTCGAGTTTGTATTACAAATTAAAACATAAAAATGTTTGTAATTTTATCTCCGCGTCGATATTTCCCGAATCTTAATCCGGGTCCACACTGTCGTCGAATAGTTCGCCAAACTTTGGTGGATTCGGTTTACATTGCTGGTTTTTCGTTGCAGTAAATAATAGCACTTACACTAACTACTCAATGTTCACGCATTCGCGTCGGCATATGTCTGAGTTCGGCAACAGTTTGGAGCTGGCAATTTTAGTAAAATTTACGCATTTTCAAGGCGATAGGAAATAGGCAGTTTTTGAGCGTTCGTGTCCCTGGACCTCATCTTTGCTTTCCATCAGGAACTCGACTCTCATGCAATCGAAGCCTATTTCATCAATATTCTCCATTTTTTTAGAAGGTTTAACACGGTTTTTTGTCTTACGAAAAATCACAATTGAACGAGTTTCGTTCAATGCATCAGTCGATCTATTTTTCCCATGGTAAATTTGCTTAAATCCTTCGAAAAATAATTGAGAAAAATTATAATATGAACTTCGACTGCGTGAGAATCGGGCCACAGGACGGATGGATAGCAGGCTGAGGTCTCTAAAAGCAACTCTTTTTGTAAATCTTATAGTCTTGCGATGAACCTTTCTGGCTATTGAGCAGATATGTTGTGTCATTAATAAGGCGCAAGTTATTTAAAAGAAAAGAAGAAAGAAGAGAGACGGCTTAAAGAAGAGAAAGACAGAAAAGGGCTGAGATGATGACCTATTAAGAATGAATAGATAAGAATATAATGAAGAATTTGATAAACTCAATAGAAACGGCGGATTTAATAATTTTTAATACTTTAATAATTTAATCACACTTTGTGGAAAGAATATTTTCGAAAGCAAAGGTAAAAATTTTAAAGGTAAAAGTTTTAAATAAATAAAAACACGCATTTGTGTATGTGTAGCATATTATTATTATAAAATATTTTATATTATATAGCGTCGTAAATAAAATTTAGAAAAATATCGTAAAAATATATTCATTCAGTTGGGATTTCACCTAAAAAAGATCACAGCTATTAAATTGTATATACAAAAAATGTTAACCAAATGTTTTAAAATGGAAAACCTCGTTAACCCGAATTTTAGGCGTTTCAAAAAAGCGGTTATAAATAACGTTAAACGCTATACGATATTACATCGTTGCGAATATGTAAATAACGAAAAAAAATTGAGTTATAAAAATGGAAGACAGATTGTACAATAAAAATGGGTATAAATAAAATTTCACCGCTCAGTAATAAGCTGGGATTTATTATGGGTCATTTTGTGGCCTTTTTGGCGTTTTGAAAATTATGGTCCGCTTTATGTAAAATAGAGACAAGAAGGGGAAAGATGTTTGGCCACCTTATACGACACGACAACTTCATGAAATATCTGATTGAAGGAAAAATCGAAGCAAGAAGAGGAAAATGAAAGCCAAGAAGGGCATTCCTAGATGAAATAAAAGAGAAGGCAGAGCTCGTGTCGTATAGGGAGGTGAAATCAATTGCTGACGACAGAGTTAGATGGAAAATGCTCCAACGACAAGAACAAAGTTCTTAAATTAATTGATTGATTGATTGATTATGTAACATCACTTTTTGTTCTGGGTATATCTCTAATGTTTTATAATGAGATTAAATTTGTTTTAATACTTAATTTGACTACGTAAATATTTAGGTTCTATAGCGCGTTCGATAAGTAGGGGTAATGTTTTGCACATGACCTCGTATAGGACTAAAAATGGTAGAAATGTTTTTGAAATATTTGGGACACCATTGTAAATGAAATGTGAAAATTATAAAAAATTATAAATATATATTAGGACAAATCACACAAATTGAGCTAGCCCCAAAGTAAGTTCGAGACTTGTGTTATGAGATACTAACTCAACGATATTATATTTTATATAATATAATACATATATAGATAAACATCCAAGACCCAGGCCAATCAGAAAAAGATCATTTTCCATCATGACCCGACCGGGGATCGAACCCGGGACCTCTCGGTTCAGTGGCAAGAATCTTACCACTGCGCCACCGAGGTCGTCAAAGTAGAGAAAGATCTTTGGTACCACCTCTGTAAAAAAGAGTTATGGAACTTGGCTATTTGTAAACTTTTTACTGAACGAAGAAAACACAGGTACAGAGGAAACAGTAAAAATAGTTGATATTCATTTCACTTCAACTTTTGAACGGCTGAACCAATTTTGATCCAACATATCTAAGAACCACCGCATACAAATTAGCTATCAAATAAAAAAAAAACCGCATCCAAATCGGTTCACCCTTTGCTGAGCTACGGTGCCACGTACACAGACAGACAGACACACTTAGCGGTTAAACTTGTAACACCCCTCTTTTTGCGTCAGGGATTAAAAAGAGACGCGTCTTTTCCCAGATAAGGATTTCTTCCAGTGAACCAAGTATTTGTAACGAAACAATTTATAAAGAAACTAATTAAAGCAAAATGTTATGGCTTATTATATGGCTTGCGTTTGTAAATATTATATACTAGCTTTTGCCCGCGGCTTCGCCCGCGTTTATTAAATGCGTCCGCTCATAAATTATTTTTGGCAATATCTCGGGTTCTAAGCAACGTACCGCCATGAAACTTAAACCAGATTTTAAATTAGACCATCTGATATCCAACCGTATCCATTTCCAAATTCCATGCAGTATTTTTAGTGATGCCGGACAAACACACAAATAGGCATACAGACAAAAATTCTAAAAAAAAATGTATGTACAGACAGACATAGCCCAATTACAGTTTTATTATTATAAAATATAGAAGAGATTCTAGTAAGTACTATAGATATGCCTTTAATTTAACATTTATAAAATGGCTCGTATTGAATGAAGCCATCATTTTCTCGCGACACTAATACGAAAATTGTCGGTTGCCGAATGAAAATTATTAATGGCCGTACACTACACGGCGGGGAACAGCGAACACCGGAGGGCCTGTATTTACATTACAGCACCAATTTATATCGCCCACAAGTGTACTGATTCGGCATGTTGCATTTTGCATTCTTAATTGGCACTAAAAATATGCTATTATTTGTACACGCTCAATACTGCCAATCAATTTTGAGCTCTACCGTCATGGTTTAAAGTTCAAATTGCATGTATAGAGATTCTGTCCTTTGTGGATTTCGGAATTACAGTGTGGCAGTGCTAAATTATTCTCGTGTTTCTTTACTGTGAAATTATACAATACATAATTGATAAAGATCTATGATACAATGTTTTATGATAACAATACACTAGCAATTAATAAAATAATACAGTATTATGTTACCTGTGCCCTTGGGCTTTGCCTCTGTGGGAATCCCAACTAATATTATAAATGCGAAAGGTCTAGGTCTAATTGCTCCCGTGGGATTTGCGAAAAACATATGTATTATATGATAGGATGCGCCAAATATAAAAACACTAGATGTATTTTAAATGTGCCATGGATGTTTTAATTCAACTATTTCAATCCCATTTTAATATGAAGAAAAATCTGTTCCCGACGGAATTTAAGCGGGCGACGCCGCGAGTAAACAGCTAGTTTCAAATAAATGTAAATGTAATTCCCGGTTTTTTTACAGGAGGTTTTATTGAAACTGAGGCCACGTGATAAAATTTTATGAACATACCATTTACCGTTGAGGAGTTCCCTCTTCAGCAGCCGATTCGATGGGTAGGTACACCATCAGACATGCATGCATATCGTAACAAACAATGACAACTGATATCCAAACTAAACTCGTATTCAAATTTTCAGCTGAATCAGTCGAAGATATCTGCTTCAAAATTAAATTTTAATATTACACTTGAACAGACAGAAATACAAGTTAAATAAAAGCTAGAAAAAATATTTTTTTACGTACCTTGTTTAAATCTATAAGTAGAAGAATATCAATGCAAAAAAAACCCTTTGTAATTTTTTACCGTACGAACAAAAACCAATGGCCGTCTATAAAATTGAGATGTCTCGTAACTTTCATGTTTTGCATATCCACTTAGTATTCTGCGGCCGCTGCGAGGGTAATGCACGGTTTACACTAGGCAAGCACTAAGCATCCTTACATATTATAAAACAAAGTCCACCAACTCAAAAAAAAAAAACTGCAGCATGGATTTTCATGCGGTTTTCACGTGTGATTCCAGAGGAAGGTTAAGGTGTATAATTTTTATGTTTTTACACATGCGAGCAAGCCAGGACTGGTCGCTAGTTTATTATAAGCAGAGCTCTTCTACTTGAAAAAGATTTTATTTAATTCATCCCCGTTCCATTGATATACAAATTTTATATGTTACTAGCTACGCCCCGGGGCTTCCCTCCCGTGGGAATTACGGGATAAAAATTACCCTATGTGTTATTCCAGGTTATTTTCTCCACGTGTACCAAATTTCATAACAATCGGTCCAGTAGATAACGCGTGAAGACGTAATAAACTTTTACTTTCGCATTTTTATTATTAGTTGAGATTGGTATATCAATTATCATTGGTATTGGTATAAAATTGTATATTTGTATTATATATGTCATAACATGTATATATATATTGGTAACAAATATCACAAACTTAAGTGCTGTTAAGCTCGTGGAAGAAAGGCATAACAGAGATGCGAGATAAGGGGCTTCATCTTGTTGTGTCGTAGGCTCATCAGCAAGAGAAACTATGTCGAGTATTGACATTTTACAAATTGATCTCAGATATATTTTTGTTCTAATGAATTAGTACTGAGTAGGGTTACGGGGGAAGCGGAATTTGGCTTGCAAAAGATTATTGGCTGGTTTAAGACCTTTGACAACCTCAGTGGCTTATGGTCATGCCAGTCGGTTGCATCGGATGTCCCGGGTTGGGGCTGCGGTGTTTGCTTACCATCTGGCGACCCTTACATATTTAAATAAAAAAGTCCCCTCTGTCGTACTCAAAAAGTAACGGGCGGATTTTTCTACGGTTTTCAGTAATAGATAGTAAGGTTTCTGATGTAATTTTAAATGTATAATTTATTATGATTTTACCCGAGCGTAGCCGGGACGGGACGCTAGTTATGTTATAAAAAAACAATAATAAAGTGAGCAGAAAAAGTTGATCTATATATTTTTTTCACTGAACCACAAAAGTAGCAAAACTTTATTTCCATATTATCATCGTATCATCGCACCTGTCAAACTTATGAAACTTCTGACGCGAACCTCGAAGTTTCTTGCCACTAATTTTTCCTTCAATAAATATAAAAGTTTATCATTTCCGCTTCAACTTTCCGACTAAGTATATGTGAACGATATGTCTTGTTTTTCCATGCAAAAGTTTCGTGACATATCGCCTATAAATTATTATATAAGATCTACGGAAAATGACGATCAGCCAGATTAATAATTTTATTTATTAATAATTGATTTAATGATAATTGATATAAATTTTAGCAACGATAATAGTTACTAACTATAGATATAACTATAGGTCTAATAGGTGGGTGAATTGCGTAAGCTACCGCTACCTTGGCAAAAAAATCATTCAAATAAAAAAAATTCCACCGAAATGACAAATAAAAATCACTTGTTGAAATTGACCCAGGTACTCGTATACAAAAATTGGGTAAATATGAATCGTTTTGTATAAATGTACCAGAAAGAAAAGTGATCTAAGAGTGGGTTGCACTAGTTAACTTTGACGTTAATCTTAACAAGTTTTGTCAAAAAGTTAGCGGTGCGTAAGTTAAAATTAATGTCAAACTTGCAACTAAGTGTAATAGAATTCAAATTGATTATATGAGAGGCTTTAGTGCTACGACAATTGCCGAAAATACATCCACATAATCTTTATAGTATGTATCAAACAAGGAGCCTATATAAATCAAGGAATATATATTAGGGAAGAACAAAAACATTGAAGAATTAAAATAATATTGCCTTCCACACAGTGTGTATCTTAAGTTTCCCCTTTCCAAGAAAAACTGATACTTACAAGTTACGAAGTTCAGTTTTTCAATATTGCGTGTTGCTTCATTGTATTTTATATACTTTGTCTGGCTTCGGGAAACAAACATAGCTATTTACACATGGAATTTTACATTTTGTATATAAAAAATCTTTTAAGTTTTTAAAACATTTTTTGTTGTTTTTTTTTAGACCCTGCATAGAACATTGGAGTGGGTGAAAATTTAGCTGGACAAATAACAAGTTATACACGCGTAAGAATATTATTTTGGTATTAGGTAAGGTTAGAACTTCTAGTACTATTGTCAGTATTTCAGTAATCAAATTTAATAAGAATATTCGCATAAACTTCGCTGTATCTTTAAAAAATCGAAACTTTTGTTTATGTATCTGTGAAAATATGATTGTTTTACATTGCTACTGGTGCTCCTGTCGACAATTTTGTATTGGCGGCAAGCGGGAATGGCGGGAAGCCGCGCCGCCATCTCTTCTTTTTTTTTCTTTTTAAACTCCGAACGTTCGGTAATTGACAGGAGCGAAGCGGCCACTTCGATTTGCAGTGCAACTTTTTGCTCATATTTTTTAATGTAATTTATTCGAGATTAAATTTAAAGTGGCAACCGTAAAATGTTGTTTATTTATGATAGGGTTTAACGACGCTTGTTAGTGCTTATCTCGTGTGATAGCCGTGAGATTGTGACGTTTATTTTTTTAATACTAAGGGATTATTTGTACGCAAACTAGTTACCTGGAAATTCAAGTATTGTAGCCTGTTGTAGCACAGATTATATAATTGGATGTGTAGTCAGAGATTAAATAGGTACATACCTACTTCTTACTATTACCTTGACCACAGCCTATGTTTCTGTAGTCGGTTATGGTTGGTAAGAAGCATATTCTATTATTGTCTTTGTAATCCACAAACTACAATAGCTTCGTTGAGACAAACAATCATGTTGACAGTAAAATTTAGACAGGGTTCTGAAAAAAAATGGCTTTTTAACAACTTTTTAATCCGGCGAAAATGTCGTTGACATTACGTAAAAATAAATTTAACCATTCTTTTCGGCAGTCGGTTAAAACTTTTCAACAAAAGGAGATTCAAAACGCGACGTGCGCGGTCAAGGTTGCGCCGCCTCTCAAATGCAAATGGTACGTGGCACCCTAACTCCCGTGCTAAGGGACTCTGCAAACCTGGGAACATTCGTCTCAGTGCGTGTTTTCAAAAATTCAAAATTGTGTTTTATCTGTTCATTTCGCGATATAAGTAACAGAAATATCTTTAGCTAAATAAAATTATCTAAAACCATACTACTTAATTGTCACCGATCCACACGTTGATCAGGTCCAGAAGTGTGCGATACTTAAACTATTTTAAACCGATCATGTGCGAGTTGAACTCGCGTGAAGGTTACGTACAATTTCTAGAATTCGTTTTGTTTTGTTTGTATTTTTTTAAACTAGAATCTTTCCTATTTTTTCTCGAATTAAGCAGAAAGACAACAGCGTGTAAATTTAAAACAACTAGCGCCATTTATACAATTTTCTCTAATTAATTAACAAGTAATGGAATTTAATTTACCCCCCGAAAATCACCCAATGGTATTACACTATCTTACCATATATTTGACCTATAGTAGATTCGGAGTAAATTGGCTTTGACAGACGGACGGACAGACAGACGCGCGGACGATCCTATAAGAGCTCTGTTTTAATTGAGATAGGGTAAAGTGCTATTGATTCTACTATTTTGTGCTAATAATAAATATTTTCTATTTCTATTAATATAAGACACCACTGTCCAAAAATAGGCTTGCTTGCAAAGTGTGTGGTGTGCCTTGCCGCCTTTTGATATGAAGGTATTTACACAACCACTAGGGAAGGGCTCACCTCACATCCTATTTGACGATAAGATCATTTACAATTCAAAGAATCTATATGGAGATGGACGCAAAAGTCAAGGTCAGAATTTATTTCCCCGTTGGAAAAGGATTGTGTGTTATTTGCATGACTTTTGGACCAGATTGAAAAGGGAACATATTTTTTTATTATTAAGTATTTGTATGTAAGTACAAAACTATACTATACTAAGCAATTTATTTTTGAAATAAAAATACTACTGTATTTAGGTATCTACTCTGAAAGAAAAAAAGAAAAATCGTTTATTTGTTTACAACGAAACTTGAATTACAATCAAAACGCATACAATAACCCAAAAAGAAACCGAAACCTTTTCCGGCCAGGGTATCGGGTTAGTTAAAAGTATTTTTTAAATTGTTATCTACGTATACGCACAAACATTCAAGAGAAATGTAGAAATTTTATAGGATACTAGCCTTTGCCCACAACTTCGCATGTGAGTAAAAATCCGTTTCCCGTGGGAATTTCAGGAAATCCCTTCTCAGTGCTCCCCTACACTGTCCCTAGGAACCTGCACACTAAATTTCAGCTTCCTACGCCCAGTAGTTTCGGCTGTGCTTTGTCTGTCAGTCAGTCATTCAGTAACGCAAGAGTTTTATATATATAGATTGGCTATTACCGTAACGTAATTTACTAATCATAATCCTAATTAATATTATAAATGCGAAAGTAAGTTTGTTTGTTAGCTTTACTGCTCAACCAATCTTATATAATTAGTTTGAAGTACGGAGAAGGACATAGGGTATGTACCCTTCATCCCGGAAAAATAAATGTTCCCGTGGGAAATTGAAAGTCGCTGGTAAAAGCTTGTATTATATAATGTAAATATGAAATAAAAGTATTCATATGTTGACCTTTTTTTGGATGTACACATGTATATTTAAAATACACAATTTATGTGTAAGGTTAATTAAAGGCTTCGAAATTCTCAATTAATAATTCATTGCTATAATGACGCCCAAAATATGCATACTCTGCATTAATTTTAGACTTGTCATCGGCCCAGATAAATTATGTATTGGAAGAAATTATGGATATTTAAATGCAGAATATGTGAGTATGTTCGTTAACCAATAACGCAAATTTTACTACGACGGATTAAAATTAAAATTAGTCGGTTGGAATATAATCGGACGTAGCACATAGGATAATATACTCTTTGTCCCAAAATTCCCACTGGATAAAACCCAAAGGCGCAGATTGTTGTTATTAAACACATGTATAGGTAATTAAAGTAAAATACCACAACAACAGGAAGTTTCGTTACACACTTCCGTCTCTTTTCATAAATTCGCTTTTCTATATTGCTGATAATGGACGGAAGATTCAGACATCACTGCAAATTAAAGCAGGAAATAAAAATACTGCAAAATACATTAAAATATCTTCAGAAATTTCCATCGTGATGATTACTAAATAAAAAATTACTGGAGCGAAAATGTCACAGCACGGAACCACAGATAATCCGCCGTCTTAGCTGTGTGACAGAATGCTGTACGACGCTGTCCGAGTAATGAAAATATTTTTTATTAAGAAATTTAAAATATTAATAATTGTAAAAAATTATCAAGAATCAGAATAATTAAATTATTTGTTATTGAGATAATCAGATTCTCTATACCACTTTTCCATTGGCCATTTTGGAAATTTAATTATAAATATTTTTTATACAACATTATCACATCACGCTACCTTGCCGATTTTGTCGCTAACCTAGAACGAGGCATAAAATAGTTATTAAACGCAGTCGGAAGCAAAAACTGTCAGAATTTATACTAACGGTCAACATTTAGCTGAAAATGCTTCGTTTTATTTTCACGATTAGATAAATTCAATGGTCTGACAATTAGGGATGCCGAAGACCGTGGGAAGTGGAGACGAAAATGAAAAAGGGACCCTGGGCTCCGATATTCAACGGCCGAAGAAGAAACCAGGAATACGTTATATGAGAGGGATAGAGAGAAATTGTACTAGAATTACTATATACTTACTTTGTCTGCGATTCTGGATGTGTTAGTGTTAGTGTGTGGTACATTGTTGGAATTGTCTTTTTAAATCGGTAACAATTGAAGAATAAGCTCTTTTAGAATTCAACTATAACATTTTTATTTACCTTTACAAACTTTAAATTGAATAGGAATTTAAAAAAAATACAATGTGCCAGTCATATTTTATTACACGAAACTAAAAAATAATAAACAATTTACTGCCTGCCGGCCAAAATACGGAGACCCGCGAACCGTGACTCAACATAGACCTCAAAAATTTAAAGACTAGACTTAAAATTAAAAAAATATGGCCCTATTTATTTACGTTTATATTCATGCATATTTCAAATTTTATTAAAAAAATAAGTAACCCCTCTCCGAAGTTGCATACGTACGTTACGTAAAAAAAAAAAAAACAAAAAAAAAATTGAAGATTTAGATATTCGACGGCCGGCCGACGGCCCGACGTCGACCCTCTTTGGGAACGCTGTTGTTGCCGATTCCTTAGTCGCCTCGTACATTAGTGTTGCATACAGTCATTGCAGATACTGCATAAATTGCACTCAATTTCATCTCTAAGGTGAGAAAAATGCGAAGCAAGTAACTCATTAACAATAGAAGTAGTTTTCTTTATCCCCTAATAATAATATACACCCTTTTACATTACTTACGGCAAAAATTCACGTACCAGTAACTTGCACGTGCACTTACTAACTCGCTACTGGTGTGCAGTTTATCTTTTATTGACGCAACCAGCAAATATAAACGTCAATGTGTAAACCACAACGATGCAAAGTCGAAACTTTTTCCGCATTTTTCCCAACTATGTCTGACGAATTCGTGAAAAAATATCTCTCTTTGTAACATTGATCCGTTTTCTTTTTGGGAAGTAGCTCGTTTTCACTGTCCATGGTTATCTATTGTGGAAATTTCAATTGGAAAAAAACCATTTAATCTGTGGTTTTTGTTTGATGAATTTTCAAACTTTGCAATATCCTCATAAACGTGACCTAATTCCCATGAACCAATTTGTTACTCGATTGAAGCGGTGGCGGTGTGGTTAAGCCTGTTGATTGAAATGTCCCAGGTTCGAATCCTACTCGTGCCACGTTTGTATACCAATATAACTATACAATATAGCAGTTTTAATAGACCACCATCACATATAACGTTCTTACGCAAAACTATGTAAAGCATAACACTAATCTAACCTAAAATTTAATTATGCCACTACCCGTATGCCAAAAGTAAATTCTGACAAATTAAAAATTATGCCAAAACCGTTATGTCAAATAATAATAGGACAAAACTAATTATAAGTGAAAATAGGGACCCCGATTCTAATAACTTTATTGCACGGAAATAAGTAGAATACATGAATTAAAATTAATACAGAATAAGGTCTCTTCACAGAACTTTATGAATCTCTTACAGTTAACCGGCGATAGAATATGTTGGGATGTCTTGATTTTATTATTGTTTCTCTATCTCGTGAACTTAATTTTTCTTCTTAATAAGTCTTAATTGAGATATCTATTTATTTTATTACTAGGTTTGTTCGCCGCGAACTCAGACCTCGCGAACACAATACATTTTCAATGAGATGTTTACGAAATTGTGAATAACTATTTCAAAAACGACTTAACCGACTTTGTTGTCCCACGAATTTAAAAATTTCATTGACAGTCCTAAATATAGTACCTTTTAATTTCATCAAAATCAGACCAACCGTTCAAAAGTTATCGCGTTCCAAACATACATACAAAAAATTATTATTTTGCCCCAAGTTGGTTTTGTTCGCTCGCTTGGTTAATTATTTTTACATTTTATTTATTACTCGAGTTTGCTTTATATATATTATCGTATTTATATTATTTATTGTTAATTTATTTTAAAATTTATCTTTTCTTCTATATTCTGTTCTTTTATTTCTTTGGGATGTCTTGTTGGCTACGTGTTAGTTGTCGAATTTTCAAGCTCTTCCAGTATTCGAACTGTTATGCAAATCCGTTTATAGGCAAACTACGTCACGGGAGTTTCGACCCTGAACCGATATCTTCCATTAATGGTCGTATAAGATTTTGTTAGAGCGAAATAAGATACGGAATGGCAGCCTTAATGCAGAGGAGGTTGATTTGGAGACTAAGCAGCATACTACAAAAAATATTGTAGTTAATTTTCAAAATTGTATAAGTTGGAACAAATCTGACTTAGTCAAACCTAATATTTTTTTTTAAATTCTATTATTAAAAAAAATATATGTAAAGAGTATGTGTGAAAACGTCACACATGCTCTTTACATATACGTTTTAAATACCGAATATGAACCATTGTAAAATAATCTAAATTATGATTGAAATTTTTACAGTGGACTATTTAAATAAGTTCAGTTTCAGCTCGATGAATTTCTGGGCTTTAGCCAACAAAAAGTATATAAAATTAAATTATAAAGTAAAATATTTCAATATTTTTTTATAGTTTTGATTTTAATATCAATCTGATTAAAATGCGGAGTGTCTAAATTAGATGCTTATACAATACTAACATACTTAATACACTAGCACCAAAGAAAATAAATTTCAGTCAATAAAATGGCATTACTTATCTAATACATACCACCTTTATTTGATCTTCGTCGTAGACATTGCCCTGTAAATTAGTTAAGTTTGATTGAATTATTATATTTTTAACCCCCGACGCTATAAGAGGGGTGTATAAGTTTTACCGCTAAGTCTATCTGTGTACGTGGCACCGTAGCTTATAAACGGGTGAACCGATATGGATGGTTTTTTTTATTTGATAGCTAATTTTATGCTCAACCGTACAAAAGTTGTAGCGAAATGAATATTGAAAGTAGGTTTTTTAAATTGTGTAATAAATAAACTTGTACCAAAAACAAAATGTAGGCTCTACTCTATATTTACTCTGTGGCCTTAGTGTCGGGGTTATGATAACAATACTTATTTACCGAGGCGTTAAGGAAATTGCCCTAAGAAGTGACGTTCGCTTTATCTTTAATGAGTATTGACGAACCAAAATATCCGATTGTGTGGTACAAAGGGATGAGTTTCCGATAATAGCGATACAAAATTATAGGGTTTATTAGGGTTGCCAGGGCCTACTCTGTTAATAAATCTTGTAATAAAAAGGATTCTCCTCCTGCTCTGTACGAGGCGATTAAGGGACATTAACAACACTATCTATTGGTGAAAACCCCATGAAAATCCGTGCAGTAGTTTTTGATTTTATTGCGAACAGACGGACGCGACAGAGGACTTTGTTTTATATTACCTATGTATGGAATATCTTGTGTACTAGTGTTAGGTACTTTTTATTCTCTCATCTTTGCGTGTTCCCTTTTAAATTCGTAGCTGTGACGCCCAGGGTTTGCATAAAAACAACACTCTACAAAAAAAGATTTTTTTTTTACAAAAAAAAAGTTGTTTTTTTTTTAATTTGGCTTCTATTTACAACCGACCTGTCGTCTGTCGTCAACCCTCTTTGGGTATTATATTGTTGTCTTTCAGGTGTGTTCGATGTGAGTAAGGGACACAGCCAACACATCTGGTTTTGGCTGTGTCCCTTACTCACATCGATATCAACGTGAGGATTTGGAATGGTCCTATTTTAGGGCGGGACAACACTACTCCAGGCAAGTACACAAGAGTATTGTGTACTTAATATATTGTGTGCTTTGTAACTATGAAAATTGTTATCCAATATATTTATATCAGAAAGTAAAGGCGAGCAAGCGATAACATACTTAAAACACATACAAACTATGATTTATTCTTATCTCCGAAGTGTTTAAGTTTCGACGATAAATTTTGTAGAACTTCGTGCTTCTAGTTTTCAGTTATTCCGTTTTTATTTTGCAATAACAAATTATTTTATATATTCGCAATAAATTCGAAAACACTATACATGTGTTTACGAATTATTAACGAAAAAACCGGTAAATGTCAACGGTTTTTGTATCGAGGAATAGGAAATCAATGATTCAAATTATAGCCAAACATTTTATCACAAACTTTATTTATTTAGGACTAGCGGCCGTATAAACATAATGATATTTCTTACAACTAAACCGGTGGATTTCACGCCAGGAATTAATGAAAAACCAGCCGTGTATTCTAAATCCACCAAAATTCGACAAACTGAATCGCGATAATCATCATATCGAGTGTGTTATTGCTAACACTGGCGTCAGATTTTATTCAAGTCGCCTAAAGGCACCTGACATGACTTTTAAGACTACTTACCTCCATCTACTGGCAGGTTTAATTCCCTAGTGTGTATGCGACATACACACTAGGGAACTAAAATGTCAACCAATGTGCAGGTTTCCTCACGATGTTTTCCTTCACCGAAAGCAAGTGGTAGTCTATGAAAACTATTATATGAATCAGATTGGTATACAAACTCATATGGCACGAGTAGAATACGAACCTGAGACCTTTCGATCCACAGGGCATCTTACGGTTGAGATGCCCTGTGGAACGACCAACACAGCTTCGATCGCGATAATGTACAGCCGGCATAAAAGGCAATCTTCTAAGAGCTCTGAATAATCATATAATAAATCGTTTACTTGCATATGTCTGACTTCCTCATTAATAAATATTCAGGGCCAATCTATCTTTGCGGAAGAATATGTTTCATTAAGGGTAACTTTTAATGCGTGAAGAAAATTGACTAATTGTTCTCCACGAACTTAGACCTCGCGAATACATTTTTTTACAAAAATGTGAATATTTCAAAAACGACTTATAATCGACATTGTTGCCATATGACAGATCCTACACACCTTTTAAATTTCATCAAAATCAGACCAACGCACGGTTTGAAAGTTATCGTGTTACAAACAAAAACGTATATTGTTGATCGGTCAATTATTTTTTTTGCTATTATCTATTCGGTCCCAAGGAATGAACTTGAGAATGCCTTAATTTAATGTGCTATAAAAGAAATTAAATAACATTATCAAATATTCCAGATTATCGAGTAACAATTTTTGAAGTGAAACTTCTTTAGTGGTTTCGCGTGAACATTTGTGTTGAGAACAAAACTGAGTGGTCTGTGATATCTGAGTGATCGAGTGACAAACATAATAACATGTAACGAACATAATTAAGTGGTTTGCTATTCACACACCAATTTAAAAAAAAATGCTTTTTCTTGAATTCTTGAAACAGTCTTGTCAAGAAGATATGCTATTAATAAAATTACACTTTTTCAAAATCTCGAACTAAAATTAGAAGTTAGTTTGTAAATAAAAAATAAAGTGCCAAATAGAGGAATTTCGTGCACTAATTTGTAACTAATTTCCAGAAAAGTGCCAAATTAAGTAACTCCTCCATATTCATGTATAGTCTGAACACATTCAGCTCAATTTCTAGTGCGCTATAAAAGAAATTAAACATGAAAAATATGTAGTTTTATCACTTCTTGAAGTATTGAAATATATCTCGCTCTTAAGAAATAAACGTACAATCATATAATCTCTTGTCGTTATAAACGATATTAAATTTAACATCATAACATTTTGGAAAAGGCAATTTTGAATTGTTGACGAAATACGAAGTAAATTTCGTCACTTCATTCGAAATTGAACACCGTTACAAAACATGCCACGTTACGCTGTTAAAAGTATGTTTCGTCACTATCACACTTTATAATATTGGGCATTGACAGAAAAAGACAAAACAAAGTATAGCTTAAAGCTTACTTTAACTTTTTTATGATTAACAAGGTATAACATATTCCTTTTAGGACAGTTATGTTATGTATAAAAATAATAGTAAGGCAGATGAAGCTTTGAGAAATAACCAGAACGCCCTCAGATGAAGGCTATTGCACCTCTCGGCCTAGACCGACGGTTCGAAAGTTGTCGCGTTACAAACGTTACAAACAATACAAATTTTTGTATGTATACATACAAACAAAAAGTTTATTTTTACTCCAACTAGATTTGTAGACCTCGTTCGCTTCGCTCGCTCGGTCAACTATATATTGGTAGATCCTTTTTTGCTAAGTATTATTTCACTAAATGACTTTTGTACCCCTCTTCTATATCTACTCCAAGCCGAAATTATCTTCCAAAACGAAGTCTGCTTTACACGCTATAAACGAAATTAAACTTGTGCAGGCCTTTGTCGTACTAATGGAGCTGTTCTCATACGTAAGGACTGACAATAATCTTTTGGAATGTCAGTGGGGGCGCCACCTTCATTTTAAATTTGAACTTCTATAGCTTAAGTCTTAATTCGCTTTTCTAGCACGTGTAAAATTACTCTTGTCAAACGTGTACTTGCTTTAAATGAAACGCGTTTGTGAATGTACTGTTATTTTTGCACAATTGCAAATAGAAAGGAGTGTTCTAAGATGTTTGTTTGGGTATGAGAGGTGCTTTGTTGCAATTTCTTTTATATTCAACGAAAAATCGAGGTAACACTGCCTCCCGGAGTTATTTGAAGGACGATGAGTGGAAAAACACTCTTTAATATTTGAGCGTTTCCCGGTTACTTTGAGCTTCGGAGCCCAGTGTCCGCATTCCTACTTAGAGAACACTCTTTAAGAACACTCTTGATTAACTCCTCATATACTAGAATACACCAGACACAAATTTTTAGACAGAAAATATTCAATAAAGTTATGTAAAAGAGAGAGAGCGGTTATAGTCCCTCTCTCTCTCTCTTTCGTGCACTCTAAGAAGGAAAATATAACAATAATTCTGAATATAAAGTGGTATTTTCTTTTAAAGTTTCCACCAGAGAGGATTATACTCAGTTTTGTTTTGATTAGTTTCCGGCGACATGGCTTGAACAATCGATTTTTCCACTTACATTTTGCTCGTAACATGACAATACCAGTGCTATATTTGATGTCTTACGACACAGTTGTCTACTATTGCGTAGTTTGTATACAAGCTTTTTTATCCCAATGAAAACCCAGCAATGTATACCGAATCCGCCAACGTTTGGCAAACAACTTGGCGACAGTGTGGAGCTGGCATTGTAAGAATTTGATTATGTTGATTGCGACTCGGTCAGGATCAAAAATGTCGGTTATTTTAAATCTCAACAGACTTTTGTTTGGTTTTCATTGAAAATTCAAGTCCCAAGATTGAGCCATTTCTCGATTTCCGATTGCGGTGTATTGGTATGGCCATTGAACTTGAGCTCATTTGAAAGGTATATTTGATAAAATATTCGAAATTACGATCTTCTCTGGACTGGCATATTTGTAAATATTTAATTTGTAAGTTTTTTTAGTACATAAGTGTAATTTAGTTTTAATATTATTTAATATTTCGTTTTATAGATAAAATATAAATTCAAATAAAAAAGTACAGAAATTAAAAAAAACTATAGCATAAAGAAATACGTGTTGCACACCGCGAGTGCCGGCAGAAGTGAAAACTTGAATATTAACGTTGTGCATTTTTGACGTGTTACGAATTTTCGATCAGGGTCACGTGTCCTGACGCGAGTTAAACATTTTTTACCCATCAAAAAAGTGCCCAACGCCGCTAAAGAAGTTTTCACTTCAAAAATCTTGTTCCGAAATATATTTTCATGGTTATGGATACATAACTTTTGTTGAGATATAGGGTGCATGCAGGTTACGTTTATAACTTTTGAAATACGAATCGCTAAAAGCCTTTGGATGGATGTAATCCGCTTAAAATATATTTAAGCTCTAGTGCTTAAAGTTTTAGTTGGTTTGTTTGTAATAACTCTATTGCACGAAAATAAGTACATCAATTAAAATTAATACAAGAAAGATTACATGTACAACGGCGTACTAATCCCACGTAGGGATCTCTTACAGTCGACCGGCTATAGTGTTTATACATACATTATTTATCAAAGCGCGGACTTAATGCTAAAAGCATTCTCTACCAGTCAACCTTCGGAAAAAACTGAAAGATTATATTATATTTTTTAAATAACTGATTAACAAACAGTTACAAAATAAAGTCTTAATTAAAATATAAATTAAATATGTGTGTAGATAATTATGTAACCCACAACGTTATTTATAGCTTAATTAAATTCTTATTAAACAAAAAGTTGCCACTAGAGGTCAGCTGTGTGATTAAAATTATATTATTTAAGTTTTGAAGATAGAAAGGTAGAAAGCACATAAGGAAAAGATAAAATACAGATGGATAAAGTCAATATACTCACTGACAATGACAATATACTCAGTAACAATAATTATAATAATAAGATCTCAATCTTATAGCGGTAGGTATGTATAAATAACCAAGATAGCTAGGTGTGTAAATAATCTACTATTGTATTTAGGCATACAGTTGTCATAACTCATATAGCCTTGCAAGGCCCGAATCCTGATTAATACTCACATTACTGATGCCGAAAATACCTATATCAGCCCTGTCACTTCACATCTTGGCCGGCTGCCCGATAAAAGTGTACACTCTGATCCGATAAATACTTGCTGCGTACATACATGACGACCTCCGTGGGCTGTGGTCATCACGCCAGACTGCTACACTGCTATACGGGTTCGATTTCCGGTCAGGTCGACATGGAAAATGACCTTTTTCAGATTGACCTTGGTCCTGGATGTTCATCTATATATGTATATGCTACAAAATATAGTATCGTTGATGTATATCGTTTAGTATCCCATTAAAATAAGTTTCGAAGTTACTTTGCTAACTCAGTCTGTGTGATTTAATCCTATTTATTTATTTTAATACATATTAAAGTTTGATATATAAATAAATAATTATTGTCACATTTATTTCCCATGGGGGTAGACAGAGACTAGGATTTTTCACTTGCCACAATCCTAACAAATGCTCTCTGGCTCTATGGGTGCTTCTAACCAGTGGCGAATTAATACTATACACAATGTCATTTCGCCAAGGCATTCTATAACGAAACGGAATAGAAACAGCTCCCAACGAGAGAACTTCTCAACGGCTTACTGCACATACATGATTTTTGTCACGCATTGTAATATTGTAAGAAAGATCTCTCTGAAAACAATAAAAACTTGTGTCCAATTTTTTTTTTTTTTAATAACTTATTATCTACTTTTTCGTCTCCATTTATATGGGTTATCGGCATCGCTAGTTGTCATCCATCTGCACAATGTAATATATTATTTGAAGCTGACTGTACTCTGCACGAGTGGCCAGACATGATATGGGATGACACGAAGCAGCCTTCATATTTTGGCATAACCAAATTGTTTGATATATTCTTGTTTATGCTATTTCTAGTTCTTTTCGCTTCACTTCATGCTCGAAAAAAATTGAATGGACACCGGCCATCTTTAGCCGACTAGAAAGAAACATAATGTGTCAACATATGAAAATTTCAAACTAGAGATGTCAAAACTTTTGATGTCTCCAGTTTGAAGTTTTAAAAAAATTTACAAAAGCAAAAAAAATAAATAAAATTAACATAACATTAAAATTATGAACTTTTGATTCAAAAGTTCCTAATTTTTTTTAATTTTATTGCTCATATTGTTAATAATCTAAAAATTTGAACAAAATCCTAAGCATTAATATCCTAATATATACGTATATATATGCCAACAGTTGTCACATCATTTTGTCAAGCTGTGTGACACAGAAAGTTTTTTTCTTCTTTTACAAAATATATTTATTGAATACTCGCCCGTCCCGGCTTCGCTCGGGTAAAACCAGAATAAAACAGTTATGGCTAAGGTTTCGTCTGTCTGTGTGCTAAAATTCATCAAAATCGGCCCAGTAGTTTGTGAGTTTATTAATTACAAACAAAAATATAAATCTATTATCTTCATGATAAATTAGCGTTTCATATATAAAATAATAAAACTAACTGAAACTAAATAAATAATTTAAACGTATAAACCGGTTCCAAGAAATCTAGGTTAACTTAACAGCGTTAAAATAGTTCCGAACTCATTAAAGGATGAGATCAAGTTTAAGAAGAACTTAGTAAATCTGAAATGGAATCGATCTCCTTGACTAACATTTTAATTATTAAAGACTCTCATCTTAACGTGTTCGCAGTTCATTCGGGGCTTTTACGCCACGCGGGTTTCGTGGCGGTAATAATTAAAATGTTAGTCAAGAAGATCGATTACATTTCAGATTAAGTTCTTCTTACTAAGTTCTTCTTAAACTTGATCTCATCCTTAGGATGAATGTCACGTTAAGATGAATCGCAATGAACAAACCATATTTTTTTATAATGACTAGGTTTTGCGGGGGCTTCGCCCACGTTTATCTTGTGCGTCATAACTTATTATTGCCCCGGGGCTTCGATCCCGCGTTAATTTGGCCATTAAAAGTATATGCGTAGTATATATTAATAAGTGTATGTGTTATTCCAGATTATATTTTACCCGTGTACCAAATTTCATAACAATCCGTCCAGTAGATTTTGCGTGAAAGAGTACCAAACATACACACATACCTACATCTTCACAAAACTTTCGCATTCCAACTAATATTATAAATGCAAAAGTAAGTTTGTTACCTCTTCACATATTATTTACTGGACCGATTGTAATGAAATGTACACGGGTAGAAAATAACCTGAAATTGTTATTTCAGGTTATTGTAACACATAGGGTACTTTTTATCCCAAAATTCCCAAAACGGGAGCGAAGCCGCGGGGCGCAGCTAGTTTATGATATTAGTTTCCACAATTTCCTCGCAATCAAAGTGAAAGACTGACTATACCTATAAACCTCGACAAGAAAGTTCCATTTCACCATATAGGTATAAATTCAGTTACATTACGCCTCGCCTAATAATGCTTCACTTTACTATCTTGGTTCTAAGTATTTTTGCATCGATGTTTTATCTGGCAAAGCGCCATGCTAAGTAAGCGTATCGATAAGTAGAAGATTGCAAAATCAATTAGGTATAACTCATGTATTGCAATTAATTTACATTAACCTGCTAATAGCAGGGTTGCCAACCAACAAACAAATAAGTATATATTTTTTTCGAGATGGTAATCATTGACCGAAATCATTTCAAGCTACAGACAGCTTGACAATTTTATCGTCATTTTATGATTAGTGAATAACAAAAATGTAAATTGTATTTTAATTAAAAAATGTGTAATTCAAGTTAGGACAATATACTTACATCACTTATTGTCATCAAAAATTTATTTAAAACTAAGTCTGCTGCCGATTTCCAAATCGCAGGTGAAGAAGAAGCGGTGCAAACTTCACCGCAGCTTTATCTTCAAAATCAACAAAACGACGCTTTGTTAGTAATATAAGATACGATGTTTTAACAAACGTATCTTATATTACTAACAAAGCTTGCCAGAACATTAACAATTACAATAACCACACGGATGACATAGAATCCATCCATTTTTGTTCTGCTCGCATAAATACAGATAGATAGCCAAACACTACACCCACTTCAACTTTTTATAATATGTAAGGATTTATAGGTAACATACAATTTTGTAGCTATTTATAATTCCTTTCCTATTGCCATGAAAATGAAAAACATTAGTGACAACCCTAGGTACAGATTATGGAGATGAAGCCGATTATCGTAAATTATTATTTAAATTTGATCAAGTCTTGCAAATATGTCAAACGTAGGCAAATGCAGATGCCCCACCTGTTTAGTGGGAAACCTACAAGAGTAGATTACCACATTATATCTGTCTGTTCCGCTTTCACGGCTAAACCAATGTACCGATTTTTATGAAATTTAAAAGTTTTGTTAAAGACCCCCGTTCAAACATAGTCTACTTTTTTCTTGGAAGATTATTTTCTTGGAAGGTAAATTCATACAGACGAAGCCGCGGGCAAAACTTAGTTATATAGTTCAAGCGGTGGTGGTCAAATAGTTAAGACAGTCCTGTAATCGAAAAGTTCCAAGTTCGAATCCTACTCGTGCCACATGAGTTTGTATACCAATCTGACTATCTGAAACCATCGTGGGGACACCTACCTACACATTGGTTGACAGTTAAAGTTCGCTTTTGTGTATGCAACTACTTGCCAATAGACGCGCTAGGCAGTCGTAAAAGTCAAGTCATATGCCTTTAGGCGACTTCAACAAGATTTGACGTCAGAGTTAACAATTACACACTCGAAAAGAAAAAACCCAATTTTATTACAGGCACGTGGAAATAAAAAGCTTTATATAAAGGTTCCCCTCGTACATTCTTGGGATAGAATATTATTACCCTAATTTGATGACCGCATTCACCCCGACCCTCCCTTCCGGATAACAACACAATCACACTTCACGCCGACTGTCTGGATATTAATTCATTACGGCTAAACCCTTTCATAAGGGAGGAATTTTCTCTAAGACACCCGTCAAATAAAACTTGCCCATGTACAGCCAATAGCACACCAAGTTATCCTGCATGAACCTATGTGGCGCGGTAATAGCGGCAATGAGTTTGATACATTTGGTTTGGTTGATTTTCTGTTGACTGTACAAAACATAGAGCTGGAAAGATTTACAAGTCGCTTTTAAGAATAAAATATAGCGATACGATTTTTACGAAATTTTAAATTTAGAAAAACACATGCCATGAAATATGTATTACTATGCTGATGGCTACGTCGATAGTGCAATAGAGTGCGAATTCGAGATTGATTACTAGATATTCTTTTCACCCCCGACGCAAAAAGAGGGGTGTTACAAATTTGATCGCGAAGTGTTCTGTCTGTCTGTGTACGTAGCACCGTAGCACATCATCAGGTGAATAGATTTGGATGCGGTTTTTTTTATTTGTTAGCAAATTTTTATACGGTAGTTCTTAGATATGTTTGATCAAAATCGGTTCAGCCATTCTAAAGTTGTAGCGAAATGAATATTGAAAGTCGCTAGTTTTTTTAAAATTTGTTTAACAAATAAACTTGTAATGAGATTTGCGTTTAAAAAGGTTTTTCACAGATTAAATCATAACAATCTCTTTGATTTTCGTAATAATGGTTTCAGCATACTACTTATATTCTGGGAATGTAGGTGTCACATTTTTTATAGTTTTTCTCTCTCTAATAATATCTAAATTCTCTCTAATTTAATTTCATAGGAATAAAACTTTCAAACCATCATCAGAGAAAAAATATTTTCTCTCATGAGAGGACATCAATGGTGCCATATTTATAGATACTATGCGTTTATAAATAATAACTATTTACATTTTTATTATAATAATAGGTATGCATAGATACCCACGGATGCGAAGCCCCGAAGCGCAACCCAGTTTTTATAAACATATCTCCTCGTATTTGTGAGGAGACTGACAAGTGACTTTATTTAAAATTTCCGCATTGATCAAGATTACAAGCTAAGAATGATATTATCTTATCTCAAAGTAAGTAAGAAACTCTTCAAGGATTCTTATAACTCTGATTTTGAGAATAATTCCTGGCGAAGTTTCCTCTAGAACTTTATATTATAACGTCATATACAATGAGATCAAGTTATCTCAAATTACTTGAGTTATATCACGGAAGGTAGAAACTTTATATTAAATAAGTGTTTAAGTTATAAGCTTAAGTTAACATAACATATGACGATGGTAGATGAATTGTTTAGATAATTAGACGTTAAACTAACCAAAATGATAAAAAATGATATTTTGACACACACTCAAAAAAAATGCCCATGCAATGTAAATAAACCGTTGTGGATTTCCCTCGTTGGGAGCCTATTCTGGGTGCTATCGTGATAATGCAGTGTTGTAGGAACTGAAAGAGACGTGATGAATTTCAATTCTGTAGAATAATCGGGAGTAGGTGAAATTTAACTCGCAAGTTTTGATTACAGACAGACGTGTCAGGTGAACCTATACCTATCTAACTAAGTTCTTGTGCAAGAACATAAAAAAATAACATTTTAAAATACCACCATTTTGGTATATAAAAAATAATCGCTGTAAAAAGCTATTGTTTGATTTTTCTTCAAAAGCAAAAAAAGCAGACTCGATATTTTCGCATGTCGTGCGAGAATGCCGAGACACGGATCGTGGTATGTGTGTTGAAAAGGGTGAACTGATTAGAGCGCGAGAATCTATTCTGAAGATAAACGGACCCTTATTGTAGTTTTTATTTCGTCGAAGGGACATTCCCGATGGCCCTTTCGCTTACATATTCAGAAGTGGATCGAACATTTATCACTTCGAATACGAATAAGAAATTTCCACATATCACTTTTTTTTTCCTTTTTTCTCCTACATGTGATACTGGCTGGAAGTTTTCCAAAAAGAAAACAAAGTAACGCAAAAAATTGTGGAAGAAATTTCCATTTACTGTCTTCTTCGGGAGACTTCTTTTCTTCCATACTAATGTTATAAAGATAAAAGATTTGTATTTGATTTTATTGTAGGAAACTCAAAAATATGTGGCCGATTTTGATGAAATTTGGCACAGAGATAGGCGAAACCTTTAGAAGTGATAAAGGCTATATTTTTATTCTGGTTTTACCCGAGCAAAGCGGGGGCGGGCTGCTAGTATATATAATAATAGAAGACACTGAATGACTGACTGACATATCAATGCACAGCCCAAACCGCTGGGTCTAGAAACTTCAAATTTAGCACGTAGGTCTATAATTTTTCAAAATTCATCCTCTGAGGGGGTAAAAATGGGGTTCAAAGTTTGTAAGGGGAAGATTAGTTGAGAGTCTAAATATTTCACTGAAGAGAAAATCAGTTACTATTATTATGTGAGTGTTACGATCTATAACATTGCTTTATAATACAAGCATATTATAAACAAAACAGTATGAAATGTTAGTTTCACAAACTTTTACAAGTTCGTCAGTGGGTTTAGTCAACAATAGTTGGGAATTACGTCTCGTAACTTTGTACTCGACTACTCGAATTAATTCCTATTAAAATCAGACAGTTTCTGGCCCTTCTGGGACTTACTGGACGGACAGGGACACACAAAGGTCACACTAAACTACAGAATTATATAAATTAATATAGAAGAGACTAAGGTAATATTATCTTTGCATTATTTAACTTGCAATGTATGTATGTTCAGGTGGAAACTTGTAACTCACTTTTGTAGTAGATATCTTCAACCGTTTGAATGTCAATGCGATATTAAGACAAGCATGACCAGCAACGGCTACCGAGGAGAGAACTCATCAACGGTTTACTGCACAGACATGATTATATTGTAACGTATTGAATGCAATCATGGAATTGGTAGGTACTCCGTATAGCGAATGAAATAAGACAACAATACAAGCTTGTGTCAAAAATGTAATAATTTTTGTAAAAAATAAAACATGAAAACGAAGGCTTCTTCTCTGTGATACTTTCACAAAAAACCACTTAACCTATGGGTAAAGTTTAGTATGTACAGTTACGACATTTGGACACAGGCTGCGTTTTATAAATTGACCCATAAGATTTGAAAAAATATTTTTTCTGTATTCTGATAATTAAATCCAAAAGAGATGTCATACCATTCCCTTTGAAACAAAAATTTAAAACAACACGAGAAATGTTGTTATCAATCTAATAAATACTAGTTACTCCCAGAAATTTTCATAGTAATTTCAGATTAAATAATATCAATTTTTGAATTTGATTATGTTATTACAAAACTATCTACATTTTATACTTGTGTATTCAAAGTTTCGAATAAAATTGAGGGGACTAACTCAAAAGGTCAGTTTGCGAATATTGAACAGACCTGATTCGGGGTAAAATATCTTGTTTCCAACTACGAGACCAGTTTGTCGGCAAACAATCAACTATTGAAGGTTTCTTGTGCCCGAAACACGATACACGCTGCGTCCAGCTTCCGACACTGAAGCCTCTGTTTATCTATTGTGAGAAAAAACATGTAAAACTGTACAATTATACATATTTTTCTTATTTAAAAATATGATTACACACACGGTTTTACATATATTTTCTTACGGGATAAATAGAGCCGAAACTGTACGTGTAAAACTGTATGTGCAATATTTTTTTAAAACTGGTGTTTTAAAAATATGATTATACAAACAGTTTCACATCTTTTTTTTGTTACGGGATAAACAGGGTGAATTGCACCGTCAAATTTGAATATGATTTTAACCGACGCGCCGCTGACGCTTAAAGTTAACGTCAAAGTTGACGGTGCAACCCACCCTTAATTCTAGTTGATTGTGTGCACCAGCAACACTAGCGCCACCATCACTATTTCATCAATTTTTATTGTAATAATAGTTTACAATTTTCTGTAATATAATACGGTCATAGTTAATAATAAAGGAATTTTGGTGGCCACCGTTTTCGATTTAGTCAACTGTGACTACATTATGTAATGGAAAACTATATACTAACTCCGCCGAGGGGCTTCGCTCCCGTGGAAATTTCGGGACAAAAGTACCGTATGTCCTTCTCCGTACTTCACGTGTATGCAAAATTTCAAGAAGATTGGTTGAGCAGGTAAAACGTGAAGAGGTAACAAACAAATAAACTTCCTTTCGCATTTATAATATTAGTTAGGATGAAATTCTTTATGTATGTGGCATGTGTGTGGCATAATAAATATGCTTGCTATGTTTGTAATAAAATTTGCAAATAAAATTGCGTTTGAAGAAAGTTCGCAATGATATCAAATGAGATTTTTAATTTGATCCACATTACTTGCGGCGTCTCGCCACAAAGTTATGTGGGGGTCATATTTTATGAAATATCGCGTGCTTTAGATAGAATAAAAACTATATTGCTGATTTTTTTTTTCAATAGTCGCGAAATCTTAAACTGTTTAGGTACATTACATATAAATAGTGATTTTTATCTCTATATAAGTAGTACCTATGTACAATACAACAATAAAAGTGAAAGAGCACATCAAGAGCATAAAGACATTAGCGCGACAATGACATTATTATTTCTTCATTCTTCATAGTCGTAGTTATTACGTGGAATGAAACACACACAACAACTTTCTTAGATATATTATAAGCATGTAAACAGACATTCAACTAAGTACCTATATTTTAAAGAAATGTACGTTTTGTAATGTAACGTTTGTAAAATAAAATATGGCGTCTTTTGGAGCAGTAACTAAACGAATAGGTCATTAAAAAACAATTTCACCACAAATCGTAACATACGCTTACTTACATTCAAACATTTGCACAATGCAGTAAGATTGAAAAATATCAAACAAAAATTGACATGGCTAAACGTGGTTTCAAAAGTGAAATCTATTTTTAACCCCCGACAACAGGAGTAAAGTATAAGTTTAACGTTACTGTATGTCTATCCGTGGCATCGTAGCAGCCAAACGACTAAACAGATTTTGATCTAAGTATTTTTTTTATATTTGAAAGAGAATTTAATCGAGTGTTCTTAGCTATATTCAGAAAATGTGCGTTCAGCCATTTTGGCAACCGTCATCTTTTTTTTATTAGATGACAGAAACTTCGGAGTCGAGGATTTCTTAAATTTGAAATTTTATATAAGTTAGGATTATGTGGACAGTTTCAATAAAATATAGTTTTTTGCTTGGTAAGTATGCTAGCTAACTAGGAACTTTACAAATTTTGGACAGGATTTTGGAGCGCACTGCAATAATGTACATACACCAAAGATTTTGGATAAGGTACCTATCCAATCCGAAATCTTTGACATACACACACCGATTAAAGAAGTGACAACTTTGACATTGACAATTTAAAAAATTAAATTAAAAAGTTATAACTTGTGTTGCCTGTAACATTTTTTACTTTAAATATATTTTTTTATTTTCTGTTTTGTAAACTCATGCTTATGCAAATAAATTTGTCTTCGTCAATCAACTAGAAATTTCTGCAGGGCCAATAACTGTGATTGGACGAAAATATCAATCAGCCGCAAGTTTGAAGATGATTTTCGATTACTTCGCCAAAACTCAATCATCCTTTGATGTTGAATGTTTCGAACCCAATTCTTGAATACATTAATGTTATTACATTTTGAAATAACACAGGCCCGATGAGATAGGTCTCCAATCAATGTGCTTACCTAATTGCGGCTTATTTTTAGGATCTCGTACATTAACAGATAAAAACTGATGTACCTACCTACATTAAAGAATCCCCACATAAAGTTGACATCACGCAGGCAGCCAGTTATGTAATGGTTGACTTTTCACGAATTAAATAAATAAAAATGTTTCTTCCTTCAGTTTCTCGGCAAAATTAAGCTTCAAATATACTATATATATCCATCCATTGATGTACTTCTCATATTTTTACATATTTTCAGAAAAAAATTAGAATCTGTAGGTAAAATCACGAAATTTGTGGATAATCAGCAAACTTTTATTTTTACATGTTTTTTATATTAAAATAAGGAGAAAAATAAGTAATGAGTGATTAAAATGTCAATAAAAGGAACAATAGACAAGCTGTATCGTATCAAGTGATTCGATTAACACGCCTTTGTGATTTTCATCGTCGTCGGTTCGTTAGGGGAGGGAACGAATTGCATTAATTAATTTTAATATGATATCCTAATATTGATTAGAAATATCATACCGCTGAAATGGCTGGCTTAGGTGTATATTTTTTCTTCTTCGTGTGTAAATAGATATTTAAGCCCCCTAATAAAAATCGAAAGTCTGTAAGTATATTTGTTATTTCTTTACGCTCAAACGGCAGGGCCAATTTTTATGAAATTTGGTATCGAGGTAGCTGATACTTTGGATTAACACGTATGGTACTTTTATCCCGAAAGTACCTACTCGATTCTCGTAGAATTTGGTCAAAAAGTCTGATAGTCAATGGTGCTTTATAAAGTAAATGGCGCTACTGTGCATAAAATTAAAAATGTAGGTACGTATCCTTATCATACATATTTCATATCTTTACATAGGTATCATAATATGAAGTCCTCTGCCAGGTCAGTCGATCTGTCTATTGGTGAAAACCATAAAAACTACTCCAATCTATTGGTGAAAACCATAAAAACTACTCCAATCTATTGGTGAAAACCATAAAAACTACTCCAATCTATTGGTGAAAACCATAAAAACTACTCCAATCTATTGGTGAAAACCATAAAAACTACTCCAATCTATTGGTGAAAACCATAAAAACTACTCCAATCTATCAGTGAAAACCATAAAAACTACTCCAATCTATTGGTGAAAACCATAAAAACTACTCCAATCTATTGGTGAAAACCATAAAAACTACTCCAATATATTGGTGAAAACCATAAAAACTACTTCAATCTATTGGTTAAAACCATAAAAACTACTCCAATCTATTGGTGAAAACCATAAAAACTACTCCAATCTATTGGTTAAAACCATAAAAACTACTCCAATCTATTGGTGAAAACCATAAAAACTACTCCAATCTATTGGTGATAACCATAAAAACTACTCCAATCTATTGGTGAAAACCATAAAAACTACTCCAATCTATTGGTGAAAACCATAAAAACTACTCCAATCTATTGGTGATAACCAGAAAAACTACTCCAATCTATTGGTGAAAACCATAAAAACTACTTCAATCTATTGGTTAAAACCATAAAAACTACTCCAATCTATTGGTGAAAACCATAAAAACTACTCCAATCTATTGGTTAAAACCATAAAAACTACTCCAATCTATTGGTGAAAACCATAAAAACTACTCCAATCTATTGGTGATAACCATAAAAACTACTCCAATCTATTGGTGAAAACCATAAAAACTACTCCAATCTATTGGTGAAAACCATAAAAACTACTCCAATCTATTGGTGATAACCAGAAAAACTACTCCAATCTATTGGTGAAAACCATAAAAACTACTCCAATCTATTGATGAAAACCATAAAATAAAAATCCGTGCATTAATTGTGAGTAGTGCGTGTGAGTTCGACAAGGTAAGGACTTTGTTTTATAATAATTATGTAAGGAGGTAACAAGTATAGAGTGAATACCGCGGAGTATGGCAACATTTTTCATTTAATATCGTGTTGTGTGCACGCTTTATGAAATCTTTTTCAATATTTCTCTTCATATAAACGACCCAGTCGCATGGCTCATGTCGTTAGAGAGCATTCCATTAATTAACTACTTACTTGGAAAATTGCTATTTTGACTGGTTATTTTGTTAATAAACTTTTTGTAAGCTAATCACTTAAGTAAGTATGCATGTATGAATAAGGATTTTGATCATTTAGTTAAAAAAAAAAACAAATAACTCATAAAATCCTAACTTTCCATATTCATTCGCACAAGTATTACAAATTGCGGAAATTTGTGAGGTTAGATTTAGATTGCTTCCTTCACGTAAAAATTACTGGACGGATTTTCATGAAATTTGTAACACGTATAGAATCTACTTTAATTAATACTACTTTAATTTATAATATTAGTTAGGATATGTTGTAACATATCCTGTGGTATGCGAGTTCAACAAAACTGCTTCAAAACGATGTAGGAGGGAGAAAATGAAACACCATATTGTTTTGCACAATACTTAACCTCACTTTATACGGAAAATGTCTGTACACGACATAATAATTATCTTGTTTTAACTAAACATTTCTCTAAATGTACTTCTGAACACTGGCAAGACGATAAACGAGAGAGAAATAAACAGCAAAAACAAAACGTGTAACTTACAACGATGAAAATAGGTGGCATAATAACGCACGAGGTGTGAAGACATAAGTAGGTATATATATATATCAACGTCAGTTTTGAATAGTTCGCACGACACGACGCGACGCTTTGGTGTAAACTACAACAGTTACACAAAAATAAGAGGAAAATCAAAAGGAAGACGCGACTGTTAGGTATATATATACTTACATAGAAATACATTAGCCGCATGAGGGTGCTGGATAGTTCAGACACACCACTCGCGACGGTCGCATGGCGCAAGTCAAAGACGGACGATTTTAACGCAATTGGCTAAAAGACAATTAGATTATTTTTTTTCAACAAAATTCCTTGGCAATGAGAGATACTTCTTTCTTTTCTTGTTTTTATATATATTTTACCTAATATCCCATACCCTGCGTAGACTACATTGAAAAAGTTAAATATAAAGGACGAAGACTATACCTACACTCCGCTAACTACAGTCATTCTATTCAAAATACTACGTTAGGTATGTAAGAAAAAGTTTTTAACCTTAAAAAAACCGGTCAAGTGCGAGTAAGACTCGCGCACCCAGGATTCCGTACGAAATTTTAAAGATCCGGCTATGATTTTATTACTTTGGGAATGCTATGGTCCTATGCTGCCTTTATCTTACGCAATTACGCTTTATCGTAACTTGACGATTGGAGCATCGTATCTTTGACTCTTGGCGTGTACAGAAAGGATCTCCCCGGGAAATACTAGCGAATATGCAAAACTCTTCATGTTCGCATTCTGAGCGCGTATTCACAAGATTTCTAATTGTTTCACGTTCCATGCCTTGTGCCACACGACGCACCGTGTCAACACCATGTAACAAGCCCCGGAGTGCAGCGGTAGAGACTCAAACACTCCGCCGACTCGAGTGTTTTTACATGTTTTTCACTTGTCGCGTTCTCCATTTGCACCGCGAAAATATTTCGTTGCGTTCCGAGAAAATGCTGACACTGTGATGACATAAGTATTTACCTATTGGTACATATATTGGTATTAAATATAAATAAATATATTAGGACAAATCACACAGATTGAGCTAGCCCCAAAGTAAGTTCGAGACTTGTGTTATGGGATACAACTCAATGATACTATATTTTATAACATATACATATATATAGATAAACATCCAAGACCCGGGCAAATGAGAAAAATATCATTTTCCGTCATGACCCGACCGGGGATCGAACCCGGGACCTCTCGGTGCAGTGGCAAGAACTTTACCACTGCGCCACCGAGGTCGTCAAATTATTATTGTCTATATATTTAACCATGCTCGGTTATTTTAAGCATATTTTAGAAAAAATTATAGTTTTCTATAATACAGTGTGGTCACAATAGACTAGAAAGGAATTTAATGGCCACTGTTTTCGTTTTTGTAAACTATGACTAAGTACATTATGCAATAGAAAACTATAACGCTTTCTACCTTTCTACTAAAATATTTTTTATTCAGTGCCGCATAATCTGTCAAGATATTTTCAGGTTAATTTTCGCTAAGAAAGAAAAGAAATTCATAAAAATGTGAGATGGCGCTAGTGTGCAAGGGATAATCAGCTTGAGTTAGAACAATTCTTTTTCTTTTATCGCCTCGTACGACATCCACAGGATGATTTGGAGTGGTCCTATTCTAGGGCGGGACCACGCCATATGCCACGCGTGGTATATTTCTCCTCCTGCGCATATTATAAAAGTCAATCAATGGGAAAGAGTAGGTGCATAAACTGAGGATTCTTTTCATAATAATAAGCGAATTCCTATTTCAAAATCACACTTCCACTAATAAAACCGTTATTCAAATAATGTGGCTTCTGCAGTTATTAACTTTGTCAAAAACATAAACAGGTTCATACATACCCATGATGGAAAGTACATGTATTATGTATATTATGTACCCACATAATATAACGCCCCTTTCCATGGGGGTAGACAGAGACTAGGCTATTTCCACTTGCCTGCCAAGTCTCATGCGTGCTCTCCGGTTATGGGTGCTCTAAATATCTCCTTTACAAAGGAGTCTGCAATCTGGTCACGGTGCATTCGTCGAGGTCAACCCTGACCTACTCCTCCACTAAGCTACGCTTCTTCTTTCATCGTAATAAGCCCAAAACTATACCACCTACCTATATAATCTAAACCATAACAATACACCAATTCATAAGACAATAGGTACACGCTATTTCTCTATCCAATAGCAGAAGAATAAAATTCTTCCATCTTAAACTACTTCTTATTCCAAATATAAAAGTTTTTTTATGCCAAATATATTTTAAAAAAATGGGGATAAAAAGTGAAACTGTAATAAATAAATAAATAATAACAAGACTATCCAGTGGAAACCCACACACAATTAGACAGCCCGCCGCGTCGTCGTTATGCCCGGAAGTGTACACTGTACACCATTGTTAAGTCACACGTCGTCACGTATGTTAGTGTGTACCTGCCCTGCGCCTCGAGTGTACGACGGCTGTGTTTACCTTGCTTTTGTTTCAGGAATTCCTAGCTGAAGGTGGAAATTCTAACGTTGTCTCAACAATGCGAGATGGTAATGATAGCAAGGGGAAGGAAAAATATCTTGTAGAGAAAACTTACTCGGGTAAATACTTAGTTTACATCAGTAAGTATAATCCAATACTTACATTACAAATGCGAAAGTTTGTGAGGATGTGTGTATGTTTGTTATGAATTTTGGTACACGGGTAGAATATAAACTGGAATAACACATAGGGTACCTTTTACCGCGAAATTCCTACGGTAGCGAAGCCCCGGGTCAAAGCTAGTAATATGTTATGTCTCATGCCGGTTATGCACTATCGGCTAACTCAAATGTACATTGAGTAGTTTATATGTGAAGCTTTTACTTACCGCAAGGAAAAACCGGTAACGTACGTCGAAAGTCGAAACCGCCAAGTTTGGTGAACTGTTTGCCGATGGTATACAACCACCGGGGCATAACAGTTTGTCAACTGATCTAATACTGTCCCGACTTTTCAAACTGTTTTCTTTAATCGTTACAATCTTTTTACTATACCAGAAAAATAGGTAACAAATGGCAAGAGCAAACCCAGTAAGTGCTAGCTTGATGTCGTCAAGGATGATGTGTGCCAATGGGCTGACAACTAGGCATGTGGAAGACCGTGCGTACTGAAGAAGTAAGAAAATGAACCATGGGCACCGAGCGATGCCCTATGGCGATGGAACAACCGAGAGGAAATACGCTTCGATGTAACAGACACTCGTATGTAGGTCTGTAACTATATTCAAATTCAATTACATGTAAAACATGTCAAAAATTTACTTAAAACTAGGAGGTATTACAAATACGAGATAATATAGGTGAAATTTCAATATTTTTATGTATTTCTCAAAGCGCACTTTTTTGGTGGGGTTATATAATAGAATAATTTTGGTGCGCTGCGACGTGTGCGCTTCGAGGCCTCAAAACTAGGATTTAGTTTTACTGCCAACATGAACTAATGGCAGAAAGATAAAATAAATAACACGTATTCTGGTAACAATTTATTTATTTATATATGCGAATATTTGAAAAATAACAAAAAGAAACAATACTGTTCATATAATTTATTAAATAAAAACATAATTTTAGGAACAATCAACAATATATATTTCTAGCTTAAATATCACTTTACATAATTTATGCTCTCATTATGTAATAAATAAAAATTTCATCAAGTTTAATCAGTTAGTCACTATGACTAACTTAACAAATCTTATCTAACACTATGACTGAATAAGACTGGGCCGACCCGCACACTAGCGCCACCGACACATTTTTATTGATTTAATTTAGCGAAAACTAAAATGTGATATTAAAATTTATGTTACACTAGATAAATGATTTTAATTGGACACAATTTCCACAATTTACGAATAGAGACGACAGTGGTCATCAAAATAATTATCATTGTGACATTTTGTAAAAATAAATTATAATACTATCTAATAAAATCCTTTATGTAGTGTAGCATAATCACCAGTATTTTAAAGTTTTCGCTAGTAATTAAATTAAATTGATAAAAATGTGACGATGTCGCTAGTTAGTGGGCAAGGAGCGCCTTCTTAATAAATGTACATTTTTTATTTATTTATTTAAATATTTTAATTTAAATTGATTGTACAATTGTGTTTAATGAGGTGAGTGTTTTCCATTTATTATTTACTAACGACCCGCCCCGGCTTCGCACGGGTGCAATAAACCTTCCTCTAGAATCTCTTTATCTACTAAAAAACCCGCATCAAAATCCGTTGCGTAGTTTTAAAGATCTAAGCATACATAGAGGTAGACAGACAGCGGGAAGCGACTATGTTTTATACTATGTAATGATTTTTTTTAATTTGGAGCTCTAGAATGACGGAGACGTTATTAAGTGAAAATTGATTCATAAATACAAAATTATACCATAATATTGCTTTGAAAATGTAACTTCATAATAATCGATTATCTCAAGCTTTTATCGCTCTTATCATCGTAGTCTTTGTAAGAACATACTTACAATAAAAAAAATCTGACATTTTTCATCTAAAAATATCTGGAATTGAAAAAAGAATATGGTTTTGAGACTTCAGATCTAATCGTCTCTATATTTAAAACTTTTTAATTTCTTCCATAACTTATTTCTTTTTTAATTAATGGTCGTGCAGTCTTTCGCGTAGCTTTAGTAATCGTTTGTACATTAACATCTTGCTGGCTGGATAAGATGATTTTATCTCTTTTTCCTGAAACATAAATTAGTGTTTTGTTTTAAAACAAGAAACAAAAATAATTAGATAAAACAGATTAGTTGTATTCTCATGAACTATCGCAAAAATAATAATAATAAAAAAAACAAATATAATTTGCAAGAAATGACAATTGTGACCCACGTCATCTAACACACTTTAGTGTTTTACACTTTAGTGATACTTAGTGACCAGATTCTGTACCAACTTAATACACTATTACCCTTGCATTTAACACTTATCAAAATGTGATAAAATCTTGTGATTATAATGCAACATTTGGCTGAAACATTCAGGAGAATGTTAATTTTTTTAATTTAATAACAAAAATGTTTCTTTTTAACCAAATATATGCCATAAAAATTTTTTAGATACATTTTTTAACATTTAATACAAAATCATAACTGGAATAACTGACTACACTATACTCACATGGGGAAAGAAATCAATTTCCAACAGTATTATTGAAAAGAATGTCGATGCAACAATTACAGGTCCAGTCTTTCTCTCGCACACATCCAACTGGACAGCAAATTTCCCCTCTGGTAAAGTACCTAGCGTCTCGAACCTGGGTTTAACAGCTCTTTTCTGGTCAGCAAGACGATACAAAAGTATCTCGCCGTCTTTTGTACCAATCAATGTCACATCTCCATAAAAAAACAGGGCAGTTATAGGCGGGAAATCTAAATACAAGTGTTGATAATTGTCAGTTTCAATCTTAAACAAATTGCGTGAATAGCAAATGAAGTTTTTATCATTTATTGCACTGACATATTTGATTTGCTTTATCCATTCTGGTGGACATCTAATGGGCTGTACTGACACTTGTTTATCTTTAGTAACATTAACTATTTGCCCGCAATCAGTAAAAATATGTAATACCCCATCGTTATAAATAATTTCTTTGATATCAAAATCACAGTGTAATATTAAGTCTGCAAATAAATTTTGAATCATTAGGTTGCATCTGTAAATGTCTCGGTTGTTGTAGAAAAAAAGTGTATCACCATGGAGAATGAAATCGTCAGCTTTGAAAACGACTTCCGTCATGTAAGTCCCATTTTCAACGGTTCTTTGAACAAATAAGTCTCCCTTTAACAATGTTACAGTAACATTATCATTATTGGCAATTTTGGTGCACTTTCTCTCTGGGACAGTCGCCGGAATATATTTTAAAGTGCTCATATCATACAGTACTACACCGTTGGTATCTCTTAGTGGCAATATATTGTTATCAATTTCCAATGCATGTTTTTTGTCATGGTGATTGAACTTATAAAATTCACTAATTTTCACATCGTACGACGACACTTTTGCCCACATTTTCATGTTTTTATATATGTGATACCATTTGCAATCTGTACCAGCCTTTTTCTTTGCGATTCTCGAAGGATATTTGTAATCATTTCGGCACATATCTTGCCACAGTACATCGTTGCTTTCGATTATTTCTTTCCATTTCTTGCATACTCTGCGACACCGCCCCAATGTAACACCGTCAGTATTTAAGAGTATTTCTAAGAATGCTTCCAATGGTAAGCTGTCTATATCCATTTCGGTTTTACCTCTCAGATATAATATTATTATAATCCAGTTATAAACATGAGTTTCTCAGTGTATTTACTTAGCCCAAAACATTTATAAGCTTGACAAGATACCTGAAAGTTTAGAGTAACATTTTAGATGAAGATTTATTTTCACAAACATTCGATTTCACAAAATAATCAAAAATCTCTACGAAAATTTTAATTTGTTTACAATTTATTTCCCGCATCAGCTGATCAATCCACTCGTGATTTTGACGTTTGTTTGCTGATGTTGGTAGCGCTGTTATCAAAGCTGTCATCTTATCTGTCATTGCATGCTAAAAATATTTTTTTACCTTTCGCCCATAAAGGTTACACTATACAGCCTTATTGACACTGAAAAAAAACTATCCGAATTTTCGTGTTAATGTAAAAAATAAATATGACGTTCTACAGGTACCGCATGGACGGTTTTTATATGTATTTTTATCTGAATAGTTATCTGAGCAGCAGATTACAGAAATAGGCGTACTTAACTAAAAAGCGACCCTATGGTAATAAGGTACCATAACTTTTAGTCCTTTTCCTTACGAGTATCTATGAAACATAAGGTCAATGTCGTGGTCCATGGTATTGGTATTTTGCTTTTCATGATTCGTGCCAACAAGGAATATTTGTTTCCTTTTGTTTTAGCGATATTCCGTTCTTATCCCAACATTTACACTCACTGCCGCTTCTCTTGCCACTGCCGGAAATATTTCCCTAAATACTTCTGCGGCAATAACGACGCGAGTGAGCATTTACACTCAGCCTTCATATTATTATTCTCTCTTTCTCTCTTCTTTCAACTCGCAAAAATGAAATGATTGAATGAATTACTGGTTCGACAGCATTATGACTGCTCAGTATAAGTCATCCCCATGGATTTAGTAAGTACTTCGTACGGAGTACCTACTAATTCCATGGTCATCCCATATACCCGCTCAATTTCATAAAGTTCTAAAAATGTAATTGTTTTTTCATTACTCCACTCCTGTGGTGGTATAGTTTGGCCATAAGAAATTAATAGATTAATAAACGAATTGCCGTCATCAGGTAACAAAACGTAGTGGCACGTTCTATTATGATCGAATTGCGGCGGATTTTTTCTATGGCACATCACCAGTTAGTTGCGTCATTATAGCTCTTATATGAAGCATTTGTTAGCCTAACACATTGATTGCAGTGAATTTCGTATATGGGTGAATGAAAATATAAGAAAGTCAGTTAAATTATGGGATCGATGTAATTCATATGCACATAAACAACAAGATTTGTCATAATAACAAATAGAATTAAATTCACAACAAAATAAAATGCAACAAAAAAACTTAACAAACAACAGTGTAAATTGTCTATGATTAAATGGCAACCTGGATAATAATGGCGCGTATCCACTCTTTCTCACTCTGTACAATTTACACGAATCGCTCTCTCTCATTTAAGCGTTTTTTGGGTTCTTTCTCAGGCATATAGTGTAAGCATATGGTGCCCAGGATCCCTGTTAATTTCAAATTTCAATGAAAATGTATCTAAGTGGATTCGCGCCTTGATGAACACAATGGTAATGTATAATTTAGGACTTAATATCTATGAGGTAAAACGGTAAAACAAAACCGTACCTACTTATAACATTTTCGTACATGCAAGGAGACAAAATTTGGAATATTTTACATCTTCGACATTAAAAGAAATCTTTACATCTGTTTGGGAGCTACCAACACACAGATACATAAACACGTCAAACGTAACTCCGCATGTCAAGTTACATGAATCATTATTAAAATAATGATAATTACATTGCAACGCCCTTGCATTTGTGCACTTGAAATGTATTATGAGCTAACTACAAAATCTTTATGCCACAGTAATACTAACGAATTTCGCAAGATTGTGAATATTTCAAAAATTTTGATTTTAAAACGAATTTAAAAATTGTATTGGCATATCCTACTTATCCTTTTAAATTTCATCAAAATTTGGCTCGCTTGGTCAATTAATTTCTTTCATAAATTAGCAAAACTTTCCGACTTTTTCTCCTCCACTTTACATAGACTAACTAAATAAAGTATCCAACAAATCTGAGTAATCAATTTTCATTTCGAGCAAGCTTTTTTAACAATGTGAGTTTTCAATAAATGTAAGATTTAAGCGGCCCCTAGACGATTAATTTTACTGTGCAAATATGAAAAAACAAAAAGGTTATCCGGCCCGGTGAAAGAGTCGCGGCCGCTGTATAAGTTTAACGAGAAAATGAAACTTTTCAAATTAGTCAAGTATCCTTGTCGTACTTTCATTTTGCGTAATATAATTGACCGTTTATAGGCCGCGTTATATTAGAAATGCATAATTCTGTATTTACACAGTTAGTCAGGTACGATCATGATCGAATAGTAGAATTATTATTTAAAAAAAAAACAGAATTATCACAATATTTACATTCGCCAAAAACATAGACAACTGCAATGATATATGTGCAAGTTATTTTTTTCTTTTTTTATATATTTTTTACGAGTTAAAGGCAATAAATATGGCTTTATGTAACGAAATAGCACATATATTATTGGAGTAAAACTATGTAAGTACTCTTAATTATATAACGCCAATAAATAATTTAAAAAACATATGTATATGGAATATTTACATAATGTATTCAACCACGGAACATAGAAAACATGGAAATGTGAAATAGGCGTGTCAATGATCGACTTCACAGCCCCGCACATAACACAGCACAGCACATAATTTGTTTTATTAATTTTACCGCGAATTATGCCTCATTGTTCAATTTAACAAAAATGATTGTAGAAGAAGAAATCTTAAGAATTTCATACCACCGGGGAGTAACGAGAATATAGTACCTTAAAAAGTATAATTAATCTTAGCTAAAGTTTCTTGTATTATTACTACAGCCATCTGGCGTGGAGATACTGAACTTTCAAGAAAAACATGCTAGTTTCGTGCTGGTTCGATAACTTTGTTGCAGGAAATTAAACTCTTTTGTACAGAGTTTGTTTGATTTGGGATACTTTGGGTTGAAGATATGCAACCAATCAAATCGAATATTTATTTGTAGTACACTATATTTTTTGCGTTTGATGTGTGCATTCGGCGTTACCTGCATTGTAGTAAATTTGTCTAATGACACTTACATGTTTTCTGTGTTCCGTTTATTAAAAACTGAGCCTCATAATTACATCCATAAATTGAATTCAATAAAAAGTTGAAATATTAAATGCATAAAATTATGGAATAAAAACAATGTCAAGATTAATGTAATAAAGTTCGATGATCGAAAATATCGTTTACATAGCTGTACAAATGGCACATATACATACCTTATAATCAAAAGAACAAGGTTGAAAAATCACATCCCTAGAAAAACATAACATTGATTAACTAAAACAATTCGCATATCATCTACTTAGTATACTGGACACGACTAGCATAGTAAAACTACCGAGAAGGTACAACGACGCAGGCACCGAGGAAAGCAGTCTGTATTTTTCCTCTGTAAAAAAATAAAACAAAGAAGTTAACAAAACAACCTCATTATGCATACTGGCCAGAAAAAAAAAACTACGCTATGTTCTTAAAAAAAAGAAAAGCGTCCTGTTTCTCATTTTTCTGGCCGAATTAAAAAATAATAATTCAAATCAGGAACTTATCTTTAATTGCACTGATAAAACATACACTTTCCAAATAGATGCAAAAGCATAAATGATGTTTTCGATCCCAAGTGAATGAAAAAACGTGCGATGTCAATGAATGAACAAATGAACGATGGATTCATAAATCATGAATTAATTTAATGTCTGACGGAGATATTAGAAGTAAATAAAAAACGAGTTACTGATTTCATTTCAGTTTATTATTCTTAGAGCTTGAAAAACAAGAAACAAGATATATTATTATTTCATATATTATTTCGTACTTATTTCAATAACAACATGGCCTTCACTAAAATATTTAGTACATTCAAAGATTATAACGAAATGTCAATATTTAGATAAGCATTCTTAGAGATTCAGGATGTTACGCCAGCCATACGGCGCTTTTGGCTCATGCAAATGATATTTAATGTTGTTTATTTTGCTCACTAGATGGCGCCATTGGCGAGTGAGGTCCGACTATGGCAGACTTGAAAAATTCCGCAAAGCCCGCGCAAACACAAACAATATGGACCTTACTCGGCACCAGCCCAGTATCACCCTCATATTAAATAAATTGCGCGAAAATAAACACGATAATATTTTTTTCGCCTTACATTATCTACAGCTGAATAAAATAATTATATAGGATTATTATAACAATTGAAAGAGCAAAATTTGTATTACCATTTAAATTTTCGATCGCAATTTGTTATATACCACCGTGTATTTTAATATTTTGTTGTGAAAGAAGGCTCAAACTAAATAAAATACATTACATCAAAAATAATAAATTAATGAAAAGCCAATTTGATCCCACATTAATTTGAATTAATCGCATGCTGTAAGTTCGTTTCTAACGCTGATGGGAAAAGGCACCACATTGACCCATTGGTAACTTAGAGTCTAATTCTAATAGCGACATGGATTTTAGGTCATTTTACGTTCCGCCCGCGTTTGAAACAGACTTTTATTTTGTAAAACTTAGTTTAGATTTTAATTTCACTAATAACATATATGATCCAAACTATGTTCTACAAAAAAGAAAAATAATACCCAGTAAAAAAAAAAACAAAATAATATTTTAATAGTTGAGGCGTTAATATAAAATATCTCTTAATTGTTAGTAAAATATATCGAATACAGTTTTTTAAATATGAATCAACTCTTAAGTACATACTGGACATTACATAGTACCTATACCCTCTTATTCATAAAAAACCAATCTTAGTAGAAGTATGTTTTGTCCACGTCCCACTATACAATATTCGACATTGAAAGAGCGAGACAAAACATATTTTAACTAAAACAAGGTTAAAACTTTTTTATTTTATGAATGAAAGAGTAATAAAACACTCGAACGTATATAATTCCAATCGAATAAAATGTATAACACCTACTAATAAACACTACGGTTCCTATCTAGAATTGAGCCAAAAAATTAACAATATCCAAACCTAACAGTCTTTCTAACCATAGACCTTAAATAATTTATATTAATAATACTATTTTCCTAGTCAGCAGACTACTCAATTTTTTGTTTGTTTTCGTTTCGGGTATGACTACTATTCGTCTCTTAAGTTTTTTATAAGCCGCGTAAATTTTAATCTAAGTATTGCGAGTGGAAGAATAACGCAATAGCACATAATTATACAAAATCCATTTAAACATATGTCTTTTTATTCGGAAGAAAACCCTATGCCTATTATATTAAGTATCATATTCATTCTAACGCGTTAAACGTAACAAGGATGACGTCTGTCAAGATGTTATCTGTCAATGTCATTCTTTTTCTGTATAGTCTGTCTATAAAGAGTAGAAATGTAAATAAAGGTGCTGTGTCCTCGTGTTATCAACCAAACTTGACCATTTTATTTGTTATTGCTATGGAAAACAATCGTTCGATAATAATCCATTTCTACTATTTACTGTAGAAAACCAATATCCAATACTTAATTACAAAATAACGGCTAATTATTTCGAAACATCTGAATTATTTTCCCAAGACGTTTTCTAATCTAAATCCACACTTTGAAAGTTATAGTTTATCCTTCGAAACGGAAAAATGGTTCTGGTATGGAGATAGCTCAAGAACTGGAAGCCATAGACGCATAGGCTACTTTATCGCATAATTATTAGTAATTTGTCGTAAAACCTATTAGTACCATTGACGTAATCCCCTCACCAATAGATGGCGCTACTGTCAAGTTAATTACTATTCAAGCGAAGCCGCGGGAACAACTAAACTAAGGGGAATCCAACAGCTTTTCAGATATTGCTTTGCAAAATGTCAAATTACTCGAACTCAAACTCTTTTTTAAATTACCATTGACTTTACGCTCCGGACCTTTCGATTTGTCTTTGATCGGCTCAACGACAATAGCAAAATTATCGCTATCGAATATTATCTCTGGGTCGTTGTCTATGATCTGCTCAATAGACTCCCAGTTCGTCTGCAGCTTCTTCTCCGCCGAACAACACTCGCACGTGCCATAGTCGCACTCTTTTTTATTCATAAAAAACTCCGCGTCGTCTAATATCGTTCGCTCTACTATAGGAACTTTCGAGGTATTAATTAGAGAAAATTTTCGCGCGGCATATTTTAACAGCTCTTCGTACGCGATAGTTCCATCGTTATTACTATCGAAGTTGCATTCTAGGATGCTATTTCTTCTATTCTCGACGTGGTCTATGGCCTCGAATATGGAGATTCGTCTGCTGTCTATGTGGTGTCTATCGTCTAAACGGCTCTGACCTGTCATTGTGATAGATTTTTTCGTCGTCGCCCATCCGAGAGAACGCTGCACCGCCATTTTCCATTTCGTGTATCGCGCGTCGCGGTCTGTAATACACAAGTTTATTTATTCTTCTTCATAGTCGTATTCCTCATGGCTGAGGGTCGTGGTCATTACGTGGAATTATACACACATAACTTTCTTGGTATTAGTAATGGAGTGGTTGGCTATTGCCTTCTCCATTTCACACACAAGTTAATAATCAACCAGTGTGCAGGTCTCCTCGCGATGTTTTCCTTCACAGGAAGCAAGTGGTGGTCGATGAAAACAACTATACACGAGTCAGATTGGCAATACAAACTCATGTGGCATGAGTAGGATTCGAACCTGGAATCTTTCGATCCACAGGCGGGCGTCTTAACCATTACACCACCACCGCTTCCGCAGTTTATTTATTAGACAAATTAAAAAACCTCCGACTTTCAATATTTATTTCGCCACAACTTTTGAACGGCTCAACCGATTTTGATTGAACATATCTAACAACCACCGCATCAAAATTAGCTATCAAACAAAAAAAACCGCATCCAAATCGGTTCACCTGTTGATGAGCTACGGTGCCACGTACACAGACAGACAGACAGACAGACACATTTAGCGGTCAAACATTGCGTCGGTGGTGATGAAAATTACATAAATAAAAAAGAATTGCCAGAATTTATCATTTGGATGCGCGAAAGCGTGACCAACTGGAAATAGACTGTGTGAACCGCTGCACTGAACCTACCTTTACTATGAAGCGTAGTATGTGTAGTGGCACACTAGTAAGTATTATAACCAACTATTATAGATATTCTTTTTGATAAATTTTGGATTTCGATTTTTTACGTTTTGACTATGCACATATTATCAGTAATAGCCCCATTTTATTTTTTGCCATAATTGAAAATGTATGTTTTATACTGACCATCGTGTGTGGTGGTGGGGAGATAGGTGTGTGTTCTACCCTGAACAGATCTCCAGGAGTCCATGTTCCATACTTTAGCTGCCATGCCCGCGACCACAGCTACACCTAATGCCGACATATCCCACGTGCTGTCCGCTTTCACTGGAAAAAATATAAACAATGTTTATAACGTCTTCACGTGTTGCGTTCGGGGCTGCGACGCCGTGAAGCGGTAGTCGTAAAAGTCAGTGCAATGCCTTAAGGTGACTTGAATAAAATCTGACACCTGCTTCAGCAATGACACACTACATACACACAAAGTCAAAAAATAACCTTATCGTTTTGATGATTAGGCTGATGTGATACTGTGTTAATTAATTTTACTTTCCATAAATTATATCCCTTGAGTGAACTTCGCATTTTTTTAAAGATCAGTTTTAATGTACTCATGTTTTTGTCAAAGCAAATGTTGCTGTTTCTTTTTTACGTAATTTTTTTACTGATTTCAGTTTATGTGCGTGTTGTATTGTTCGTTTTATAAGGAGCGTACAAACGCGTTGGTGGCCGCCCCTCCGCATTTTTTTTTAACATCCTTTTAAATGTACTCGTGTTTTTTGCAAATCACTTCTTTCTGTATATTTACGTCATATTTTTTTACTTTGTTTTTGTTATAAAGAGTGTAGAAACAAACTCACAGACAGGTATGCCGATGAGGTCGGCCTGCAGCTGCATGAGCAGCGTGTTGGCGGTCATGCGGCCGTCCACGTGCAGCTTGTGCAGCGGCATACCGCAGTCCTTGTTCATCGCTTCCAGTATGTCCCTGTTCATCATCAATCGATTAATCAATCAATCCATCGATCAATCAATTAATCAATCATTCAATTAAGCGATTGATCAATCAGTCTTAAATTTTTGTTTATTTAACGAGTACGTGGTAGGCGGTTACGGTCTCCGGAGTATAATATAATATTATTTATTTAGTTATTTTACAATACATAATGTATGTACTAGCTGCGCCTCGGGGCTTCGCTCCCATGGAAATTTCGGGATAAAATGATATACCATAGGGTTCTTTAGATAACCTGGATAGAATATATTCCATGTTATATTCTATACGTGTGCCAAATTCCATAACAATCCGTTAAATAGATTTTGCGTTAAAAAGTATATACATCCTCACAAACTTTCGCATTTATAATATTGGTAAGATAAATGGTATGCTATTAGATAATATGATACAAGGTAATCAATAGACTCGTGTATAGTAGTTATCATCGACCGCCACTTGCTTCCGGGAAATGAAAACATCGTGAGGAAACCTGCACACTGGTGGACAATTTAACCTCACTGGTGTGTATGCGGTTCAAAAGTCATGCGGTTCAATAGTCGTAAAAGTCATGTCAGATGCCTTTAGGCGACTTAAATAAAACCTGACACCACTGTTAGAAATGACACACTCGAAAAGAAGATCATTGCAAAATATATATAAACTTACCTAGTTTGAAAACATACGGCTTCCAAAGCAGCTCTTATGATGTGATTCTTCGTCGTGAATGCCGTCAGGCCACAGATAATACTGAAACAAAGGAACAATATATATATTATTGTTTATTTAATTGCTTTGTCATTTACCAAAAAAAAAGTATGTCTGTCAATGTCAAATATCGCAAAGTGCGATAGTGACAAAATATATTAAAGTTAAAATGTGCTTTAGCTTTTTTTAATTAATAATTAGGTTATTTTTAATGTTTTCGATCGTAAATCGAAACCTCGGCGTAACTATATCCAAGCCTCGCTCGAAACTATTTATGATCTTGATATATGTATATAATCCACTATTGTGTAAGAAAAACATATTTGCCATAATTTTCTTGAAAATCCTGTATTTTTTGTCATTTTCTTTTAATATTAATAATTATTGTACCAAAAAAAAAAATATATATATTTTTAATCTCACCCCCTAGCGTCCTTCCTCCAATAGGGCGCGTAGAGTCCACTGAAAGCGGGCACAAAGTACACGTCCCCGGTGGAGAAGACCTGCGCGGCGATGTGCTCCGTGTCGTGCGCCACGTGCTGCAGCAGCCGCAGGTTGTCGCGCAGGAACTTCATGGCGCCGCCGGCCACCGCTATCGAGCCTGGGTGGTGGGGGAAAAACCACGTTAAAAAAAAATGGTTGCCTGTAAAGTCGGTTTTACGGGCGAAGATTTTACGTGACAACGTCTTTTTACGCGCGCGGCAGACCGATCATAGTTGAGTGGGAGAGAGACGCAAGGCATTCGGCGGGCCTCTCTCTCGTTCGGTGACTCATCGTAACGTTACCGGGCGTTACACTTTTTCATAAGTGACTCCCAGCCGCAACCTAATTTAAGACGTTGTCACGTCAAAAAATTAAACAAATGATCAATTAAATTCACTTCGCAAATCATCAAAGATTTTTGTCATAATCAATAATTTTATTTACTAGATTTGTAGAGCTCGTTCGCTTCGCTCGCTCGGTCAACTATATATTGGTCGATCCTTTTTTGCTAAGTATTTTTTCACTAAATGACTTTTGTACCCCTCTTCTATATCTACTCCAAGCCGAAATTATCTTCCAAAACGAAGTCTCCTTTACACGCTATAAACGAAATTAAACTTGTGCAGGCCTTTGTCGTACTAATGGAGCTGTTCTCATACGTAAAGACTGACAATAATCTTTTGGAATGTCAGTGGGGGCGCCACCTTTATTTTAAATTCGAACTTCTGTAGCTTAAGTCTTAATTCGCTTTTCTAGCACGTGTAAAATTACTCTTGTCAAACGTGTACTTGCTTTAAATGAAACGCGTTTGTGAATGTACTGTTATTTTTGCACAATTGCAAATAGAAAGGAGTGTTCTAAGATGTTTGTTTGGGTATGAGAGGTGCTTTGTTGCAATTTCTTTTATATTCAACGAAAAATCGAGGTAACACTGCCTCCCGGAGTTATTTGAAGGACGATGAGTGGAAAAACACTCTTTAATATTTGAGCGTTTCCCGGTTACTTTGAGCTTCGGAGCCCAGTGTCCGCATTCCTACTTAGAGAACACTCTTTAAGAACACTCTTGATTAACTCCTCATATACTAGAATACACCAGACACAAATTTTTAGACAGAAAATATTCAATAAAGTTATGTAAAAGAGAGAGAGCGGTTATAGTCCCTCTCTCTCTCTCTTTCGTGCACTCTAAGAAGGAAAATATAACAATAATTCTGAATATAAAGTGGTATTTTCTTTTAAAGTTTCCACCAGAGAGGATTATACTCAGTTTTGTTTTGATTAGTTTCCGGCGACATGGCTTGAACAATCGATTTTTCCACTTACATTTTGCTCGTAACATGACAATACCAGTGCTATATTTGATGTCTTACGACACAGTTGTCTACTATTGCGTAGTTTGTATACAAGCTTTTTTATCGCAATGAAAACCCAGCAGTGTCTACCGAATCCGCCAACGTTTGGCAAACAACTTGGCGACAGTGTGGAGCTGGCATTGTAAGAATTTGATTATGTTGATTGCGACTCGGTCAGGATCAAAAATGTCGGTTATTTTAAATCTCAACAGACTTTTGTTTGGTTTTCATTGAAAATTCAAGTCCCAAGATTGAGCCATTTCTCGATTTCCGATTGCTGTGCCATTGAACTTGAGCTCATTTGAAAGGTATATTTGATAAAATATTCGAAATTACGATCTTCTCTGGACTGGCATTTTTGTAAATATTTAATTTGTAAGTTTTTTAAGTACATAAGTGTAATTTAGTTTTAATATTATTTAATATTTCGTTTTACAGATAAAATATAAATTCAAATAAAAAAAGTACAAAAATTAAAAAAAAAACTATATCTAGTGTAGCATAAAGAAATACGTGTAGCACTCCGGGAGTGCCGGCAGAAGTGAAAACTTGATTATTAATGTTGTGCATTTTTGACATCTTACGAATTTTCGATCGGGTCACGTGTCCTGACGCGAGTTTAACATCTTTTACCCATCACAAAAAGTGCACGAAGCCGCTAAAGAAGTTTCACTTCAAAAAAATACTTCACAAAAATATTCCTTTAGTTACTAAACATATACCTATTTAACAAAATCAATCAATACTAATATTATAAAGAGAAAAGATTTGTGTTTTTATTTGTAATGAATAAACTCAAAACTACTGGGCCGATCTTGATGAAATTTTGCATTGAATTTTTTTATTTTTTAGATTGAAATTTTTTATTATGGTTTTACCCGAACGAAGACGGGACAGACGTAGTGCAATATATATATATATATAAACTAAGAAATATAAAATAAAATAATAGCTGCTTTTCATCCAGGAAAATTAATTCGCGTTGGAAATTTATGCGGGCGAAGCTGCGGGCAAACGCTAATCGTGAATAATTGAAGACAGAAAAGAAAACGAAGTAACAGATTCCAAAAATCACCTTCCAATGCATACACCGGCTCAGCTTCTGGACCCAATTTGTAAGCGAGTGTTGTGATCAGACCGTGCGTGGAGTGAACCTGTAACAATATTTTAAAAATTAAGTTTCTCATTTTTTACACAAGCGTTTATTTTTGTCAGCGAGATCTTATTGCATTAAGTGCGTGACATAGATCACGTCCTTGCGGTAAACCGTTGAGGGGTTCCCACGTCTGGAGCCGTTGCTTGTTGCACCGTCGGGTCATGCTTGTCATAATAATGCATTGTCATCCAAACTACTGAGGAAGTATGTGTGTATGTTTGTTACTCTTTCACGCGAAATCTACTGGATATTTTAATCCCATAATTCCCACGGGAGCGAAGCTAGTTAATAATAAACGTCGCGCAGATCGTTGCACCGCGAGAAGCGTACCCAAAAGGCTGGCAGCATAGTCACGTTGTGATTATTATAAAGGTTGAATGAAACAACAAACCCGTCGAGTTCCCGTGTTATAGAGAAGAAAACACCCGCTTCTGTATGTGTTCTTGGCTTGTCCCGCTGTCGTGCAGTTTTGGCCAACCAACGCTGCTTGCTGGTTCCCTAAGATCTGTAATTATATAAAATAAAAGCATTTAAAAAACGTGTTGCACTCGGGGAGCGCCGGCAGAAGTGTGAAAACTGGAATATTAACGTTGTGCACTTTTGACGTCTTACGAATTTTCGATCAGGGTCACGTGTCCTGACGCGAGTTTGACATTTTTTACCCATCACAAAAAGTTCACAACGCCGCTAAAGAAGTTTTCACTTCAAAAATATACTATCAATATTTTATATACTGTCTGTGATCACGACCAAGAACATTCGCGAATGTGTAAATGAAAACAGTTTAGTGCAACCAAACCAAATACAATTGGCTACAATTGGCTCCAACCAGTCATATCAGCTACTTTTTTCTAATGTCAAAAACAAAACTTTATGTGTTCCTTCACATGCCTTCCATCTAAAGAAATTTACATTAATGTTTATGTAATAGGGTTATGTCAGTCGCGATCTATATCATAACTTTTTATAAAATTAATTGCCTCATTATCAAAATCTGTCTGTCTATGGACTTGATAATATATAATAACGACGTTGATACAGTACGTGATATATTTTCATATCGTCCGGTCTATATCCATAAAAACATTATAAAATGCAAAAGTCTGTCTATCTGAGGTAAAACGCTGTACTAATTTCGATGAAATTTGGTATGCAATTTAAGGTAGTTTTACAAATGGCAGAAATCTTTTTAGCCCATAATAATTCAATGTTGTTTCTCGTTTCAAAAAAAAAATCAATATGTTCTTTAAAAAAAAAATCAAAATATTGAAATAAGTTGTTTAAAGGTTTTTTTACAAAGAACAACATTTTTTTTTTTAACTTTTAAAGTACTTATTTCGTCATGTATAATACAGTTGTCCAATATACAATAATAAAAATTTTGACGTGTAAAAGTGTCTGTAAACGCCTGTCAGTATAAATATATTGACTATGCAGGCTAGGTTGCAAAAATATGTAGAAGTAGCTTTTGTCGACGGCTTCGCTCGCGTGAATTTCTCTACGAAAGCGGAACAGACATGATTTTCATACAAAGTTTCACCTCCCATGGTAGTAATTTGGGGGTTGGTTTTTTTTTAAGTAGCCTATGTTTGTACGGGTATCTTTAACTACATGCATACCAAATTTCATCAAAGTCGGTCCAGCGGTTTAGCCGTGAAAGCGGAACAGACAGACTTACGTGTGTATAATATTAGTATGGAAGAATATATTGTAATATATATATGTGTAACATAATATATTTTACATTACGTTGCTAAGTAATAAACTCCAATCAAATAGGGTTATCAAAAAGGTTAATATCACCAAATTTTATTTTTAAAATGGCGAAAAATTACGATGTACACCGGGTGGTAACTGATAAGTTGATTAGATATCCTATTAAGCGGTGGTGGCCGAGCGGTTAAGGTGCCTGCTTAAGATTGAAAGTTCCCGGGTTCGAATCCAAAGCCATATTAGTTTGTATACACAATCTGAGTCACGTATAGTAGTATTCATCGACCACCACTTGCTTCCAGTGATGAAACTTGTACACTAGTTAACCGTTTAAGTTCACTAGTATGTTACTAGCCAATAGTCGCGGTAGGTAAAATGTCAGATGGCTTTACTCGAATGAAATCTGACACCTGTGTTAGTAATTAACACGCTCGAAAAAACGAAGTTAGTGTCTATGCAACTACTGTCGCCAGATGGCGGTGGTTGTACAGTCATGTCAATGCCTTTAGGCGACTGAACACACACACAAATAGCTGTTATATATATATATATATATATATATATATATATATATATATATATATATATATATATATATATATATATATATATATATATATATATATATATATATATATATATATATATATATATATATATATATATATTTGACCTCTCACTCAACCAATTAATTAAGTTGAAATTGAGTCGTATGATTTGATATTTTAATTTTTTATTCAAAACTGGAACTAATTACGTGTGTCTAAGGTCGAAGTTCATCTGATCTGTATGTTATCTAATTATACCACGTGAGACTATCATACTGAAAGTTTTCTAAACGCTATACTAATTTGTACTCATAATATCAACACGAAAATACTCATTCTGGGGGGCTTACTATCGAATCTAAACGATACAGCTCAAGACGATCGCTTATGCAATTCGAATATAGACTTAATGAAATCAATTAACATTATATTATAGTCTCCTCCTTCTTCTTCGTCGAGTCGAACGTTATAAATGCAATTGAATTTTATTGCGAAAAAAAATAAGCTAAACACATATTTATTTTGCCAGTTGCAATTAGAATTATCGACTCGATGAAGAAGGACACTATAATAAATGGATATAATTTTCATTGCTTTGAGATTGTTTGACAAGATTTATTATAGTTTTTAACCCCCGACGCAAAAAGAGGGGTGTTATATGTTTAACATCTAACATTTAACATCTAAGTATCTGTGTACCTGTCTGTGGCATCGTAGCTCCCAAACGGATGAACCGATTTTCGTTCTATTTTTTTTGTGTCATAGATAATTTTATCCCGAGTGTTCTTAGCCAATTTGTCTAATAAATAACATATATTTATATTTATGTAGTTTATATTAATGTTTTGTATATTCTGCTTATATATATTATTCAATGATATATTCAAGTTTATCGTATCATATATTATATATATATAATAAAGCTTTTCGTACATACATACCCCAGATATGGTTATTCCATTCAAAACCGACCCATCTTTGACGGTGCCATACACTTCTGAACTGCTCTTGATGGTCGGCAAACAGTCGCGATGAATCCCGAATAACCTGAAATCAATTTCATATCGAAAATTATTCATCATTATCTCTCTCTCTCACACACACACACACACACACATATTCGCTTATGATTAAATTCACGGACGTGGCGCCGAAAGCCTGGTAAAATAATCTTTTCACATCCGATTATTTGGCTCTATGACCACTCATCATTCATCACGTATGGATAAATAAATAAATAAATATATTAGGACAAATCACACAGATTAAGCTATACCCAAAGTAAGTTCGAGACTTGTGTTATGGGATACTAACTCAACGATACTATATTTTAACAAGTACATATATAGATAAACAACCAAGACCCGGGCCAACCAGAAAAAGATCAATTTCCATCATGACCCGACCAAGGCTCGAACCCGGGACCACTCGGTTCAGTGGCAAGTACTTTACCACCTGCGCCACCGAGGTCGTCAATTGACAGTCGTCAAAATCGATAAATAAGGACTATAGGCCATGACCCATCACGCGGTCGAACTGTTACAATTTAATCTCAACTCCGCCAATAAACCATACAGCTATATATAGCCGTCGAGTTTAGCAACTCTTAGCTCTGTCTGGCCCGTAAGTGATGAAGACGTGGTAATACATATGTTTCTTCCGCTGGCTTCGCGACGTCACAGCCCCGAGCAACCAAGAAACAAGTAGATACGGCACTATACGTTTACCTTAACAACATAGGGTCCCAATTGAGGGTCTCCAAATTCATAAGGAGTGTTCTAGAAGCATTCGTCACGTCTGTTATGTGTAGACCGCCCAGTGGCCCGCCGGTTAGGGTCTGAAAAACACAATACGCTACTTTATATAGACACATATACTCTGTATCACAAAACATCTATCTACCTATATTTATTTATATATACGACCTACCAATATAAAATGTTTGGCTTTCTTTCCTTTTTTCGCTGCGTGCCTAACCGCGTTCCCTCTGAAGGTCAGTGTTTGCTCCTTGAGCAAAATCCACTATTTGTATCACTGTGACACACGGTCACAATCCGCACGGGATAAATTTGTCTTTTTAGATGTAGTTTTTTTACTTCTTATTTTGAATGCGTGTCTTTTTGGTACAAATTAATGCATATATCTATCTATCTATCAAACCCCTGATGTAAGGGTACATCATCATAATTAACCAAGGACGGTTCAAAATCTGTTTGGAAACGCCTGATTTTAGACCATATCGGAATAATGACAGTGTCAGTGTGTATTGCGAGGGTAGAAGGCGATTTTGATGCCCCACGAACTTAAAAATACCTTTTAAATTTCATCGAAATCAGACCAACGGTTCGAAAGTTATCGCATTACATACATAAAATGTATTTTTGCCCCAATTAAGTTTATTTGTAGATAAGCCTAGGAATCATACCCAAACGATCCAGGTGTCGACCGTGCCAAACAGCAAACGCTTTTCTCTGGACGCCTTCTTCACAGCTTTGACGTTATCCTTCAACCATCGCATCTTCAGTGCGCTGAAGTATGGGCTGATCGGCAGACCGCTGATGTTCTTCAGATAATTCTTGTTCCTGTCCGGGATCTTCGCCAAGATTGCGTCGACCGTGCTGTCTGTTCTGATGTCGTTCCATGCTGGAAACCAGTGGGTAATTACACAAATGCGGGAAAAAAGGTGCGTCATGTATTCTGGGTTCTTGCATGTATGTAGTATGGCTAGCTTTGACCCGCGGCTTCGAACGCATGCATTTCCCACGAGAACAGTTATTTTTCCGAGATGACAAGTATCCTATGTCTTAAGACTTGCTAGTACTTCAAACTATGTACGCATATATGTTAGAACTATGTGTGATACCAAATAAAAAAACTTATTTTCGCAGATATAATGTTAGGACAATGTGCAGTTTAGAGGTTCTCTCCAATAATCTTCCTTTATTAGGAATTCAATACGTTTATTGTCACATTTTATAACTACCGCATTGTTTGTTTACCAAACTAACATTGTAGTTTGTTCTCAATACATTCGAGTGGGTATTTTCTTTCACGGTGATCTTCGATGACCTTGCAGGATTACGTGGGTTTTTTATATACTGTCGAGTAGTGAAGATGCATGTTTAAGTAATTAGCATAATGTATGTATGAAGTGTGAAAATCGTGCACCGATTTAGGTATTGTAAAAAACTAAATCGTTTTAGACGACAAAGTAATACTTTTTAACTTGGTGATAAAGATATTATGGAACTCATAATATGTTAGGGACTTAGGGACCCCTTTATTCATAAAATGATAAAACATACTTTAAGCATATTCTGTCTAAACTTGTGTAAACTTGTGACTTTAGCTTAAAATTTAACTTTTTTTAAAATAACAGGGTATCATTTTTAAATGAATAAGTATTTTCGGCATTTCTTATCCGCACTTCATTCCGTAATTCTATAGTTTATAGAATTCCATTTATTCAACATAAAAGTTATCATAAAATGTAACTTTAAAGGAATATTTTTTAAGTAAAAAATTGAAGTACAGGGGTATAGGCTACCATAAAATCATCTTCAATCGTGAACCAGGTCTAAGCTTCATATTTAACTTTATTTTAATAAATACATTTAAAAAATCAATAAACCGATTTTAAAAATGTAAATAGTAAATGTAAATGTTCGCGTGTAAACACCTCGTCCTTGAATTAATAGATGAATAAAAATGAACCAAAGAATGAACAATCAATTATTTGCATTAAAAGCAGTACAAAAGCAGTTGTTCTTTATCAAAATCATAAATACATATCTCAATTTACTTCCAATCAGGCTAGCTTGAGGTCAAACACACACAAATACATGCTATAAAGATTACTATTAAAATTATAAAATTGTTTTTGTTTTCTCGTTTGTAATAGATAAACTCAAAAACTACTGGGAAGATTTTAATGAAATTTGGCACTGAAACATACAAAACTTCGGAGTAACATAGGCTATCTTTTAGTAACATGCTTTTACACGAGGGGCTAGTTAATAATAAAAAAATAACTAATTAAGATACCTATCGCTGGGTGCAGCGGTTCCCCTGTGAGTCTGTCCCATGCTATCGTTGTCTCCCTCTGGTTTGTGATGCCTAAAGCTACAATGTCTTCTCTGGAATAACCTGAAAGAGAAATAAAAGTTTTTACAAAAAAAATCTTTTGGCCATAAACTTTTATTGTCGTCAGATAGATTGCTGGGTCTGCGATATTACGCCTCCTTAGCTGTATTTGGAAAATGTGCGTTCAGCCGTCTGGATACCGTCAGCTCTTTTCTAAAGATGAAATGATGGCAGCAACTTCGGAGGGGGTTTCTAAAATTTTCAATTTTGTATTCATACGTGTAGTGAAGTGATGTAGCGACAATGTTTGTTTCACATGCCTAACTCGGGTAACTTGGCAATAGCCGTCTCCGCGCACACCCTGATATTGTGTATGATTTCCAACGGGTCTTGTTCGCACCACCCCTCTTGCGGGAACACCTCCTGTTTATCCAGGTGGTGGGTCGCTAGCTCGGCGGAGTTCTCTGCTTCGTATATCTGTGGAAGAGAAAGAGATAGTATCACAAGAAAGACAGAGAAAACTTTATACTTCGACACATATATTTCGGTTCGCGCTTACATGAAAGTTTATATTTAAGATTATTGTGTGTTAGAAACTAGTCGGGTCTGTTCCAGCTTCGCTCGGGTAAAACCATAATAAATTATACGGCTAAACCTTCCTCAGGAATCATATAACACAAAAATAAATATATTAGGACAAATCACACAGATTGAGCTAGCCCCAAAGTAAGTTCGAGACTTGTGTTATGGAATACTAACTCAACGATACTATATTTTATAACAAATACATATATAGATAAACATCCAAGACCCGGGCCAATCAGAAAAAGATTATTTTCCATCATGACCATCACGATCGAGGATCGAACCCGGCACCAAGGTCGTCAAATCAATCTATCGGTTTGACAAATCGATACAAAATTGACACTTGACCAATTATTACTTTTGTATGGCTTGACAAATCAGAACCCAAGTTGGCGGTTAAAACACGCTTGACCAATTACAACCATACAGGTACTTGACGAGTTGATTACTAAATCCACAGACACACATACATCCTTTCGCATTAATAATATTAGTAGGATAAATAAATAAACATTTTTTCGTATATATGGATTCTGTACGTACAATGTTCTTACAACTATGTTTAGTATTATTTAAATAAACTTCGGTTATTGGTCCTATTTTAGGGCGGAACCGTACGCCACAAGTACCAATATAATGTTTTCATTCCGTGTCTACTAAGAAGACATTCAGGCGAACGAAGGGCCACGTTGCCAATAACATATTGGGCGAAGGCCAACGCAATCATTTACTTAAAAGATTCATGGCGAGATGAATGAACACATTTATGTTGTTACTAGCTGCATTGCATCCCGGGATTTGATTATATAATCTGTTACGTCACGAGTGTAGGACAAGCTCGTGACAAAATAAGCATAAATTACAGATCTATAAAGTTATGACACTAATTTACACTAACGTTTATGACGAATAGAATGTGGACATGGTCTCGCCAATAGAACACTGGTTGACAGTTTAACATAAATGTAAAGAAAACTACTATACATACGTATTGGTAGTATGGATACATAAATCAAGTCAAGTATTTTAATGGGTGTTTGTCATGTAAACGAAATTAGCTTGCGGCAAAACCATACACGTAGATGAATGCCAAACTATATACTACCGCAATATTCCTTCGTCTCACTTGCCAAAAATGTTACTTTCACTGGTTTGAATATATTTCAATATTTACTTTCTATTTCCACAAGAGGTACCTACTTAATGAACTGTGTCATAAAAGATAAATATGTCATTTTGTTTGCTTGAGCAACACAAGAAACACAGACCATTTATCCTTAATGGTTAAAATTAAATTATAATAAAATAAATAATGACTTATCGGTGAAAAGTGATTCCATCTTTTGTTAGACTGGACGTTGAGCTACACTTTCCACACCATTTCACAGCACAATACGGCATCATTGTTTTGATATTGTTTCTATTTACGAGCAAACTGGCACAGGCTTCGCTTCGATGCTCGCCGGCGGTATAACTAAAGAAAAGGGGCGGGGCCCGATCTTATGTAGTGTCACGACATACGCTTGGCGAATGGATTTGCAGATGATGCGCGGTGTTTAAGGCTAAATGGTCTGTGACAAGAAAGAGATGCGCAACTTTGACATTTACATGACGTAAATGTCAAAATTGGATGTGTGGGTTGACGCGTCATGATTGCACGAAGAACTTGCGTTTTCAAATCAAATCATTTTATTTTCTTAAATAGGGTAGGTAATACATTATCCACGAAATGGTTTAGAACAAGCCTATTTAGCCGTTGTCAACAGCATGTTAATGTTAACGTGACACTCTCCCTGTCCTGGATAGTGGAGACAAACTCCAGGAATGCCGCTTTCGCTGGTACGGCCACGTCTTGCGTAAACCAGCAAATTACGTATAGATAACAGATGATTGGTTATGTCGCTTCCGCCTGGCGAGAAAAGGGACAGAAGGCAGGAGGGGCAAAAAATTAGGAAAAGAAATTACTGGCTCGATGTCGACAAGGATGATATGCGCCAATGGTCTGACAACTGGGGATGTTGACTACCGTGCGAATCGGTCCATCAGTTTATCCGGGACAGACAGACAAACATTCGCATTTATAATATTAGTATTAAGTATTTTTTTCGAAATCTTAAATCTTCTTTCTTTGTGAAATGCTTAATAATAATGACATTACGCATTATTGTGTTTTGAAAACAACGGAGATGAACAATGGTCAGTAAGTATATGTATATACATATATAAATATACATTTTCAACATTATCTTGGTGCAGAATACCAAATTTTACAAAATAAACACATGGTGACGATCGCGAATAATTATTAATTTAACAATTAATTAATTTCACACCATAAAAAAGTTGATGACATAAACACAAGTATTTAAATGAACAGACCAACCTGCACACTACACCACATCATTTTTATCAATTAACACCGGTGTCAGATTTTATTCAAGTCGCCTAAAGGGATCTGGCACGACCATTTACGATTACCTACTGACATCTCGACCTAGGATACGCATAATGAATATTCTGTCTTAAAAATGAATAGTTTACTACTTACCACAAATCGGACAGTTTTCGTTCCATCATCTATAACACCGATCAGCGGTTTCTTCGTGCCGTCCCTTACTGGCATATCGCCGTCTGCAACAAAAGCGTATGATGTATGAACTTATTTAACTTTATTAAAAGCCATTCAAAATATTGGCTTTTGGCTGCGGCTTCAGCTACATTAGATTGCCTTCCAAAAAAATAATCAATGTAAAATCTCAAATTTAAACTTGCAACCCCTATTTCACCCCCTTAAGATTGGAATTTCCAAAAATCCTTTCTAAGCGGACGTCAACACTCTTCGGGAGTGCTATTGTTCTAGTAGCTGCTTAGGCTATGTGTCTCTTATTCGCCTCGTACAACATTCACAGGATATGGAATGGAATAGTCCTTTCTAGGCCAAAACTACATTTAGCACAAAACGTGAAAATGTATAAAATTAATCTTATTGTCCCATTTTAAGATGTTAGGTAGGAACGTGTCTAAATACAATTTGCCAGAGTAATTTTTAATACATCTAGTCCACAGAATTTAGAAGATCTAGTCATAAGTATATTATTATAATGCAGATTGACGAGTTTCCACGTCGCAAAAAAGAAAAAAATATTTTTTTATTCCAAAAAACACACTGGCAATCTATTTTACATGTATCGGTAAAATAAAAAAAAACTTTCAGTTCTAGATTCAACACAATAAACAAATGTAATGCAAATACGTATACAGCTAAACGCGCATCAAGTTACACCTCATCGACCTTTATAAAATAGTATAATAGGGAAATTTGCAACGAATTTGTGTAGAACGATGTGCTGTTTACTGTACATAATGTCCAAAAACAATGGCGGTTTCCGTCGCCCTTCGCCCGGCCGCTTGAGCGGGTCAGACCGTTGTCACTTTGACCTTATGCGATAAGTCTGTATTCCGAGATATAATCGCAAATGTTTTTCGGATATAAATTAGACTTTGTTTTTGTTGTAGTAATGAGGGGCAGTGACACATGATGGGGAGGGCGGTATTATGGTACAGGCAATAGCATATCAACATAAACAAATTCATTGTAATTTCGCCCCTATTACTGCTACATAAAGGTACTAGACTTGAGGTTGTCTGAAATAGAATTATTAATAGGACGACAAATGGGATTGATTAGGAAGACTTTAAAAATATTTATTTTATTATCGCGGTCTTACGGCCAAATATAGCATATACACATATGTTCCATTATTTTAAACTAGCTTATACCGCGGCTTCGCCTGAATTTCCTACGAGAGTAGTACTTTTTCAAGAATGAAAGCCTAATAAAATAATTTAATGGACAACACTCAACGGCCCACACTACTTGTTGTACATAACGGGCACAAAACACCCAGAACCGCAGACAAATATTTGTGATCACAAGTACAAATGGCTGTGGCGAAGGTTGTTGCGCCGCTTCTTCACCTGCGCTTTGGAAGTCGACAGTAGACTTAGTTTTAAGCAAATTTTTGACGTCAATAAGTGATGTATATCTTATTGAGTTGAATAAATATTTTTTCATCAATACTAATCCATATTAATATTATAACTAAGCCTGTTCCGCTTTCACGGCTAAACCGCTAGACCGATTTTGATGAAATATATAGTATGTATATAGTTAAAGGCTCCCGTTCAAACATAAGGTATTTTTTTCAAAAATCGTCCCCTAATTGACTATAATGGGGGGTGAAAATTTGTGTTCAGTTTTCGCAGAATAACTCACGCGGGCGAAACCGCGGGCAAAAGCTAGTTTGAAATATTTGGCCGGGCGGCGAACCCAGGACCTCCAGATAGAAGACCGGGGTAGTGACCACTACGCTGCCACGGAGGTCGTCTACTCGGTAGACTAATTAATCAGTAGTAAATACTTATTGATAGATAATTCTATATCTAATCCGCATCCGTATCCTAAAGAGTTCCAAGGCTACAGTGATAATGACTGATTTTGATAAATTGCTTTATCATAAAGCGTCTATATGAGTTTATAATATCCTTTTGAATTAGTTTAGTACAGAGATAAAAGTTATATGACATCAAGACTTTTTTTAAAACTTTAGTTTTTTTTTTCATTGTGTAATTTCTGCACTCCTTAATAAAATTCAATTAAAATTTTAGAACACAAAAGAAACTTAATTGACGGAATCTCATTTGTAGTTTATATTTCGAACTTTTTGAAATAAAAATATATAATAATTTGAACTCTTTTCGTCCTTTATTATTTTCTACCATTCCTTCTACTACTCGTTCAGCTGACTCAATTTATATATTTTCAAATCGCGCACAATTGTAAAATCGATGTAATCAAGAAAACATGACTCGTTAATATAAAAAGAGGTAACTATTCCAAGCAAAATTTTCCTCAAGTGATTTTATTGAGGAAACCCGCAAAACGTCCAATTACTCGGGAAGTACCCTACGCCTTGAACTCGATATGTTATGTGGTATTGTGCGGTTGAAACGATCGCAATTCGCTGAGAAAACTTATCTCGATAGTATACTATATTCCACTTATTTATTATCACATATTTTTATCGATTCCTTTTAATCTACAGCGAAAATTTAAAAATACCACAGGAGATTACACACTATTCTACACTAGATAAAACATTTAATTAGGTACCTATATAGAGTTTCCATTACACACAATTTATGACAATTAGATGGCCACCGTTTTGACAACTGTGTCCAATAGAAATCTATAATACTTTTAAATGAAATTAATTATCTAGTATAGCATAACTTGTGGTACCTAGGTACCAGTTTTTGTTAACATAACAATGTTATGGGGTTTTATATATATAGTTGGCCCAGTTTTAATGGTTTGGTTGCACTTTTTGTTCCACTCAAATCCACGATGAATTGGTTTCCAAATTTTGTTCCACTCATCCATTCATAGAAATTTTGATTTGCAAGGCTAGAAGTTGGTATAATCTTTAAATATAACCAAAAACTTAGCAACTAAGTCAACTTTCTAAAAAAAAACATAAATTGATGTATTATACCGAAGACACCGAGACAAGTCGAAGTTATAAAACCCCTCTGATTCCGTGAAGGCTGAAAATTCATAACTAAGCGGCAAAGACAATTAAAATATAACAACCAAGGATGATCATAAAAATAATAATAAAATCATATGATAACGTTAAACGCTATAGCACTTATCTGTAATTACTAGGAAAGTCAAATAGAAGACGATTATAATTTAGCTAATCTTTATAGTTGTAGGGAAACTACAATCATTGCTTTGTAAAAAATAATCTTTTAAGGCGGGAAATAAACTAAATAAGGGTTATAACCATAATACTATTTATTTATAATCATAATGTTTAACATGTACAATTTATTGTTTTAAACAAAGAGAAATTTTTATTCAAACCATTATTGTAAACTTTTATTTTTCCGTTGACACATAAATGGAACTTTGGCCTTTTGCAAATAAAATATTATATACATATTGAATATTTTATTTTACCTAGTATATAGTTATTTACAAGTAAAAGATTAAGTATCAGTCTGCCACACCTATCTATTGCATCAGTGCTATATTCAACTTATTCAAGTACCTAGATTTGTGACAAATAATATTTAGGTATAGATTCTGAATGGATTTATCATTATCTAGCGGCTCTTAAGACCATAATCAATTAAACACCTAAACGTTCCCCAGGAATCACACCATCTTTTAAAAAAAGCAGAATCAAAATACGTTGGGTAGTTTCAAAGATCTAAGCGTACATAAGGATAGACTGACACACAGACTTTGTTTCATAAAACACTATTGAGAAATCAATTGGAAGACTGGAGATTTCATAAGTAGACTAAAATCAAGTAGATATTTACCATCCTTTTAGAAACAAAACAAAAAATAAATTTCAATATCTGAAAATTTGAAAATGAAAAAAAAAAACAAATTCCTTCTCGAGTCTACATTTTTACATCTCATTATTTAAATTTAGTTTAGATACATATGTGAAAGCATGTGTGAAATTCATATATACACTAATATTTAAAAAAAAACGTGAAAACATTATATTTATTTTGTAAATTTCGTCAACGGATTCCAATATGTATGCCAAGGAATGTGGATCAAAAATGTAGGCTTGAGCCGGATTTTGGTGGTCTAATCTCCCTAATGTTTTTTTTTTTCATAATTATTTTGAAGATTAAATGCAACTATGATAATTCGAATTTTCCCATTATTTTTTTATATGAAAATACTTGTGAAATAATTTAGGTATATGTATTAATGTATATAATAAATAAATATTTTAAGATTTTCCTCTTCATGATTATCAAAGTCAATTAGTTGATATATTAAAATTGAAATACAAAATATTACCATCAAACATTTTAAATCCAAATTAAAAAGAAATATAGCCACAACACTGCACAGACGACACAAAAACGTCATTAAAATTTGAAAAGAGAATGCAAGATTAAAAATTCAAACCGACTACAATGGCGCGGGGAACGTGTTTTCCCGCGCAAAGATTGGACCAAACTGTTCGCAATGCATTTGGAGGCGCGGCTCTGCAGTGATACACACGAATCTTATCACTGGTAATCACTGTAATAAATACACTGGCCAGTAGCGTATTAGGGTAAAGCAGACGAATAAAAAAATCTCAAGGAACCACTCCCATTATTGACAGCACAGTCTGTTGAAGTTTTCGTGGTTTTCGAAAATGGAATAAAATGAGAAAAAAAAAGTAAAAAAAAAACGAAATGTATTTTTTTGTGAACAACTGAGAACACTTAGTTTTTTATAGAGAGCTAACGAAAAACATTATGCCTAACCTATTTTTCTTCGTAAAAACTTATAACGGAATAAAAACTTGGATGTTTTTCGATTTCACATGGTAACCTTGAAAATTGTAGAGTAGACACAATCACTGCACACACAGGTTTGTGATATGATAGGTATAATAAGTTTAATATGTCATTACACAACTAGCAACTAGGCTCATACAGACTATATAGGTCATATTACCTACACCTGAATACATGATAATGCAATAATATGATACAGTTTTACCAGAGGTAGGTAGACCTCAGTACGAGTATAAAGGTTGTCTGCAGTATCCCACTCCCATCTATTTCAGCCGCCAAACAGCAGTGCTTGCATTATTGTGTTCCGGTTTGATGGGCGAGAGAGACAGTGTGATTACAGGGTACTGTGGCAAAATATTCTAGGACACAAAGTAGGCGACGCGCGTGTGATAACCCTGATGTTGCAGGCGTTGATAGACTGTGGTGACTATTTACCATCCTGTGGGCCGGTGGGCCGCATGCCTGTTCGCCAGCTTGGTAGAATTACAAAAAGTCTTTCCTAATTTTTACGCAAACTGATCAAAAAAACAAAGAGAAGTGATTAAAAAAAAATCTAATTTCCATTTTTGAATGTGTAATATATAGGGGTTTTTTAAAGAAATTCTTAATTTTACTTACCATCGTACGTAAGATGTTGAATGAATGGTGGAAGATGGTAGTGATGGTATCATACAGAGGTGAATTGTGGTTTGGCAACGATGCACCATATGATTTTACGATAACTACGAATATACAAATCACGCAATTAAAGTAGGAATGGGCGAGACACTTGCCTACAAGAGAAGACCATCGATTGACCAAAGCAGTGACGGAGTTGTGGCAGAGACAAAGGTCAGACTAGTTGGTAAACCACCAGCTGCTGGTCAGATCATCAGATCAAGTGACACCAGTGTTATTGCTAACACTGGTATCAGATTTTATTCAAGTCGCCTAAAGGCATCTGACATGGCTTTTTACGACTCCATCTAGTGGCAGGTAGTCGCATACACACTAGAGAACTAAACTGTAACCAGTGTGCAAGTTTCCTCACGATGTTTTCCTTCACCGGAAGCAAGTGGTGGTCGATGAAAACTACTATATGAGTCAGATTGGTATACAAACTCATATGGCACGAGTAGGATACGAACCTGAGACCTTTCGATCCACAGGCGGGCGTCTTAACCATTACATCACCACCGCTTCTGGTCAGATGAAATTGTTGGGTCACGGGAAAGCGATGGATGAGACTGGCACAGGACAGGAGGAAGTGGCACGAAAAACGGAGGATTAAACACAGCAATTGGATCATGTAGGCTGAAAATGATGAAAGAGGTAGGTACCTATCTTGTCAATTTCACAGAAGAGCACTTTGAAAATGTCCATATAATACTTCATAATCACTTTAAGATCATCGACGTATCTCTGCTATGTCTCATTTGTTACTGGCGTGATCGCCGGATGACAGTTGCAATAAATAGATCATGAATGAATGCGCACGTGTCCAGATGACGCATTGTGTACTCTTTTATCAGTTATTATAAAGAACTAGCTGCGCCCTGGAGCTTCGCTCCTGTGGGAATTTCGGGATAAAAAGTACCCTATGTGTTATTCCAGGTAATTTTCTACCCGTGTAACCAAATTTCATAAAAATCGATCCAATAGATAATGCGTGAAGAGGTAACAATCAAACAAACTTACTTTCGCATTTATAATATTAGTTGGGATTCAAATTTCCGAAAAATATTGCCCGCGTGGGAAATTTACGTGGGCCAAGGCGCGGGCAATAGATGTTACAAATATTTTGTGTGAAAAATCAGGAGTTTTAGTTCTCGAATATTTTAACTTGTTATTATATAAATGCGATTTTTAAAATGTATATTATTAGCTTATTTTTTTTTTGCCTTTTGGAACTGACGCAAAATTTATTATACGAGAATACCGTAACATCATAATGCCATTAAGAATTGGCTCGTGAGCAATACATTTCGAGTAATTTGTAAAAACCTATTGTCTATTATATCATGAAAACACTCTAGAAACACTAAATGTGGAAACAGAATCAATGACGTTTTTCTTTTGCGCGGTGTCATCCACCTACCGAAATTAAAAACCAAGGTCAGACATAATTAATCTTTAGTAGTATTCAACAAATATATACTCTTAATAGAATATTCATTATGAATTTACATAATTCTTTCTTCAGGTCAACATTATGCTCCATAGTTCCAAATAAGATACTTTTTTCCGAAAAATATAGGTCAAAGGGCTAAGACGAAATGGATGATGATCCCAGATCCTCGCGTTCATTCGTTTGCATTCGCAGCTTTTTACGTAAATAATAAGCCTTAATTTTTTAAAAGATTTTACGACTGACCGCCTTGCTGATGTACCCTCTTAGGAAATGAGCTGTTGACGCATATCTGCTGCCAACGCCTATAAACCACTAGTCGCTTCATACGACATCCAAGGTAGGAAATGGCTGTACATTTCATAGGACCGTCTTCCTAGTAAGACAAGTGTCATATTCTTAGAGCGGGAACTGCACGCCTTAGTATAATAATCCCTTATATATAAAGTAAAACCGTTGCAACGGGACGGACTGTTAGAATATGGAGGACTTAGAGAAAGGTTTTAGATAGAAGTCACGCCTTCTCAATGAGCGTTAAAGCCCCAGATTTATATTAGTCAGAGCAGACAAATTTTTCGTAATAGCCGCTGTAGAATTCGTTCGTTGCCACTGTCCAAGCCTATTTTACTAAAGTCGTACTATTTTCGCGACGCACCACACTAACGTATGTATTTGGTATGTGCGTATGTTTGTTTGTTGATGATGTGTAAAGTCACGCGACATGATATCTCATGGTTGTTCCGGCTATTATTATCCTACACAATATCGCCGAACTCAGAGAGATACGCGACGGGAATAAACGTACATTGCGTAATTTGTATACGAGATTTCTGTCACCGCAAGGGAAAACCAGCAATGTACATCGGAATCGGACGGTCGGTGAACTGTTTGCGATAGTGTGGAGCCGGCATCGTCCGCTAATGGTCTAATCGACGATTGCTTAATTTGTCTCGTGTCAACGCATAGCTCGTATTGAACGTCAAATCGCGGCAATATTGGCCATTACGGCGGGCTTTCAGTCAATAATACGTCATGCAATTTTTTTTTTGCGGTTTTCCGACGTCGTGGTGAATTGCCGTGTGAAGTTTTTTTAAAAGTTAATAAACAACATAACAAGGAACATAATTTTAAAAAATGAATCAGTTTGATGAAGGTGTCGATTCTACTATCATAATTTTATGATAGGTTGATATTTGCCCTATCAAAAAAAAAAGTGGAAAAAATTTTATTGTAAAAAATCTAATCACATTTTTTTTGCATCTCTTCATACTAATTTTTTTATGATGTTATTTGTGTATTGTATTTAATCACTTTGTAATTTTTTAGAAACATGTTTTTGTATTTGTTCATTCATACTACATTTTTCATAAATAAATCTTATTATTTTCCATGCAAACTAATCAGGATAATTTGTACTGACTTTCATCTAAGTGAGATAATAAATACTTACTTTTTCTACTAATGAAAATTAATGGGTGTGTCTGTCCATACCAAAGCCTTCAAGGTGACATTGTGATATTTAAAATATCGTGCCACTAATATGTTAGATTGTTATTACATATGTAGTCATAATATTTATAAGTTCCATGTCACAAATTAATAATGTCTATCAAATTATCAACATCCATTACATAGGTATGTGAGTAATACATACATAATGGATATTGATAAAACTAAGATAAAACCACACAATAAATTATACACCAAAACCAGAACCTTCCTCAGGAATCACATTATCTATTGGTGAAAACTCTACAAAAATTCACTTGGTAGTTTTTGAGTTTATCATGATCATACAGATGCAACAAGAACATATTTTTATAATATGTAAAGATTTTATTTAAAGATATTAGCTATTTCTTATAAACAGGTATTTGATATCATCACTTGGAATCCATACTAATATTATATATGTGAAAGTGTGTTTGTTTGTCTGTTTTTCACGTCAAAACTGGATGATTGATGCCATGGATTGAGGTGATTTAAGGTGTGGACATGGCAGGAGATCTGGAGAGAGAGTGATCTGGTGTCATAGGCTACTTTTTGCGACAAGCAGAGCTATTTAAAATTATCATATGTGTTTTAAGGCTGATCAAAAATAAATATACCTACTTATGTGGATTATTGAATCAGTTAAATTTATAATTGAATGGTATTGTCAAGATCTAATCAAGGCACTATATGTTGCCACTTATTATATATATATACATTCTGTAACACCCTGTGTAACATAGGACGCTCGACACAAATCAATAAAAATGCAAGCATGCTTGAATGTGCACGGAATGTTTTTAAACCTATCAAAGTTCAACAACCTAGTTTCAAAACCCAATTAAGTATTCAAATTAGGTACTTTGGGTTGCAGAATTGACACCTGATGTTAGCAAGTTGGAAAAAATATGCAAAATATAAAAAAAAATGCTAAACATACTTAAACTTTAGGAAAGATAAAAATAATTACTCACCTGATGCAATTTCCTTTGACGCGTGAATGGTAACTATTTTATAGTAATATCTGTTATTAATTAATGTATTTTTTAACGCAAGATATTATTTTCACAGTAAAATTATCATCTAAAACCATGAGCTGCTTTTTATGCACTGTGAAAATGTGTGTGATGAACTGAACTTTAGTTTGTCAGTTGTCAACTGTCAAAAAATGTCAACATTAGCCATTTGTCAATTAACGTCAAACTAAAGTCAAGTGAAGTCAGCCATAGAGTATTAAATTCTTAAATTTTAACAATAAATGGAGTAACTAGCTTTTATCTGCCATGTATTTAATAAGTACTTCGATGGAGTACCTACTAATCCCATGCCTGCGGCTTCACCCACGTGAATTTTCCACGGAAGTAGTACTTTTTCAGGTATTAAAGGTAGGCATTCTCCTTAGAAACCCCTAACTATAATATTTGCAATTTCAGAAATGGATGGAATACGGAGCGTAAACCCATCTATGTTCGGGAGTAACATGGATAACATTTTATTATGGTTTTACCTGAGCGAAGCGAATGATAGATTATGGAATATATTCCATACTATGCTAAATATAATATACTAGCGGCCCGTCTCGGCTTAGATTAGATGTTACTATAGTTAGTAGTACAGAAATACCTATTCTCGTATATTCTCGAGAATTGTTTTCAGATCGTACCACTATGAAAATTTATCTTGAAAATATTTAAAATTGGTCTTGCCGTTGGAATATGAAGAAGTATCTACCAAAGATACTCACAAACTTTCACCTTAATAATATTAGTGAGATGTGATGCAATACGATACCATAGCTAAGAGGCTTCATTCTCCTTCTTCTTTTCTTGTGTTTCGGCTCCATTGTTCGCCGGAACGATGAGTTAGCCAGGCTTCTTACCTACTATTATTATTCTGTGCTACTAGCCAACCAAGAGCAGCCAATATCATGGAATTAGTAACTATTCCATGGCCAATACTCCGTTGTACGAAGTACTACTAAATCCATGGCCATGAGACATAAAAAAAACGGCCGACGTTGACATTTTTGATTTTTGACAGACAGGAATAGGTGTTGTGTTGTTTTGTTAGTACTGGGTTCGGTAGGTAGGTACCTAGTACTATAATCAGTTTAGCAACAACCAACAATTTAATTGTATTGTGATTTCTATTCCAACTTTTCTTAACACAGCGATTAAAATAATGTAAAGATTTTTATACGGTAAACGGCAAGAAATAAGGCCAACATGTCTTTGTCTTACTTATTAGATAAAGTACTTACTAAGCAAAATGATTTCTGTTGCGTGTGTTTTGGCGCTCTCCAAGCTAAAGTGATATCCCTGGATAACGAATTTACCGTAAACATCAACAATGTGGAATCGAAAGTAGATTTAAACGATGTGCTTTCAACTATTCTAAATGAAGAGGTACTTACCATACCAATTTTTTACTTTATCATACCTGCCTTAGTATTGCTGCAATAAATCTGTATTTTACTGAGTTTTTGTAAAGATTTAGTGCTCACATGACACAAGAAACTAAGCCCCTAACTTTTTTACACTACTAAAATATTAATTTAATTTGCTGATGGATTCTTGTAAATTGTAGTTATTTGTTCTTTTTTGTGATTTTGAATTGAACTTCTTTGTTTCAGACACTTGATTACGTCTCTGAGTTCAATTGCTTGTGTTTGCAATGTACAGAAATGGCCATTACCAGTTACATATTCCTTAAAAAGGCCAAGGAAAATACTGAGCTTCTAACCAAAATCATTGAGGGCATAACAAGTGGTTTAACGAAAACAGTTGATTATGATCAACCATCATTATATTTAACACTAAATACTGAAGACTTCTCTACCAAACAGTATATTGACTCTATAAATGTAAGCGATGTATCTGTAGCATATAAAAGGTTAAATTTTCTACACAACAATGATGTTAAACCAAAAATTGAGAATGAACTCTCATATGAATATGGTAAGAAAAAATCACGAACCAAGCCAGTATCCCAGACACCAATAGAAAAAATATTGTTTGACCCAACAGACACCAAAACAATGAAGTGTAGAGAATGTCTGAAAGTGTACCCTACTATTTGGAATTTGCGTAGTCATTACATTCGAGTTCATGCACCCAAATTATACAAATGTTCAGAATGTCCCATGAAATTTGGATCCAAAGGCTGTTTAAATACACATAAAGCTGAAAGTCACTGTACTGTGGTATGCAGTGTGTGCGGTAAGGTTTTTCATAACCGGCACACATTAAAAATGCATGAGAAAGGACATCATATTAGACTAGTGTGCCAAAAGTGTGGAAGAATATACAAAAACAAAACTACATTTAACAAACACATTGAATATAATGTTTGTGGAAAGAAATCTAGAGCTAGTCCTTTAGATGCAAAATTTGAGTGTGATTATTGCCACAAAAAGTACACTCAAAAGATGTCGCTTCGAGTACACATCCAATTTGAACATGGGAATTACAAATCATATAACTGTGAATGGTGCCCAAAAAGATTCTGGTGCAAGAGTAGACTGAATGCTCACATTGTGAAACATACACAAGAGAAAAAATTCCATTGCTCGATATGTGACCGTAACTTTGTAACAAAAGAATCTCTCCTGTACCACACTCGAATTCATACTGGAGAGAAGCCATATGCTTGCACTCAATGTGATGCCCGATTCCTGTCAGCTTCGAGGCGCAGTGAGCACGTCAAGAGGCACCATGGTCTTGGGACATTTCAATGTGATATTTGTCAAGGAAAATTCAATTCACAAAATTATCTACAGAAACACAAACGCATCCACTTACTGCAGGAAAGTGAAGCTATAGAATTGAAGAGTCCTAAAGATATCACACAGCCGCCAGATGCAGAAACCAATCAGTTGATTCTACAATCCCATCAGATACCAAATTTAAGCACTGTATATAATTATAATGAGATTTATTTTGAAGTGGCCCATGATGATTATAATATAAAAATAGAGCAGTGACTCCTGGATGTCTAGGCTAAATTTTCTAAGAGTTTGATTATATTATTATACTTATTTATTATATCTTCAAATCATGTTTTATTTTTATTCTCTATATCTTCCCAAATGATCATCTGATCTTCCAAAACTAAGTTGCGTGTACGCGCCAACATTGCATCGCGGCTTCAGTCCTGTCTTAAGCAATTTCAGGTACCTATTTTTTATTCCTAGAAATGGTCTGTGTATCCCAGCCATATTTTGTCGTGTGGTTCCGCCTAGAATAGCCACTTCTTGCATTTACAAGGAGGGTTAGCGTCAGGCGGTCAGTAACGTAAAATCACCGCCGAATCTTCAAAATTTTAGTGTTTTCTTTTTTGCGTTCATCCCGGGCTTCGCGGCTTCACAATTCCGAACGCAATGGGAGCATACAGAAATTGGAAAAATTGTAGTATCCCAAGTTCCAACCACAGATATACAAACATTACATATGTTTTTATATCTATGATCCCAACCCCTTTTGGAAATTTGCGGGAATTCTCCAGGAAATTTCTACGAACAAAAAATTTTATACTTGCATACTAACTTTATTTTAATCGGTTTTAAAAGTGTTTTTATTGTGTACTTCTCTTAGTTACCTACTTCGATGAAAAGAATACATAATATTCAAATAATTTGGCATTTAGACGCATGATTTATGATTTATTTGCTTTGTTTGTACTTAAAAAAATGTTGATAATTGCTAATACTGTCAAAGGTGTCAACTGATTGTCAGTCATGTCGTCATGTCACGTAAAAATATTTGTTTTGTTGACTGTTATGTACCGACTTCGGACCATATTTATGCAAATAAATATTAATTATTATTGTTAAAAGTATCCAATAATTATGCACAATGACCTTTTTTGAAGATACACTTATTATCCTAATATCTCAAGTAAGTTAATAAGCTTTTATTTGCATTCTTTATTTCATAATTCATAGGTTATGTTTGTGTTTTTCAATTTTTAATTACCGAATATTTTAAAGGTTTCAATTATATCTATCTATGAAGCCAAAATCTTGTCATTTTATTGCATGTCGCCTATGCGTGTTAGAGGTCTACAGATAAGTGTTTTTACATGCAATATTAGTCACTTACCCTCGTTTATATTTTTAATTTTGTCACATGGAAATTTGATATAAAACCCGATGCGCTGCGTGGCTTCGTTCATTTGCAGTCCTCCTTGTGTTGTATTAGAATAGGTTTAGTTTTCATGAAGTATTTATCACGTCACTCTGTTTAGTTAAGTATCTGCTATGTTTTTGAGCATTGAAATTAATTTTGTTATCAAGAATCATTTATTTTGCAAAAATGTGTTCTCAAAGATATTGTTGTCAAATTATTTTCTATGCCAAGCTAAGGGTGTGGCCACCATATCAATAAGGATGGATCCGTCTAATATTATTCAGAGGTAATGTGTTGTACTAATAATACACATAGAAAAGCTGAAATTACCCATTTTTAAGTTTTTTTTCTCAGGAATTTAAGTGAAAAGTAAATGTTTTCTCGTTTAGTGAATATTTTGTCTGTTACCCTCATGTAGATTGTAAATTTGCCACATGGGGACTATATTTTCTTTTTTCATGTAGCAGGAATTTACATAGTGAACTGATAAAAATTGGAAATATTACCATTTGCCATGGCACATGCTAAATACGAATACAGTGTTCAGTTTGTTTTTTAATTTCATTGATTAAATATATAATCAATGATTTTATTTGAGATTTACCGAAGCACATCCTTGCGATAGCTAGAAAACCACATATTTCTATCGCAGATTTACTATAAGAGGCATGAGTACTGCCTGGTACATGTATCTTTCTTGTGTTAATTTTAATCTAAACTCAAGTATTTTTCTTATAAAGTTTTAACAAATGATGTTAGTAATATTTAAAAAAATAAATATGTTGTTTTTAGACTATCTTCTTCGTCGGTGGTTGGATCTTCTTTGTGAAGCAACTGTTCCGAGATTATGAAGTGCATCATATACTTGTGCAGTTGATATTCTCCGTAACTTTTGCATTAAGTTGCACTATGTTTGAACTTATCATATTTGAAATCATTGGTTATTTGGACTCCAGGTTAGTATTTTAATACAGATAATAATAATAATATCTTTTCTGTTTTGATTCTTTATGAAATTTGTCACTAAATAAGAGATTACCCATGGGCTTTCCATACCCTGCTGATAATATAGCCACAATTTCATCCATCCGTCACATCCGAGGGCTTTCCTGATTGTATCCTCATAGTATTTCATTTAGTGAATCAAAAGCCTCAAAAAAGTTGACAAAAGATTCTCTATTTGAAACACTAGCTGATAAATCTCAAGAGTGCAGGTATCCTCACGATGTTTTGCTCATCTGAAAGCAATTAGTGTTCCATTACAGCCATTATACATATGTGAGTCAGATTGGTGTATAGTTTTAGACATGAGTAGATGTGACTTTTTCGAGTGTTTTGTTCTGACTGGGCGTTTTCCACCAGTATCTATTTGCCACTTATGTTATTTGTTTCTTTTTTTATACAGTTCGAGATATTTCCACTGGAACTTGGGTCTCTACTCTCTGCTCTTCATGGTGATAGCTCTGATTCCATTCTACATTGCTTACTTTTGCATCAGCAATATTCGATTTGGTGAGAAAATCTTACTTTAAATTTGTTATCACTAGCTTTTGCCCCCGTCATCGTCCGCGTGAATTTCCCGTGGGAACAGCTTTGTGTGCTTTCTTCAAACTATAAATATGCAAAATTTCAAGATTAGTTGCACAGATAAAGCATGAATAGGTAACAAATAAATTTACTTTTGCATTCATAATATTAGTTAGCATTAAAACATATGGGAATCTGATATAAGCTTTTTTTGCTCTTTCAGTGTCGCGCAATATAATAAGACCATTAACAATATTCGTATGGTTCATCTACCTGTACTTCTTCTGGAAAATCGGAGATCCATTCCCGATTCTCAGTCCAAAACAGGTAAATATAATAAATAAATAAATAAATTCTGGATTTGTACAACAATTTTAATTGATACAATAGTGTTTCCTTGTATAAGTAGATAGTACAAATTACTTTATAAACCCTGAATTCCAAACTAGGCAAGCCTGTATTTTGGAATCCAGTGTATATTTATTTATTTATCTAACAAAAATACATATATGCTCTGACATTCCCAAAGAGGACGACTGGACTGACGTCAGGCAGGCTTTACGGCCTGTCTGACGTCATAACAGTTCAATCTTCAGAAGTTTAAAGATTATTTTCTACTAGCTTACTACTAGCCCGCGCGTATCTGTGCGAGAGCGGTACAGACATAGTAATTTGGGGTTTAATTTTGAAAAAAAAATCATTTTTCACATCGATTAGGTTCTCGTCAATACTCCTGCTAACGCCACATTTATAATTTGATTACAATTTCAGGGTATATTCTCAATAGAGCAAGGCGTGTCCCGCATCGGAGTTATAGGGGTCACAGTGATGGCCCTTCTCTCAGGGTTCGGTGCAGTCAACTATCCTTACACCTCTATGGCTATATTTATAAGGTACATTTTTTTACATCAATACTAATTAACCAATATTGACCATTCTGGTCGAGTTTGTCTACAGTCTATTGGTTAATAAACGCCCAGTGTTGCCAGCCAAGAGGACATAGCACCCTAATTTATTTTCTTCACTTTATTTACAGACTGTAGACAAACTAGTACGATAAACATATAAATATTGTACCATAAAATTTTAGACCTGTGACCCATTCAGACGTGCAATCAATAGAGAAAAAACTCCTCCAAACAATGGACATGATATTAGTGAAAAAGAAAAGGATAGCGCTAGCAGAGGCCAACAGTGGAGCGAGACAGCAATACAATCTTCTAGACCAGTCTAACGTCAAGAATAGGGGCGGGTTTTGGACCAATATTTTGTCCAGTGTTGGGAGTATTGCTAATCCACTTGGCCACGGGACAGAAAGTAAGTATTATTATTTTATACTCCGCTTTATTACTGCTATGCGTCGCACTAAAATCCGGTCGTTAATTAAATTTTAAGCTCATAAATCTATTGTTTATAGACATAAACCAGCTAAAGCAAGAGATATCAGGCCTAGAAGAGCTAAGTAGACAGTTGTTCCTAGAAGCGCATGACGCTCGCACCATGCGAGAGAAGATAGAGTGGTCTAAGACATTTCAGGGGAAATACTTCAACTGCCTCGGGTATCTGTTCTCCTTGTACTGCGTTTGGAAGATTTTCATTGTAAGTATTATATTTTGTCTCTCTCATATTGGCTGTGGCGCCCAAAGCCCGAGGTAGCCTAAAAAAACACTGAAAATTCGCTTTGGCTCTGATTTTACGATCTGCCTGACATTAAACCTTTTTGGGAATGCGGTTGTTGTATGACCGGTCGCCTGCCGTGTGTCAACCGTGTGTTTCATTTAATTTAATTTATTCCACAATGTCACATTGTATTTTTTATTTCATTTTCCCAGTCGACAATAAACATAGTCTTCGACCGTGTAGGCAAGAAGGATCCAGTAACCCGAGGACTCGAGCTGGTGGTCCACTGGCTGGGACTCCGCATCGATGTGGCCTTCTGGTCCCAGCACGTGTCCTTCATACTGGTCGGCTGTATCGTGCTCACCAGCATTAGGGGACTGCTGCTGACTCTCACTAAGGTATGTGCGCCTGGTACTTTCGATAGCATTGTTTTAGGTATGTTTGACGATAGGAAATATGACCTCTTACCAATGTATGCGTTCCTGGTACTTTGGTGTGTTTTCTTATTCATATTTATGTAAATAAATAGATAATACTTAACAGCCTACACGAAGCACCGAGCTTGCATCGCGGGCGCAATGGACACAAACACAATATAACCAGAACCGCAGACAAACATCAGATGACCAGTACAAATATTTGCCTGCGTTGGGTATCGAACCCAGGACCTCAATTGTCATTTATACATTTTGATTCTACTTTCCCACAGAAGTGAATCCTTATAATAATTTCAAATTTTACATTTTAAAGATTTTTCAATGAATGTAATTTCGACAGAACCAACTATAACATATTGTCTAAAAAAATCGCACAAATGAATGTAACTTACTTCATCTCTTTTCCAGTTCTTCTACAAAATATCATCGTCGAAATCGTCGAACATCATCGTCCTCATCCTAGCCCAAATAATGGGTATGTATTTCTGTTCGTCTGTACTGCTAATGCGCATGAACATGCCGCCAGAATACAGGATTATTATAACGCAAGTTTTGGGCGATTTGCAGTTTAATTTCTACCACCGTTGGTTCGATGTTATATTCTTAGTTAGTGCTTTGACTAGTATATTTACTCTATATTTAGCGCACAAACAGCCATCGGTTAGCTAGCTATATTTCTGTTTCGATTCGGTAGTCTGTCTCATATTTAGCTATTTTTTCAATATTAATGGATATAGAAAATAATTCATATCGAATATGTTAGTGCTAACCAGCGTTAGCACTAACATGTGTCACATGTGATTCAAGTCGCTTAAAGTCATCCCACGAATTATTCCACTTCAATCACCTGGCTAATTCACCCAGGTGATTTAAGTCCACTGAGTCTGTGTACTTAATCACCTCCGCTCAGGTGATTATTGTGTATGGAATAATTCCATCCGACATCTTAAGACTTTTCAAATATACCTACCTATCTAGAGATATAGTGTATATAAAGTTTACTTTCAAACCAATAGTTGATTGTGTACACTTGTTTGTTCGACATAAAATGTTGTAAATAACTAAAAAAATTATATTATAGATAATGAAAGTTACGAAATTGTAACTTACAATTTGCGTAGTTTTATCTTTTTTTTTTGTATTATTCTTAAGCGTTAATATTGTACTTTGATTGTTAGTTTGCTTATAAGACTGAAGTTTTGTAAATTAGTTTAAAACATCACGTATAACATTTGTTGATGTGCGTGTTTGGAACATCCATTTTAAAATTCGAAAATGTCTAGGACACGTAAAGTACTCTTTTTTTTTTCAAGATCGTCCAAACCATCCCACTTTTTTATGTCTCACTTCATGATCAAATTATCGAAATGTATTTATAAAATAAATAATAAAAATATTAAAAAAATAAATAATATTTCGTGAAATTACTTAAACCACTAGTATAATATAGACACAATGCCTGAAAAATTACTTACGCCAGTTGGATGGCGTAGTCTACCTATTGCACTTATGAGATTTTCCCGATTTGACCATATCCTATAATTTCATCGCAAAGTGTATACAAGAAACCGTGGATAATATTGTATTAGTTAGTGAATGATAAGCGTTGAAGTCTCTCTGACATAAGGTCTTTCGGTTGTCAAAATGTAATGTTCGAATTATTTTTTTATTCATATTTATATGTTTTATGATGTATATAATATATATGTATATAATATATAAATTAGTATGAATATTCTCTTTCAAAACCATTATTATTACATCGATTGTACGGCTGATAACAATTATTTTGCTTCACTATCTGTCGTCTCAAAATTATATAGCAATTAGAAATCTACAATGGCATAGTAAAGCCACAATGCTTCATAAATTATTACTTACACCAATGGTATAATATAGCCACAATGCCTCAAGAATGATGCTAACACCAATGGTATAATAAAGTTGAAACTACGACAAAATTTATTATAACTTCTGTCGAGGCAGTGTAAATGAATCTGGATAATATTTATTACTTGGTGAATGATTAGCGTTTATTTGGCACTACATATTTTTTTACATAAATATACTTAAGCTAAGAAATAATAAGAGAAACTATCATTTCTAATCTTTGTGACATATTTTTGCAAAATAAATGATTCTTGATAGTTTTTTGAAATAGCAAGCCATTTCAATTTGCTTTAGCCGGTTTCAAGAAATTCAGTAGGTACTTGTTTAGATGCTAGTTAACACGTTACTGGAATAACACATAGCATACTTTTTATCCCGAAATTCCCGAACGGTAGCAAAGCCCCGGGGCGCAACTAGTGACCTTATACCAAATTTCATAACAATCTGTCTAGTAGATTTTGCGTGAAAGAGTAACACACTCACATACATCCTCACAAACTTTCGCATTTATAATATTAGTAGAATAGGATTAATAGTATCTATCCAAACATCATATACCTAGAAGCAGTGATTTAACATTATGTGTGTTTTTAGCAGTTTTAGCAGTTTTTACCACTACGTGTGTTTTTAGCAGTCACAAAACACACGTCGTTGATTAGATAGATTACGAAATATAACTTCGGGCAAAAGCCAAAAGCTAGTATAAACAACTACATAATGGTAAATCACTGCTGCTTCTAGGTATATGATGTTTGGATAGATACTATTAATCCTATTCTACTAATATTATAAATGCGAAAGTTTGTGAGGATGTATGTGAGTGTGTTACTCTTTCACGCAAAATCTACTAGACAGACAGATTTTTATGAAATTGGTATAAGGTCACTAGTTGCGCCCCGGGGCTTTGCTACCGTTCGGGAATTTCGGGATAAAAATATGCTATGTTTTATTCTACCCGTGTACCAAATTTCATAACAATCTGTCTAGTACATTTTTATTTATAAGGTCACTAGTTATATTCTAAAATAGATAGATAGATAGATAAATCATTTATTTGTTCAACTGTATCACACATACATTATACAAAACAGAAAAGGGTACATAAAAACTCACTAAGCTAACTTATATCTAAAAGTACATGCAAATGTGTGCCACAGAAGCACAAATAGGCTACAGCTCAGCACATGTTACTCCAATGGAGCAACGCTGATTTTCAGCCGTCGCCATTGAGCGATGACGCGACCATGCGCAAATTAACATACAGATTTGATAAAATTAAAAATAGAAATTAATGTCAAAATGGGAATAAAATGCAAATTACATAAATAATATCATTAAATATATTAATTGGAAAATAAAAAGCAGTGGTAACGCAAATGGCAATTTGTGACTACTTTTTACGGGAGGGCGCTTTATGCACGCGACAAGTAAAGCGGTGGTGGGAAGAATCAAGAATTTGTTTTTCTAATAAATGTGATTTTAATTTTAATTTAAAAGTAAATTTAGACTGTATGCATCTCAGCGGTGGTGGAATATTATTCCAACACTTTGTTGCCGCGTACCTAAAACTCCCCGCAAATGCTGAAGTCCTGTGTGCTGGCATAGAAAGAACAGGGCGTGCCAATCTAGCACGACGCCGAGACATGAATATTAATTTGTCATAGAGATACTCAGGTTTGTTGAACTTCAAAATGCCGAAAAGTAAACTAGCGAGATGCAACTGTCTACGAGCTTCCATATTGAGTGCAGACGCTTTGTTTAAATAGGGTGTAATATGATTTCGCGGAGGGACATTGTAAATAAACCGTATACATGCGTTCTGCACTCTTTGGAGTAGACGTTTTGCTTTCTCCGTAAGACGAGGACCATATACGAGGTCACCATAGTTAAGCCTGGAGAGCACCAGCGACTCGCAGACAATCTCCCGCGACCTAACCGACAGCTGATCGCGTATTTTGTAAAGAATACTGAGACGATAGAAACAATTCTTAGCCAAGCCCAACAAATGTTTCCCAAATTTCAGCTCACCATCAATAATTAAACCCAAGTTTCTAGCCTCCTCTACTCTTTCAAGAGACTGACCATCAATAGACACGGTGGGACACGCATTCACAATCTGAGATATTTGCCATTTACTACCAAGTATCATAAATTTAGACTTCTCCGGATTCAGAACAAGTGCATTACGTTTAGACCAATCTGAAATGCTAGCTAGATCCTCATTCATCTGATTGACTGTCTCTGATATATTGTTAGAAGGAGTGCTAATATACAATTGGACATCGTCAGCGTAAAAATGAAACTTACAACTTTTTATTGCTGAGGGTAGATCAGCGCAGTAAATAATAAAAAGTAAAGGTCCCAATATCGACCCTTGTGGTACCCCACGCTCCAAAGATTTAGAGTCAGAGTCCACGGCAGTACCATCACTTTTTTTAATTTGCACATATTGATGACGAGCGGTAAGATAGCTCTCGAACCATGCAAGTGCGCCAGAATCACACCCATAATAAGAAAGTTTGGCAAGTAAAAGAGAGATGCTCAAACAGTCAAATGCGCGCGAATAGTCCAGTAGTGAGAGGATCGTTCCGCGACCTCTGTCTCTCTCGCCTATGATATTATCCACTACATCAATCAGTGCTGTTATAGTTCCGCGGCCCTGTCGAAACCCGGACTGCAGTGTAGGAAGAATATCATTATTTTCGACGTAGTGTGTAAGTTGAGATGAAACTGCTTTCTCCAAGATTTTCGAAAGAAATGGTAATATGCTGATCGCTCTGAGGTCCTTAAAATCGGAAGGGATATTGATTTTAGGCAAAGGAGTCACAATAGCTTCCTTCCAGCATCTCGGCACAACTCCTGTGGTTAATGATTGATTAATGATCACTGTTATGACATCCAACGTACAAGGAAGAGTCAAGAGTATCATATCTCTACTAATTCTGTCACTACCAATAGAGTTTGATTTAATAGACAAAATATATTTAACAATATCAGAACTGCTTACGGGCTCCAAAGTAAAATTTGTGTCAGAGAATCTGTTGCTTTTAAAAAATGATATTTGCTCACGGACGTTATTATTGTTGCAGTGTGGAAGTCGAAGAAAGTGATCATTAATTTTGTTGGGATCATTCAAATTATCTGGAAGTACTCGGTCCCCGTCAAAGTTAGGCAAAACTTTACTTTTGAGATTTTTCCAAAAATGTTTACTGTCATTAATCTGAGTATTAACTAATTTATCTATATAGGCGCGTTTTTCACCGGCTATTGCCACCTCAACCATTTTTTTTAATTCTTTATAATACTGCCTATCATTTTCCAATTTTGTTTTATTAAATTTTTCGTGAGCTTTGTTACGTTCCTCCATCATATTTTTAATAATGTCAGTAATCTAAGGTAAAGAGCCGTCCCTAATGATAACTTTTTTTAAAGGAGCATGAGCATCAAACAATGTAGCGATCACATCATTAAATTTGTCTACCATCTGGTCAACTGTAGATAACTCCGTAACAACAGTCCAGTCAATTGAGTGAAGATCATCGTTGAACTCAGACATATTTATTCTATTTAGTGGCCTGTGAGTAAAGTGTCTTGGCGGAACTTTGCTCTTCTTCAGTGATAATGAAACATTTATCATGGAATGCCCATATCGTCCTGTAATATTACTGACTGTGACGTCATGAAAAGGAGCATTAGTACAGACCACATCAATTAGCTTAGCAGAATGAGAGGTAAAGTGAGTAGGCTCAGTGACCAATTGTTGAAGATTCATATATTCAAGGAACTCTTTGAATTTGACGCTCATACAATCAGTCACAAGCAAATCGATATTAATGTCACCCAAGAAAACAACATGATCATAATTGGAGAACTGGTTAATAGAGTCAGTAAGGGAGTCAATGAATGCGTCCTCGTGTACCCACTGAGGCCTATAGGCCGTACCAACTACTAACTTGAGCCCACTCACTTTAGTAGAGAGCCATAGCTGTTCAATGTGGTCATTTGGGCGTGGCAGATATCTTACGTGAATGTCTTTTTTAATGTAGAATCCGAGCCCTCCTCCGCGCAACCGCTGCATATGCGTTGGGCGTGCGACAGCGTGAAACCTATAGCCTGGCACAGCGGGCGCACGCTCAAGCTGCTGGTCGTTAAGCCAAGTCTCGTTGATCGCTACGATGTCAGCGCTGTGACGGTCCAATGCGACAAGGAAGTCGTCGTGACCGGTATTTAGTGAACCCGCATTAAATAGCCCCAATTTGAAACACTTGGTTTTATTAACCATAAAAGTAAAACATTATTAAAGATATGAAATAAATAAATTTAGCATAAGGGTTGCACTTGATCATAGTTATCAACAAATATGTGAAAATGCGCCGACGTTCTTCGCTTAGTAAATAAAAAACAATATAGACATGACACCAAACAAAATAAAAATAGGTACATAAGACTGGAATAAAAGCATAAAATTGATAATCATATTTAAAATAATTATTGACAATGTTAACTGGAATTAACACTACCAGCGATATTATTATGGAAAACATTTTTTGATTAATAAACATTAGTAGTTTAATTAAATAAGCATGGTAACGGAGAAATACAAAATTATTATATTTAATAATGCAATAGTACGAATTATAAAACGATTCATGTAAAATAAATTGAAATTTAGTATTTATGATGAGCACCGTGCATAAATGATTGTTATAAGATTTGGAAGCATTAAATGCATACTCAATGTGATGATACCTTAAAGCTATATGAAAGTCTGAGAAAAGACTATTCCAAAAATATTTAACATGCACTATAATGGACATATATTTAAACAAGAGAACCAAATACGAACGTGCATAATACAAGCAAAAATTGAACAACAATAAAACAGTATTAAAATGAAATAAAAAATACTTTAAAAAATACTTTAACTGACATATCTGTATATCTGCACTAAAGCGGTAATAAAGTAGACACCTGTATTGTATATTAAAATTTCTACTTATGCAAGAAGGGTACAATATACATTTACTGTTATGCACTTTTGACCAGACAAGAACCAACAGTATTATGCCCCAAAAATTTTTGTTAGATCCTGTTCACAGCGAATGCGATGACGCGGTGAGTCGGAGCCCGTGCCGCCTTACAAATATTTTTCCGTCTTTTGTCCAGACATATCGCCAATTGTGAGATTTGCCCAGATCTCTTGCCCGCCTGAACAGTTGACGATTGGTTTTAGTTAACCTTTCATTAATATAAAAACGGCGATGCGGCATCGGGAGGCCTGTGCCCTCCGTAGTAGCGCCACGGCGCACGCGCGCTGAGTGTAGCAGTTGGTCTCGCACCGCCCGCCGCGAAACGCGGACAACAATGGGGCGCGGCCGCTGCGCTGCGCCATCGCCCTCGAAGGATCGACCAACCCGCGACACAGATACTATGTTTTGCTCCGTTAAATCTACAGCAAGCTTGTCCGCAATGGAGCTAACTAAGTGTACCAAGTTTTCACCCTTTTCTTCGGGGATATTTGTTATTTCTAAGTCATTTCCCAATAAATCCTGGTCACGATCATTCAGTTCCGCCTTCAAGTTCTCAATTGTCACTTGCAGTGATATGTCCTTGTTTGTACTTAACTCTGCTACTTGATTCTCCAGGATGTCGACTCGCTTTTGCAATTGGTCTTGTTTTCGGTCACTCTCTTCAAGCCTTTCAGTAAGCCTAGCAACCACTGTGTTAAAAATTTCCAACTGTACTCGCGCAGCCTTCATTTCCTCCCGCCACTGTCGTGCCTCTAGCATGAAGGATTGCATGTCAGTCATCTCCACGGTATCATTCAGCGCACTGCTGTCATCCAGGTGTTGGGTGAGATTGCACGCTGCCGCACCCCTATTGATATTAACTCCATCAGACACACCACGAACGGGAGTGTTGGTATTGTCCGACTTCGGCATTTTGCTGATACAACACACACATCTCCAGGCTTGCCGATGCTCTCCGGTCAGAGTGCTATAAAATCGTTGCTGCGAGACATTAGCGCAGATTAAATCGTACGCCCTTTTACACGAGAAGCAGGTTAGATACTCTCTATCAGTAATTAAAGATTGGCATCCAGCACAGGTTTCATAGTTATCTGGCATTATGAGACGAAAAAGAATATGCCCGCAGAAGCAAATATATATATAAAAAAATAAAAAAAATAAAAATTTGCTAGGTGGCCGTGGATTCGAACCAGTGTCTTTCACACGAAAGTCGTGTATACGGACCGCAGAGCCACAGCGGCGATGGCGTAGGCGGCGAAACTTTGCTTTCGTTGTTGGGCGGACTGTCAAAGCGCACAGAGTTGGGCGGAGTCTAGGTCCGATGACTAATAACTGGCACTCGTAGCGAAGTAATGATCACAATTACACAGCAGATTTGCACTGATTTAGATTGTTGTTACGACAAATTAAAGAGTGGTTCTTAACTGTACACTAGTCACATAAACACCATTCGGAAGAACTTTTATCCAGGATAATTTTGATATAGAATTTGCACCAGTAGGAATACTTTTTGACTGCTTATTGATTTAATTTGGCGGAGTAAAAAAACTTAACGTATTGACGGTAACTCGATCGCGTCGGTACTAAATTAAAGTATCAAATTTCATAACAATCGGATTTTGCGTGAAAGAGTAACAAAAACACACACATACCTCCTCACAAACTTTCGCATTTACACTACTAGTAGGATATAAGGTGTATGAATAAAAATTCATTCATGACCCTTCAAAAATGTTGGCAGACTGGATTTAAAAAGTTGATTTTCGAAATAAATAGAATCCATCTTATCCTAAAGCTATGTACATATTTACAACGGTTAAAAAGTCTTAAGGAGGAACTTTAGGCATAGGCCTTAGGCAGAGCTTCGGCAATGTTTCTGAAGACTCACCACTAGGTGAGTCTAGGTACTAACCTACGTAATTGATAATGTAGTTTGTATGTCACACATTAATTGGTATGAACATTTGGAAACGTTATTTCGCATTCAAAACCATTATTACATCGATTGTACGGCTGATAACAATTATTTTACTCTGCAATCTACCGTCATAAAATGATATTGCATATAAAAACCACCAATGGGATAGTATAACAATGCCTGAATAATTATTACTGACACCAATGGTACAATAAAGTTGAAACTACGACACAATTCTGAGGCGTTTTGGACGAAGCATTAATAGGCTTACCAACTGACAGTTGTGATGGTGCGCAAGTTGTGGGTGCCGATATAGTTTCAGAATTTTGAGTGGTTTCATTAATTTCATAATCATTTTCGCAGTCGTGCTCTCATGTAAAAAGTTGTTAATTATAAACAATTGTTATAAAATAAACAATTGTTGGATACAAAAATAATTTTATTTAACAAAGTAATAAGAAAAGAAGCAGTTTAAAATTTTTAGTAATAAGTTTTGTTTTAAAACAAAATTTAAAACAAAAATGGGGCCAGCGGGATGCTTGACTGATATCGGCTAAATGTTATATTATTTTAGTTAAAATGAAGGCCAATAGGCGTTGGACGGTCTGAGCTCTGCCTTGCAGTTCTTATTTCTAAGGTTACCTAACAGCTGTTCTAGCCTAACTGGTGATTGATATCCTTCCCAGATGATAATTCAATTAAGTAGTATCACCCGGAATCAATTAGGAAACATGAAGTATTACAATTTGGAACAAAAATTATAAGTTGGTTTTGTCGGGGAGAGAGAGCAAACGACTTTCAAACACACAAAAAAATAACTAAACAAGGAACTTCACAACCTATCAAAATATTTTTACAAAAAAGCGTTACAGTGCTTATTTTTAGATCATATGATGTATAAAGCTGTCTTCTTCAGGCAGATTATTCTCGACCGTTTCTATGTCTTGGAAGTAAAATCTTTTGACCTGACTATTTTTTCTGTGGAAAACAGTTTGACAATCTCTTTTTCCAAGCTCTTTAAAAACTCTGTTGATGCCGGTTTACTTGACAAGTTTGAAGCTTTCTTTTGATGTTTGATATTGGACATATTTATGTATTCTGGTCCAAAAGTACATATTCCTCCAGCTCTGAATCCGTTTATGAGACATTCAGGCGACAATTTTTGAATAGCTTTTTTTTTAAACTGGCGCGAAGTTCTCTTTTCTTATGTCCGAATTTTTCCATCTGCCATTCGTGAACGGCGTTTTTCCTGAACATTTTTAGCAGTCTGAAAACAGCGATATCCATCGGTTGTAAAATGTGTGTCGAGTTCGGATACAAAGCATTAAGTTAGATAAGTGAAGGGTCAGATGAGATTTATGACTATCTATGAAAAATAAAATAGGTTTTTGGATTCCTTTTTCTTCTAGCCAGGGGTTAAATACGTTCGTTATATATTCGTAAAATGTGTTGCTACACATGAAACAGTGTCATCAACAGAGTCGGAGATGTGTTTGGGAATTCTCTCATACGTGAAAACTATCATCGGTGGGGCTAGTAACCCGGCAGCTTTACCGGTAAACAAAACCTTGAGTTTTTCTTTGTCATCACCACTGGAGCTGTGCAGATGCTTCTCACCTTTTTTAGCAAGTACTCTGCCTATTTTCGGTGATAAAAAAGGCTATTTCGTCTGCGTTAAAGCACCTATTTGGGCCAAGAACAATGTCTATCAGTCCATTTTTTTCAAGGTAGATCTTTATTTCTGCGAACCACATTTTGAGTTGTTCTTCCGATACATTATCATGAGCCTTTGACAATAAAACCTTTGAAATAAATTAAAGTTCCGCTTCCAAACATAGTTTTTTAATATTTGTGAAAACAGTTTACTCACCTTCTAACCGATTTTTCTAAGATTTTTATCACAGCACGTCAATCGCGAATACATAATTTTCACCAAAATGGCCGAGTGCTGAGCTGTCACCGATTACAGTGTTGCCATATTAATAAAATTAAAAACTACTCTTATTTTTGGCGATGGAACAAAAACGTAACGATTACTAGATCTCGTCGATAACTGAATCCATCACGTTAGTACCTACAGTACTAATAATGTAGTTTGTATTGTACGCCATACATTAATTGGTATGAACATTTGAAATCATTACATTCTCATTCAAAACATTACATCAATTGTACGGCTGATAACAATTATTTGACTCTGCAATCTGTCGTCATAAAATGATATTGCATATAAAAACCACCAATGGGATAGTATAACAATGCCTGAATAATTATTAACTATACAATTTCTGTTCGCATTATATACTAGAAATGCAAAATTTCATACATACATACAGTATCAAGTCTTTATACCTTATGAAACTCGAAAGCCACACAACCTTACGGTTGTATTGTATAAAATGTTAATACATGTATATAAACAACTTGACATCGAAATTTAAAAAAAGATGTATATTTTGTATTGTAATAAATTCTACAATAGCAATGTTTTACTACTATTTACTGGTGACAGGGAAAAGGAGTTCAATCATTTTGTTGTCGATATTATCTAAATATTTCTAAAAAATTATACGGGATTCCTCTTTTCTTCTCCCAGTCTTGCGGATAATTATTTTTAGATTGAGATGTATTTCACCTGACGACATTTTGTCTGCCTCTAAAGCAGTGGACTGCTTTGTATGAAAAATTTTTGAGTATATCTTAGTACTTGAAGCTTTTCTAAAGGTTTTAACTAAATACGCACAATAACGAATATATAAGTTGAACTGTGAGTTTCACGCACACTTTGTTTTATAACATAAATAGAATATAATTTCTTGTTATATATTTTTTGGTTTTATATACAGGTGATTTACATTTCTTATACATTGGCATTATTTTATCGACATGCATTTTACAGTCGGTGGTACTGAACAAATTTTTGTATCGAAGCAACCTTGAAATCGCGAAAAAAAATCAGGTGATTCATACATTTTCCACAATATACCTAGTATTTAATTTTATATAGAACAGATGATTTTTGTTTTTCGCGATTTCGGAGTTACTCCCATACTAAAAGTTGTTCAGAATCATGGACTGAGCATGTAGACAAAATATATATGTGGGATGGAGGCTCAGAGTAAAAAATCAAATTAGGCAGCACTTTTTATTTAACAAAAAACACACCTCTTAGCGCTTTCGCCCGAATCCGCCATTATTCTATTTCCACTTCCGTCCCTTTCACTCCTACATCCCTCTCTCTCACTCACTCCGTTCCATTTCCCACACTCGGCCATCCTGCTCTCTTGTCTGTCCTCAGACAATCATCATCTTATATTCCCCACACATCCTATTTACTCTACTTAAATACAATTGAAACAAAACTAATTACATTCTCTATACATAGAGAAAGATAAGAACTTATATCGATAGTAGTGTTATATTTAAGCAATAACATATTTTTAATTTTGACAGGAAAAATAAAATAGTTAAACACTTTATACAATGCAAATGCAACTGACATTTCAACAATGTTGACTAAATTTAATTCTAGACTAAGCAGTAAAAACCATATATCAGTCTGTGTAGTATACACTATTTACTTAGGATGCTAACCTGCAAATACTTAAAATTAAATATAAACTTTCATACCATACATCATCACACATACATCATTATCACCAATCATACAAACCTGTTAGTTCAATCCTGAATGGGCCATCTCTTCATGTGGTCTGCGGCACTGGATGTACGGTTAGGCCCTTCTGTCGAACGGACGAGCCCCCAAAATTTGTGGGATGGAGATGAGGTTCACATCACTACCAGAGTCTATGAGAGCGTCGGAGCTGTAACTCTCGTTAATTAACACACGTTTTATAGGTTTTCCGTCGTAATTCTTGTTCGCAACTTGTTTAGAATCTTTGTTTACATTCATCATGACACCCGCAAAGTCCAAGTTTGATTTTGACATTTCATCGACACATTCCCTGTCATGGCTGCCGCAACACTCGTGCTGATTGGCTAATGGCGTTTCCGTCGTTCCGAACATGGCCGCGCGTTGTTTTACCGACGCAACTGGAGCTGCATTCCGGTTGGTGCGAACCTGCGCCTGACCGGATACGGGTTGTTTCACTGCCGCCGATGTTGTAGCCATGTTCCGGTGCGACGTCATACTGCTACTTCCGCCCACCGATCCCGACGCTGCCGTTGTCGTTGCGGAAGTACAACGGGGACCAATATGGCCGAACTGATTACACTTAAAACACTTAGGTCCATTTGGGCACTGAGACGACACATGATTTCGTTGACCGCAATTGTAGCATCGGCGAAAGGTCGACGTTGTTGATGCTCCTTTCTTTACAGCGACTTCAGCACGGCAATCAGCCTTCATCTTCTCATATATTGCTAATTTCTCCTTGAGGACGCCATATGTAGTCACGCCATATAAAATAATTTTATTCGCTTGAGTGTCTTGAATTCCGTCTATGATGTACTGTATAGCTACATAATCCGGGAATTTAGCGCGCTTTCCGTATTCTTTCATAATGAGCATATACTGCAAAAACGTCTCGTCTTTATTTTTTTTCCTCGCAGCCATAATTTCGTGCATTTCTTTGGAGTTAGTAACGTCGGGAAACTCTTTTAATAGGGCTGCTTTCAACTCTTCGTAGGATCTAAATACTTTTTCTGATTTTAACCATAGCGCCGCTGTCCCGCACAGTGACCTACGGGCCATAATCAACTTTTGTTGGGCATTCCAACCAAACACTGCTGCATTGTCTTCAATGTCCTGCGCCCATTTGGTGGACGAGTACGCCTTGTCTTCGCCGTTATAAGGAGCAATACTCCCATCGAAATATTGGAAAGCAGTCATAGGTAAGGAGGCCTGGGAGACCGTGGATTCGCCGTCTTTTGTCATCGTCGTCGCTCTCGTCTTTATAATATCGTCGTTTTCCGTCGTTTCGTAGTAATCTTCGTCGTAGTCGTCGTCGTCTTGACCGCGCGCCGCACCCACCATAACCACGTTGCGTCTTTCAATTTCGGTTATGCGCGCCGGCCGCCGGTGATAACTTCGTCTTCACAGGATCTTATTCGTCTTCTTCTTACTCCAAGCACATCCCGGACGAGCCCCCAAAATTTGTGGGATGGAGGCTCAGAGTAAAAAATCAAATTAGGCAGCACTTTTTATTTAACAAAAAACACACCTCTTAGCGCTTTCGCCCGAATCCGCCATTATTCTATTTCCACTTCCGTCCCTTTCACTCCTACATCCCTCTCTCTCACTCACTCCGTTCCATTTCCCACATATATAAATAAAAGTTACCCTGTAGTTATCTATAAGAATGTATTTTCATGAGATATGAGAGGTACATTTACTAAAACTAATTTATGATTTGCAAAATGTCAATAGTATTTTGTGAAATTGTATATTGTCAAGGATGTTTTTTGTTAATTAAATCGAAACGAATCTAAGGATATATATTATGTTTGTAATATGTACATTCCTATATAAGTTAAAAAATTTCAAGTATATAACTGCTCTTGAAGCTTTGGGTGTAAGTTAGCAAATAACATCAGATGAAAAATATATATGTGTAAACTTTAAAAGTCATAACCTACTTTAGAATGTTTTTACCCTTTTATGGGAGGGTAATGTGATGTTAAAAATATAAATGGGGTAGTAAAACCTAATGATTGTTTTTTTATTGTTAAGTATTTTATTTTTTGTCATGTTTTCAAATTAAATGAAAAGTGCTATTGAACAATTTTGTTTCAATTCTGACCAGACACAGAAAATACTAATTTAAAATTGATATTCCACCAAAAATATGTCTCGACATAGCTGTTTGTTTACTTAAAAAAAAGGCAATGAAATCTCTGTGATCTCTGAATGAGTTTTCATTAATATAGTCAGATTGTGTGTGACCGACCGTTGAACATTCTGCATAATTACGTGTTCATAGATACAAGTCAACGGTCAAGTCATATAAAATCATACAAACCCAATTTATACTTCTTAATTTACTGACCTGATGATTTAGGGTGATATGGTATGGTTTACAAGTAAAAAATGCAGATATAAACTAATTAATTTATTAACGTTTCATATTATCTTACATAAACTATATCGAAATATTTAAATAGAAAAGTTTACTTGGAAAGGCCACTTAAATTACGAAGAAAATATTAACAATTTGCCTAATTTGTTCAGAGACAACGATATTTATGTTATGAAATATTTAATACTCGAATACGAAATAATTTCGTGTTTGTTTCTTTGAAAATATTTTTGATACAAGCTTTTATTATTGTGCGAATTTTATGAAAGTCTGCACAGTCAAGAAAGTGAATAAAAAGTGTGGGCGAAATGCGGATCAGCATTGCACTTCTCACCATAGAATCGATTCATAGAAACGAGACACAGCGAACCAATCACATTGCGCCATAGTGACGCAACGACAACCACACTGCAATGTCATTGGTTCGCTGCGTCTCACATCGAATAGATTCGATAGTGAGAAGTGAAATGCTAACCCGCACTAACCCCTATTTAACAAATTACATTTTTTGCCTTTGAAATACCAAACAGAGATTTATACCTTATACCAAATAGACATGATGAATACCAAATGGTCGAGATTGGTCGATGTTGCTAGCCTACAGGGGACAGGGCCCTCCTTTCACTTCTTCACTTTATTGACAGACTACTACGTATACTATAAAATATATTGTTTTCTAAATTCGAATTCATAAATTGATTTGGAAAATATTTTGTATTTTATTTATGTTTAAGCAAATACTTTATATCTAGATATGTAGGTATGTGCTATTTCGTCGTTACAAATTGAGATTTTTTACATTCCGGTGTCAATTTGCATTCATATCTTGAGCAATACTTAATTTTCATATATTTTAGTTTAAATTTATATATTTTTGTACTGATTTACAAATTAATAACAATTATTTATAAAAATATTACAATAATGTTCACTCCGTTATTTGTCGTGGGTACTAAATACATAACAATATCAACAAACGTAATCATTTTTAATTTCACATTTGAACTAAACTTACACAGTTTGAATCTAAAAAGATAAAAACAAAATGCTTTTTCCCGAATTTCCCGTTATTCCCGAAATTTCCATAGAAGTTCACCCGCATCTATTCTCCCATGAGGTCCTCGTATTGCTTCCTGAAGCAGTCTCCCACCGGGAAGAAGTCCCAGCACCGCTGTGTGTACATGTTCCATACAAAAGTCTCCTGACCTACAAACAAAACGCAAGTATCAGACGCACTGCTAGGAACTGTTTGATGCAAAGTACAGTATATTGCTATTCTTCTCACCTGTGGCTAGATGAAATTAAGTTTTAATAGTGAGAGTTTGCCTATCGCGTATGACAAGAATCTCTCAGTTTATATCCCTTTTTCCTTGATTGATTCTTGCAATATACGCGGAGGAGAAGCAGCTGACATATCGTATGTTTTTGTTTCGCTCACAACAATAAGAAAGCTTATGACAATTATATGTGTAACACATTTAAAAAATAGATTTTGTTCTGCATCGATTTTTCTAGGTAATTGAACAGAAAATTACCCAAAAGAGGCTTCGTAACGAAAGTTTTTCCTTACCTGTGTACTCTGTATCGGGTTTATTGATAAGATGCATGAGGAAGAACATGTAGTTCGCCAAATTGTGTTCTCTCTGCACGTGCGTGTCGAACCCGTGCGGCACCTGCGGGAAAAATGGGAATACATGGCGGTCCGCGGGAATTTCGGGAAGTAGCCTTTTATTTTTTTCATGAGTGAAATAAATACGGTAGTAGCCCGTGCGTAAAATAAAATGTATAAATACATACACATAATGAAACACTATAATTATGATTATGTGACATATGTGTCACTTTAATTGTTTAATTTTGTTTATAGTAACATTTTTAGTATTGTTTTCTCTCTCTTATTCAAAGTAAAATTCAAACGCTATTTTACTCCAACATTTGTGACGTCACTTGTGCTCACTGTCACACAAGTCCCGTATATATATTTTTGTTTTTGACACACGCAGCCATTTTTTTGCCATTGCAACACCAAATCGAACGGTCAGGATTGGTTGATAAGCTCCCAGTTTCGCCAGCCAATACGAGAAAGCGCCCTTATTTATTATTTCTTTTTTATAGTCAAGACTGTACTGTACAATAATCTACGTTACCTTATCGAAGTAGTCCTTGTTGATGCCGCATATGAAGCAGTTGGACTCCATGTCCTCCTTCACGGACTCAAGCTGGTCGCGGAGCTCTCCGAATGCGTCGATGATCAGACCTGAAGGTAACAACTAGTATGTGAACATTGTGTGTTGTGTGACATGTGTTTGCTTGATAGTAGATACAAGTAATATCATGGTAATCGCTTATTCCATGTGCAATTAGAATTAATACAGATTTGAATTGTGATCAATAGTATATTATAGTATTAAGATCGAAGAATGTGTAGTTACTAATATATATATAAATATTCTAATACTTAAGTAAAGGCCTGTTTCTCTTGAAAAATTGTGGAGCTTATTAGATTATATATTATATTACATTTAACTTTAGACCATTTTCAACGATTTGGAAGTCGGCAGTAGAATTAGTTTTAAGTAATTTTTTGACATCAAGAAGTCACGCTACATGATGCTAAGTTTAACAAAATTTTGATGTCGCTGCAACGTACACGACGGGTACAAACTACTAGCGACTGACCCTGCAGGATGGCGAGCAGGATGACGATGATGAAGAAGAAGAAGGATATATCGAAGATGATGCGGTAGACTTCCGAGTCGTCGCCGTCCGGAGGCTCCAGCTCGTCGCCGATGCCGCCGCCCGCGCGCACTCCCTTGTACAAGTTGAACACGAAACACTGAAATATACACAGATAAATATTTATTTGTAGCCACAATATACATATAGTTCACTAGCTGCGATCCGGGGCTTCGCTTCCGTGGGAATTTCGTCGTAAAAAGTACCCTATGTGTTATTCCAGGTTATATTCTACCCGTGTACTTTGGTACATAACAATCCGTGCAGTAGATTTTGCGTGAAAGCTTATATTTTTTTGTGGCAAATATTTTTGTTAAAAACTTCTATATCTTGTCAACTGAACCTGTAAAAACTTTGTTTATATAAGTTGTCCTATATATACATTTTTATTATATATGGAATAATAGACAGGAGCTTAAGCATAAGTTTTATAATTCACTTTATAAAGTGACTTCACGGCTTTTATCACTTTATTTTAATTCAGTCAAATTAGCTTTTGCTTGCTGCTTCGCCCGCGAGAAAATTGTGCTCTCTTTCAAAAAATAACTTGCATCAAAATCCGTAGTTTTAAAGATCTAAAGCATACACAGGGACAGACAGCGAGAAGAGAATTTGTTTTATACTATTTAGTAATAGTACGGATATAAATAAACATCCAAGACCCAGGTCCATCTGAAAAAGATCAATTTTAATCTTGACCTGACCGGGGATCGAACTCAGGACTTATTTTATTTTATTTGGAAAAAAAAAACAATCGTCTTACATACAAAAATACATATAACAATAACACATACATCAGTAAAGTTTCCAAAATTAATTAACACAAATGTTCATAGCGAGTGTGTTATTGCTAACACTGGTGTCAGATTTTATTCAAGTCGCCTAAAGGAATCTGACATGACTTTTTACGACAACCTACTGCCATCTAGCGGCAAGTAGTCGCACACACATCAATGTTAATTAATCTTAGCAGTGATGAATGAGACAGAAACTCACAGACAACATATCGTGGCAGTTCTTGTTGACCTCATCGTCCTCCTCCTGGACGTAGAACTTTCTGAAGAAATTGAACGCGATCACCGTGTAGATATACACTATGATGGTCAGCAACATTACAGTTAGGACCAGCTGAAATTGTAAACATGATCATTTAAATTACAAACGAGTGTTCAAACGAGTTTCTCTCGGCATTTCTTCTCAGCAGTGGTCGTTCTAAAATGCCAGTAGTTTGTAGCTTGTGAGAAATAACTATTTCATATAAAAATTGACGTGAAAAAGTGCCTGTGAAGGTCTAATTTCTGAATAAATGATTTGAAATTGACTGAATTACATAATAAATGCGAAAATAAGTTTGTTAACTTGACGCTTGACGCTGTATCTACTCAATCAATCGTCTTGAAATTTTGCATAGAAGTAGTTTATAGTATGGAGAAGGACATAGGATACTTTTCATACCGGAAATATAATCTTCTTCATCCCGTCGAAAATTTACGCGGACGAAGCCGCGGGCACCATAGTTAGATAATAGGTGTATTGACTTCTTCTTTTCGAGTGTGTTATTGCTAACACTGGTTTCGGATTTTTTTCAAGTCGTTTAAAGGCATCTGACATGACTTTCGCTTTCGCATCCACACTAGTGTAGTGTGGATGTAGTGCGGCGTTTGGTTCCGCCCTAGAACAGGACCACTCCATATTGTCCCGTGGATGTCGTACAAGGCGACTAAGAGATACAAAGCCTTAACAGCTGATAGGCATAGATTGCATTCCCAAAGAGGGTTGAAATCAGGCGGGCCGGATGTAAAATCATAGCCAAATTTGCCAAATTTAATGGCAATTTTTTACGATAACCCTGGCTCTGGGGTGTCACACAGCAGTGTGGAGATGTGGCACAGCAGATAAATCACACAAAACAATTAAACATAAAATCTATTTGTATTATGTTTTAACTGAATAAACATTTCATTAATTAATTCAGTCTTTCATTCAACCATTCATTCATCGTTTCGTCAAAACAAACCTGTTTTCCGTTGTGCGTGACAGACTGCAGAATGGTCCTCAGGGTTTTGAACCCAACAGCGACATCTAGCAGATGTGCAGCGAAGAAGAAGTTGTTGAAGTTCCCCATGACGGAGAATGAGAAGTACCACAGAGAGTAGAGGAATGAGTTGTCTGTGATCGTCACACCCGCCTTCCACACTTGGTAGCGCCAGTCAATGTTCAGAATGCTGTGGATTATTAATAATTGAATAATTAATTTTTATTTTATACTAAAATACAGTGATGGTGTATATGTATTAAATAAATAAATAAAAATCCATACTTCTATATTTATACTTCGATATCAATACTCCCATAACAATACTAATATTAGAAATGTGAAAGTATGTTTGCTTTTTGTCCTTTCACGTCAAAACCGAACATTGGATTGAGGAGATTTGTGGAGTAGAGATAGTTTGAAAGCTGGAGCTTACTCTGTTTTTAAAGATCTATCTACTTGCGAAAGCATTTTTTAATTTCTACTCGAATTTAATTCTTATAGCATTAAATGAACTCACTGTTGTTTTACTAATTGTATTTCGTAAAATAATAAATATATTTTAATATTTTATTTTTTGTCTATTTATGTAATAATGTCAAGTTTACTGCACCCTCTTAGTTCACTCGTTTCTATTTCCATCCAAAGGTTTGCTGGAAGAAATTGCATTAGCGATAAGTGCGCCTTTGCACTCATTGTTTGAATATCTTGTTGTAACTTATAACTCCTTTGTGAATGGTGCAATAAAGAATTGATCTATATATTTATCTATAAATACTCACTAATGGACAAGGCCTTTGCTCCCTTCCTCTTCTTGGGCAGAAAACGACGTCTTCTCCATGCCCAGCATGTTGGAAATGCTGTCAAAGTCGTAGGTCTCAGAGTACTTGGCACGAACTTTCTTCTTCACGAACTTGTCCCAGTAGTTCACCGGAAACGACCTGAGGGCAAATAGTATATTGTACACCAAAGTAACGGATACCAACGAGTTTGTGTTATAGCCCGAGACGTAGTCGAGAGCTATGGTTATAAAAAATATTATGTACAAACAAGATACGCGCGAAACATAATCCTTTCCTTGCAGTCGGGTAATAAAATTCGTAAGCAACACGTTTTTATTATTGCACCACTATTTAAAGTACGTTTTTTCTTACATATAAACAATTTTCACATTATTTATTGTAGAATATTATTGAAAATAAATCAAATACTAGTTACATTACTTACATTCTAAAGTAAAACATATACTAATTAAGTATTTTTCTAAAAATGACTATCTTATATTGCATTACACAAAAATGACATTTTTGACACAAACTTTTATTGTTGTCAGAGAGATCTTATTGCATTCAATGCGTGACAAAAATATCATGTCCGTGCAGTAAACCGTTGAGGAGTTCCCACTCGGGTTCTGTTCCTGAGTGTACCATCAGGTCATGCTTATCATAATAATGCATTGTTATCTAAACGTGTGTACAAAATTTCAGCTCGATTGAGCTGTTGAAGATATCTGCTCCAAAATTGAGTTACAAGATTCAACCCGAGACATAGGGACATACATTGCAAGTTATGGTATGTCATTTTTCCATAAGCTTTTGATGTCGTCACAGACATCTTATAGCATTTAACGTCTGACAAAAACCATGTTCGTGCTGTAAATGGTTGAGGAGTTCCCTTGTTTGGAGCCGATCCGGGCTGCTCAATCTGGTCATGGAAACAACTGGAAGTAGGAGAAATTTAACTTGCAAAAATGTGTATCCCGTAAAAAAAGCCTATAAACCTTGTTGTAAACCGTGTAAAAGCTTGTACAAACGACCTATAGCAGAACATACTTAGCAGAAATAACCAGTTTGTCCCAGTGGCTCTTGAGGTCATCGTCCTCCGGCTGTTCCGCGATGTAGAGACCGTCGAACTCTAGCCGTCTTGCTATCTCTTTCTCGCGCTTGAAGATGGCTAGCGGGACCTGAGGAAGAATGTGTCAATCTTTTTCTCAATATATGTATATGTTATACAATATAGTATCCCATAACACAAGTTTCGAACTAACTTTGGGATTAACTCTGGGGCTAACTAAATCCGTGTGATTAGTCCCTATATATTATTTTAATCGTGAAAACGCTAAGATGAGAGACAGTGAGAAAGAGAACAAGGAAGCGGACAAGAAAGAAGTTTACCGAAAGGTCCCAGGTTTGAATCCTACTCGTGCCACATGAATTTATAGTATAGGCATCAATTTGAGTTTTTGCTTCCGGCGAAAGAAAATATCGTGAGGAAACCTGCACTAAACTAGTCGATTGACTTGACAATGACAAAAATTAATATTGTCCAGGAAGTAATGTGTGTTACATTCCACATAACGGTCACGACCTAAAGCCATTACTGTAGGAATTTCAAAATGTATGTATTAGATTTTACCTTTAGATGATAATACCCGATCAAGATGGCGAGCGACACTATGGAGTGCAGGACGGCTGCCACCTTGATCACGTGTTCCATGTAGAAGAAATCCTCGTCTATGTGAACCACTTCCAATCCGTCGTCGACTTCACCCGATTCGCCAGAGCCACCTGGTGGACAAAATTAAAAAATTATACGTATATTATTTTTAAAAATAGTAATGAGATGAAAAAATTTCGATTCCCGATTTTATTTTACAAAAATTTCATAACTTCGAGAGAGCTTCTAATCATTCATCAGTCTATTTCCTGAAAGCGAATCGCAGGTATTTATTCTATACTAGCTTCACCCCGCGGCGTTACCCGCGATTTATTACCCATCATTCGTTATGCACAATAGAGGAGTGTTTACTAATCTTAAATCTAACGTTCAATATAATTTCAAATCTAACGTCGGAATCTGTTCAATACTAGACGAAAGGAGATGAGATAATTCAGCCGACCGGCAATGGCCTCCACAACTCAGTGGTTATAAGCGCTTCCAAGTTAATCAGGGGCGTGGTTTCGATTCCCGCTCGAGTTTTGATTTTTTTCATTTCATTGTTCACAATTTAGATATTAAATAATATCTATCTTACCGTCGCCACTGCCTGACCCTTGTCCAGAGCCGGAGCCGCCGATAATGTCTCCTAAACCTGATCCCTCGCCGTCACCGTCCTCGTCCAGGGTCGATACCTGAAATTATAATCATCATTTTTTTCACAAAGTAGGCTAAAAATGAGCTCAATGGTGCAGTGGTTAGCGCACGTGATTGTGGCGACACTCTCACAATGGTCTGTCGTTGGATGGGTGACCAAAATTATCTTGATCTCCTCCGTGTTTCGGAAGGCACGTAAAGCCGTTGGCTTTTAAAACCGCCAATGCGCAAGGGCCCGCGTGGTGGGTAATGGCCCAAACTCCTTATCCATCCATAAGGAAGAAGGCCTGTGCTTCAGCAGTGGGACGTTCAAATGGTTGTTGATGATGATGAGGTTAAAAAAAATTGAGATTATTTAGGGCCATCACGTGTCCCACTGCTGGGCAAAGGCCTGCGTCTATACTTTCAATTTGATCTGTTATGTGCTAGTAGTTTGTAGCTTTGGTAAAATATTATTCAATTTAGAATATGTCGTGAAAAAGTGTCAGCGATAGTCTATTTTCTGAATAAATGATTTTATTTTGATTTTGTGTCCACATTGTATTATAGAAAACTTTAATATACTTTATACTAAAATTCTTTATCTAACGTGGCATGATTAGTTAAAAATATTTGTTTATTTTCCGCGAAGAAATGATAGAAATGGATAAATATGTGTCGGTGGCGCTAGTGTGCGCGCACAGAGCGGCTTAAAACTAACAAATGTATACCTTATAGAAGAGCAGCACGAAGTTGATGCAGAAAGCCAGAACAAGCGCGACATACTTCAGATTGTAGAAGTTACGCGCGAGGAAGGAGACGCAGCGGCGGGTGTACACGGACAAGTCCACTTGCGACAAGGCCGTGGGGGCTGGGACTTGCACTGCCTGCAATTAAACATTTTTATTTTTCGAAAATTACATTTTCGGTGCAAGATTTCGTTGTCGTCTGAGTGATCTTGTTCTGGACAAAAAATATATATTCGCGCTTAAACCGTTGAGGAGTTTCTCGTTGGGAGCCGATCCTGGGTGCACAATCAAATCATGCTTACAATAATGCAATGTCGTGGAAACTGAAGCTACGTGGTAAATTTCAACTATGCAGGACAAGTGGAAGTAGGTGAAATTCAACTTGCAAAATTTTATTACAGACATATTGGGACAGACTCATGTTTTTGCAAATAAATAATCTTTGTCAGATGAAAACAAATAAGAGCTTGTAAAATGATAAGAGCTTGTAGAAGTGATTACCTTCTTGCTCTCAGCCTCGATGGCGGACATCGCCGCTTGCTGCGCCGCTTGCGCCTCCATACGCTCCTGCGCTTGTTTCTTGGCTTGTTCTCCTCTGTCAAAAATTATCGATAAGGAATACATATAAAACTGACTAAGTCTTTAAATCTACCCAACATTTGTATTCAGGTTTAAGACGCTAGATATTTATAAAACCATATACTATTGATTTTCTTTATTTATTGAGTAATAGGCAGCTTTTGTAGCTGATGTGTCTACATCAGGCAGCGCTGAAAGTTTCTAGACATTTCACTGTTAAAAGTCACATCACTGATATCAATTAATCACTTTACATTACCTAGTTTAGATTTTGTACAACAGTGACACATTGTGTCACCTGGTCAAGTGTATTTTTTATCGAAAAACAAAATCTAGCTAAAGAATTTTATTAGAAAAATTGTCACAATGAGTTAGACTAAATCGAAAACGGTGGCCACCAAAATTTCGTAGCACATCGCGTCGTAGCTGTACGATTCATATATAGTAGTTTTCATTGACCACCACTTGCTTCCGGCGAAGGAAAAGATCGTGAGGATTCTACACTGGTTGGCCTTCTTAATATACTAGTGTGTATGCGACTATTTGCCAATAGATGTCGGTAGTCGTTAAATTCATATTTGATGCTTTTAGGCATTGCATTTAAAAAATACATATTCGAAAAGAAAGAAAATATTCCTTATGTCTTACCCCAGCAGATCTATAAGAGAAGGTGGTTTGTGTTCCTCAGCATGCTCAGCGCCTTCATCCAAAGAGACTTCGGCCTCCTCGCCTGAAGATGGAGTCGATGTGCTGGGCGACTCGTGAGGTTTCACTTGTATTCTGAGGCAGATGATAATTTTTAATTCATGTTAGTCCATATTAATGTTACACGTCCATCACACGTCCATCACACGTCCATCACACGTCCAATACATATAAGACAGTGACTATCTTATCTGTTTTGGACGTGTGGTCCCGAGGATCACTCTAAATCCTCCCGTGGATGTCGTACGAGGCGACTAAGGGACACATGCCTTAACAACTGATATGCAACAATAACATCGCTAAAGAGGGTTGACATCAGGCAGTCGGGTGTAACATCATAGCCAAATCTTTGTTTAGTGGGTGATTATTTACCTGAACCTTGGACTTCCGGGCATCACAGTAAACGGGAATACTCGAGGATGAGTGTGAAACTCAAGAACTACCGGATCGATTTTATGAAATTAGGACATTTGGATTCAGGAGTAACATAGGCTACTTTATCTATATATGGACCTATTTTAGGGCGGGACCACTGTCTGCTCTATTTTAGATTTTACATCACATGTAAATTGTGTTAGATTTTTTTTGTAAAGTATATAAGACATGTCGACCGCCCAAAAATTCAGTGAATTTGAGCAGCCTAATATGTCTATTGTACTTGTCTACTCACTGTCCGCTCTCTTCTTTGGTGATGTCCAGACCGAAAGCTTGCACTTGCATCTGTCCTGTATCGTCCGCGGCCGGCAACGCCGGTAGATGGCGCGTCGGACCTACACAGAATATTTATTGACTTATACATAGGGACCAACATTGTTTAAAGGAAGTCTAATTTCTTAATAAATGATTTGATTTATCTTGTTGTATCAATCTCTTGTTCTGTCAACACCTACTTCTTTTTCCATTCAATTATTCTTCTTACAAAGTTGTTCTCCCTTCTCATAATGTGTCCATATCATCGAAGTTCGTTAATAATCAGTTTTATACTCTTTACAGAAATACAAGTCGAATAATTTTGCTTGTGGCAGATATTCTAAGCGAAGCGGTGGTGGTGTAATGGTTAAGACGCTTGTGGATTCAAAGGTCCCAGGTTCGAATCCTACTCGTGCCACATGAGTTTGTATACCAATCTGACTCATGTATTTTGTGTGTCATCGACCACCACTTGCTTCTGGTGAAGGAAAACATCATGAGGAAACCTGCACATCGGTTGATTATTAACTTGTGTATGAAATGGAGAAGACAATGGCAAACCATGACCACGTCCCTCAGCCCTGAGGAATACGACTATGAAGAAGAGAGTTATTCTAAAATTAATTCAAAATCTTTTTCTATTAGGTACTTTTTTATGAGCTTGTATAGCCCAGCAAATTTTGATTGCAATACTTAACATCAGACATAAGAAATATATTATTCATGCTATAATTTAGTAATTTGGACAAACACATTAAAAGCCAATAAAGATCAATTTTAGTGTGTAAAAAGTAAAGATGTGTTATATATGCGAAATATAGTTTAGTATTCTTTGAATGTATTTTTTTTGTGAGAATAAACGTTAATGTTGATAATTTAAATAAAACGAATTCCTGATTTAAAAGATTACCATGACTGGCGGAAAATAAAAGTAATTTGGCTTGAAAAAGAGACAGCTATAACAGCCTCATAAAGCGCTGTCTCTGTTACTCTAACTTTTTGAAGCTTGAATACTATTTTGTCGTTCATCGATTGCCTGAGTGAGATGACGTTTTACAAAGCTAAAACCAGCCAAATAATTTTCTTACCAAACATGAAAGGAATACTAACTGTATATGTAATGCATATTAACATCCAACAGCATATTTGTTACATGTTATGAAGTCATAGAGACTGTTATATGATAAAATCCGTTATATATAAACATTCAAAAATAAGTTAAGTATGTTATTAAATTTGCGTTTGGCGATTTAGTTTTGTTTGTGGCGTTTTGTCAATTTAGGGCGCATATTTATGAGCAATCTGACGTTATATTGAAATAAATAAGAATAACAAAATCTGTCGTGAGTATATAAAATTGAAGTGTGATATGTTTTATTACAGTTCCCCTTTGTTTTTGACGACCTCGGTGGCGCAGTGGTAAAGTTCTTGCCACTGAACCGAGTGGTCTCGGGTTCGAACCCCGGTCGGGTCATGATGGAAAATGATCTTTTTTTGATTGGCCCGGGTCTTGAATGTTTATCTATATATGTATATGTTATAAAATATAGTATCGTTGAGTTAGTATCCCATAACACAAGTCTCGAACTTACTTTGGGGCTAGCTCAATCTGTGTGATTTGTCCTAATATATTTATATTTATTTATTAATTTTGTTTTATTTCTTTAAGGCGTACCCCAGACGATAAATTGTACAATATGAATAAACGAAAATAATATCTGGCTCGGTGTCTGAAACTTTTTATTTTAATATTTATTTTTTGTCTATTTATGTAATAATGTCAAGTTTACTGCACCCTCTTAGTTCACTCGTTTCTATTTCCATCCAAAGGTTTGCTGGAAGAAATTGCATTAGCGGTAAGTCCGCCTTTGTACTCTATGTTTGAATATCTTGTTGTAACTTATAACTCCTTTGTGAATGGTGCAATAAAGAGTTTCTAGCTATCTAATTTGGTCAAGTATTTTCATTCATATTACGCAGTATAATCGACCGTTTACAAGTGTCTTTAAAATACCATAAATATATACTTAAGTTTAATACTCGTATTTCCAAATTATTTAAAGAAACGAATGTGCAAATGTATTACTTAGTACTTTTCGCTCGTAGTAATCCTACGTGACAAAATTATAATGTAGGTATGAACAAAATATAGAATTTACATTAAATTTTTGACTAAATTAGGTAGGTACTCTTACTTAATTTTTCCATGGTATTAATAAAATATCTCAATAAGAATATGATTCGATTGAAACTTTAGTCGACAATTCCGTCGATAACGACACTCTAGTGACCTATATTTCAATCATAACAAAAACAATATCCCTGCATAGCCCAAGCGCCGCAGCAAGCCGAAGCATCACGCCACGAGCATCACCTGAGTGTGTCCCTTACTTTGCGACGCGAGCAACCTGTGTCTCAACTGACCGATTTTCTCCTCTTCAGTGGGCTCGGGGGGCACCTCCTCCACCTGAGGACCTCGCATCAGGCCGAGGAGTACGCCAAATATGTACCTTTGAAAGGATAAACAGTTTTTACAACACACTAGCTTTTGCCCGCGGTTTCGCCCGCGTAAATGTCCAAAGGGAATATTTTTTTTTTTAATAGACGTACGTTTGGAATACCTTATGTCCTTCGTAGTTCAAATGAAATCCATGCAAAAATTAAAGATTGGTTGAGAAAATAAAGCGTGTAGAGGTAATAAACAAACATACTTACGCATTTATAATATTAGGATAAAGGAGTATGCGGGTTATCTGATGGTAAGCAAACGCCGCAGCCCATGGACACTAGCAACTTGATGCAATAGCGACTTGTTGAGAAAGCGATAGACTCTTTTCTTGAAGGCCCCAATGTCATAAATATACAGATTAAGTCTTATTACAAAATGATTTAGTTATATTCCATCCAAAAAAGAAAAAAAATATTTAAGTTATTGCTAAAGTTAAGATCAAGAGATCTTTGGACATCACCATAACGCTTTATTAGATTGGTATAAAATTATGTTGAGATAGTGAAAAGGAAACTATATTTTTTAAATAATAATTCCAGTGCAATGAACTACATAACATTTTAGTTAAAATAATAAATTAATAGTGTAGAAATAATTAATTTTAGTATGACTTAACAATTCTACAATAGACTTTGTTTTTCTACGACATTCACATCACAATACAATACAGTTAGTAAGGGTGAATTTCACGACTGTTTGAACGCGGCGTGTAGCGTTTCATTAGTGTCGCATATTTTTTAAATAAAGAATATATATTTTTTAATTAAACATTTATAAAATTAACATTGTACCAGTACTTTACTTATTTATAAAATAGGATAATTAAATTGATGTGTGTGGTACAATTTAATAAACACTAATGATAGCCCACGGCGGTGTTCAAAACGCTCGTGAAATTCACCCGCAAATGTTTATATCTATCTATCAATTCTATTCAATAATGTTATATTATATATAGATAGATAGAATTAACGTCTTATCTTACGAACCGATCAAGCAATTTATTTATTTATTCATAAAAACACATACAGATTTACAGACTATACACTCAAAACATCCGTGTTGTTTATCTATTGTGTCTCCGCGACCGACGGGTTAATTATAATACGGCTAAAAACTTTATTATATATTAAACGACAGGTATTAAACGTGTACATAACTTTTTTACTTCCCAGACGCTTCGGACCTTGTTACAGAGGTATGTGTGACTGTATGAAAAGGTATGCGCGCGTTTAATACCTGATGTTTAATATATAATTATGCAACGTGAAACTTTAAATGTTGCTAAAAACTTTATTGCACAAAATTACAAAAAAATGCCATGGACTCACGCCATAAATATGGACTTCTCTATAAGTCAACCATAAAACCAAATAGATATAGCATTGTGGTGCGATAAAGTGCATCCAATAATAATAACCAGGTGTGTGAGAGAGATATATCAAAGTGACTTCGCATGTGGCATTTTAACTAAGTGGAGAGGGAAAAAGAGAGTTACCATGAAATATCTTGATGTCTAAATCGATTCCTGCAGCATCAATAACGTAAGTATAATATTTTATATTCAACAGACCAAGTTATAAAATGGTTTTGTCGAACTTTGATATTTTACTTTCATATTCATATATAAATTTAAATAATATATAATCTATATACCTATATATTAGGTGCTTGAGAATAGTCATGCACTAAATATAAATAAATAAAAAAACATGGAAAAGTAAGTAAATTATAGTGCCAATGCTAATTTTAATCATGAAAATAATTATTATGGAAAATCACTAAAAAAATATTACTAGAATTAGACAATGAACTATAAAATTATGGACATTTCAATAACTGTTAATAATGTGGGCCCGTTACCAATGACTGTGCCATGATGTAGCGTGAAATTAAAAATATATATACGTATATTATAAAAATTAACTATGAATATTGCGTTATATGAGTAGCTTAAATTAATTTTATAATTTAAAAATTTTCCCTTCAAATATAATGTAATGTTACTTAAAAATAAATGATTGAACTTTCAGAATTATTATCTTAGAGCATATGATATATTTTATTATAATAAGTAGAAGCGCCATTGTAAAATGAACTATAACTCAAGCAAATAAGAGTTCAAACTCACCTAATGACGACCAACACACCGTAACCCAAATAGTAGAACATGTAGAAGAACATTTTGAAGAAGCCCACCGCTAGTTCGGCCGGCGGCATTTGCTGGAGGTCCGCCATTTTCGCCTTTATGTTCGATGGTGATAAGGATGAGAATGCCGTGGACAGGCCGTCTTTGATGGCTTGGTAACCGCGACGGAAGGGATTCTTGTCAGCTCTGGAAAATAATAGTTCCATGAGATTTATACACTTCTACGACGGCCTTCAACAGCCCTTCATTTAGCTCCCAGCGCGTCATATAGCTGTCCCTTTCACACATCTCAGTCTCCCATATTTGACAGCAGTGGGTAAAGGTAAATTTGACCTTGAATAATAGAAAATTGAATTTATGAATAACAAAAAATGACACAAACTTTTCGTCCTCATCGTCTCCCATGTACATATTGTAGCGCGCCTCCCTGTTCTTGACGCCGCCGCCGCTGTCCTCGGACGCAGCCATGAGGCTGGACGCGTGCGTCATCTCGAAGATGGCGTCCTCGCAGAAGTTCACGAACGCTTCCAGCTTCTCTTTGTCCCCGCCCTCCGTTACTATGCTGTAGAAGAACGCGCGCTTCGACTCCTGTGGAGTATTTATTGTGATCATAGTGTCGTAAGACTGGAGCCAGAGGTACCAAGAACTCTTTGATTCAAATTACAAATATTGCTATCCCTTCGTCTGTACTCCAACCACACCTTCTTGTACAAGGTATATCTATACGATGTTTACACGTTAAATTTGTCTTTATAATAACTAGTTCTTCACCGCGAACTTAGACCTCGCGAATATAATAAATTTTTACATTTTTTTTTATAAAAAACAACTTGTTGCCCCACGAACTTAAATATTCTATTGACAGATCCTACATACCTTTTAAATTTCATCAAAATCAGACCAACGATTCAAAATTATCGCGTTTCAAACATACATACAGACAAAATGTATTTTTGCCTCAAGTTGATTTGTAGACCTTGCTCGCTTATCTTCCTCGGTCTATTATTATGTTTATCCTTTTAAAAAATTAGCCAGCATAAGGTTATCCTCGTGTAGATTCCAGACTACGGAATTATATTCCAGCACGCTACGGACGGACCACAGACCATTTAACCTTAAGACCGCGCTTAGATACATTTTAGTATGAAAACGCAATCGCTAAATTGTGGTGGAGTGCGGGGGAAGGTAGCTTAGCTCTAATTGGAGCGTTCAAAAATACCTCAAAATTGACAAGGTTTTGACAACTTACTAGTGTTGGGCAACACAATGACTTCAATCGAGAATTTCTAAGGCCAGACACACGTATCCCATATTAGTGAGAAAAAAAATCTTGTCTCGAAAAGGGTACTGGAGGTATCGGGAAATATATATCTGTATGACTAACAATACAATGTTGCAACAGAAAAATAATATAAAGAAAGACAATATATTATTTATTTGATCTTTATTACTATAGTAAATATTGTTGAGATAAATTATATAACAAATTGTTTTGTTTAGACATTCTCAAAAAGCATTGACGTTAGGCCGTCGTCGGTCACTAAAAAAAGAATCGAATCTTCAAAATTTAATTTATTTTTTATTATTCATAAAAAAATATTGCCTACTTCGAGTTCAAATTATGTTTTGTCCCTATAGCACTTTACAATATTTGACATTGACAGAAAGAGACAAAACATATTTTAACTAAAAGTAGGCATTATTTTTGATGAATTATACTTTTTCATATTTAACTAGTTTCGACTACGTTTCACTATGACTCCAAGTAAATCTTTTCACGTCCTTTTCGAATAATCGCATAGTCTCTAGGGAAAACCATGCCTCATACTTTATAAAGCGTCATTGACTATCAGTATCACAAACTTTTCGGGATAAAAGTACTCTATAAAAGATAAAAATACAAGGTATCAGCTACCTCAACAAAACCAAATTTGTTAAAAAAATGCCCACCCGTTTGAACGTGAAGACGTAATGAAGTAACAAACGTAATCACAAGCAAACACATCTTTCTCAATAGGCTATTATCTAAGGTCAAGGAATTAAAAAAATATATATAAACAAGGCGTTACATACCCGCACACTAGCGCCATCATCATCGATTATCATCAGTTCATCGATCGATTATCGTATCTTATATGTTCCGTCACTACCTTACACGTGGCAAGGCAGAACGAGATAATTATATGTTTGTGCCATATTGATTTAAGTGCGAAAGAAAGAGCTAGATATATTTTGTTCTTATATCTTTACGAAGGTCAGATTATGTTATTAGCTTTACTAAACTTCGTAGCAGTAGCTACGGAGCTACAGATTCGTAGCAAGAAAAGACAAGCGTAGCAAGACGACATACATAAATTCGTTTAGTGTATTCACATATTCTAGATTCACATCTGGGGTAAAGTTGAAGTTTTGGAAGAAAATAAATCTTTATCCACAGTCGGCAATTGTACTAATTGAAAAGGGACGCGCAGGTGAAAATCTAGTAAAAAAACATATTTTGTGAATATTTCAAGGTTAGATCTAGAGTCCTTTTGTTCTTATATTTTTACATATATTTTGTTCTTATTATTGTTTCCAAAACAACATGGTTTGGAAAATTATCAAATTAATTTAAAATAAAAAAATAATGACTTGTTGGTGAAAAGTGATTGCATCTTTTGTTAGACTGGACGTTGAGCTACACTTTCCACACCAATTCACAGCACAATACGGCATCATTGTTTTGATATTGTTTCTATTTACGAGCAAACTGGCACAGCCTTCGCTTCGATGCTCGCCGGCGGTATAACCAAAGAAAAGGGGCGGGGCCCGATCTTATGTAGTGTCACGACATAAGCTTGCAGGTGATGCGCGGTCTTAAGGTTAAATGGTCTGTGGGACGGACATAGGTATCATACAAGGTCATATAATACCTAAATATATTCCGTGGCGTCTTAGAGCTTGTTCCCATTGCTCAGTCGTGCTTAATTGCTACAGTACGTTATAGCTCCGTTGTCTATAGGGTTTGACATTGACGTGCGTTGACGTACGTCGAAACTTCATACAATTTCTATGTTCTTCCGCGTCGATCCGTCGACGGGTGTCAACATGACGAAGGACGTCAACATGAGCACATACTTTCTTCACAAACATGATTCGTCGATTAAGAGCACTGTCCCGGATAGACAGAGGCGCGGGTTCAATTCCCGCTCATTATTGTTTTCAAAAATTATTCGCGATGAAGTTCAGTAACACGTACCTTGATCTGCGGCTTCTCCCACTGCTCGATGTTGGACTCCTTGATCTCGAAGTAGACGCGCTCGATGCGCTTGGCGCCGCCCATGATCTCGATGCGGCCCAGGAACGGCTCGAAGTAGTTCAGCACCGACCCCGCCGTCTCCAGGAACCGGGCCAGTCTGTGCTCAGTTTATACAATTTAATACTCAATACTTTATTTGCATCCTTAATACTAATAATGTATACTATGATTATAAAGAGATTAGTGTTTGTGAGCTTGTATGTTTGAGGCGGGTAATCTACGAAACTACCGAAGCGATTTCAAAAATTCTTTCACCATTAGAAAGGCACATTATCTAAGATTGCAATAGGCTATATTTTAACTAAAAATTCCCACGAGAGCGAAGCCCCGGGCAACATCTATTTTTATAATAATTTTAATAATAGATTAGTAAGTTTATATTACAATAGTTTTACACTCCCGCCGAGACCTGCTCATGGGCATACCGTTTCAATTGTATATCCGAGAGCGGGTTTTGGCGGGAGACCTGTATAACGTCAAAACTCTCCATAGGGTATCTACGTTTTTAATCTATATCCTTACGCACGTTAACGTAGATCTCTTTGGAAAGTTAGAACAAAATTTACATATATGAAAGAACAAGCGGTATTTACTAATCAACGCCCAGCCTAATCCATAGAAGCTACAAACGCGAAATTTGGGTAGTAGCTTTAGGTTATTACGTAGTGCTCAAATAAGAAAGGAATTTTCAAAATTCGACGCCTATAGGGTAAAATTGGGGGTAAAGTTTGTATGAAAAATAACGAAAATCTTTATTTCAGGATTTTTTAAAATTTTACTTTTAGGGTAGTAAAATGAGGATGAAATGAAATAACGAATAATCCCATTAAAAATTTGGTCAAGTAAAGATACGAGTAGACAGATGAGCGGTAAAGTGTTACCTGGGCTCGTTGGGCATGTGCTCGGAGAGGTTGGTGAGCAGCACGGCGAGGTTGAAGCCGATCTCCTTGGCGGGCTCGTGGAAGCGCTCGCAGAACCCCACGTAGTCCAGCTTGCCGTCGTGGTTCGTCTCGCAGCACGCCAGCAGGAACTCTATTTCTTCCCTGGATAATATTGTTTGTTTGTTTGCGATACGTTTTATTTATTTATTTATTTTCTTAAGCATCTAATTTACAAAAGTTTATACTATATACATGATATCTATTATTTTTATATATCAAACCTTAAGTGAACGTAAGTATATAATAAACTGTATATTTTACGTGACGAAAGACTTTATAATGACGTAAGGAATATAAATGATAGCTCACACGTCTGTTAAGGCGTTTAAGAATTATGCTTGAAAGAAATTCACATGCATACTAACGCACAAACATGAACTCTAAACAACAAATACTGCTAAAATAAAAATATGATTTTGATCGTGTCTGCAAAACGTTAGCTTAAAGTTGCGGCGAAGGCATCGCTCCTGGAGTTTGACAACTGTGAAGTGACTGAAAGTGAGTGGGGCCAAGCGAGGAAGCTGTCCGATATGCGAGTACTCAATTATATGACTATACGTAATATGTCTGTTCTGCTGTTCCATCAGGTTCCTAAAGTTCTTATTTAAATCGTAAATAGCGAAGACACGATCGATTTGAAAATTGACGATTGAAATTGAGATATTATTATTATATTTTGTATGTAATGTCACCCATTTATAATTCTTCTTATTTTTTATTATTATTTTGATTTAAATTTAATTTGATAAATATAGGATATATATATATATATATTGAGAAGAAGAAGAAGAATATTATACTCACGGAGTGTAACTCTTCTGCTGCTCCATCTTGTCCTTGAAGTCCTTGGGCAGCACCCAGCCGTCGCTGTTCGCGTCAATCTCCTGGAAACTAGCGCTGGACGTGAGGTCTTTCAGCTTCAAGAACATATCGAAGTATTTCAGGATTAGTTCTACGTTCGACGCAGATTCCACTAGAGTGTCCACCATCTGCTTGCCGATCGTGCCTGCAAGAGGAAATATTGTTTGTTTGTAATATAGTTCTTCTATATACAAAGAACAAATGGTAAAAGTATGTATATACTATAAAAAGGCCACAATTAGCTACCACCAATACCGTATGGTAGACTTATTTAATAACATATAATATTTGACGACCTCGGTGGCGCAGTGGTAAAGTTCTTGCCACTGAACCGAGAGATCCCGGGTTCGATGCCCGGTAGGGTCATGATGGAAAATGATCTTTTTCTGATTGGCCCGGGTCTTGGATGTTTATCTATATATGTATTTGTTATAAAATATAGTATCGTTGAGTCAGTATCCCATAACACAAGTCTCGAACTTACTTTGGGGCTAGCTTAATATGTGTGGTTTGTCCTCATTTATTTATTTATAAAAAAAAAACAATATTTATTTAATAGCATACAAAACAGTTTGCAATCTTAGAAACTACATAAAACCTAGGTTAAGGCGTTGATCTAAATTGTAATCTATATTCTAAATAGTTTAACAGTGGATAGTTTAACATTCACTATAGAATAATATCACCACGGCAGTCGTAAGGTATAATCCACACTTTAAATTCAAATCATTTATTCAGACATTAGATCTTCACAGGCAAGTTTTCACGACAAATTATATATTACTAGCTTTTGCCTGCGGCTTCGCCCGCGTAAGTTTTCCGGGGTGAAAGGTCTTCATGCTTCAAACTACATGTATGCAAAATTTAATGAAGATCGGTTGAGTAGATAGAGCGTGAAGACACACGAACAAACTTACTTTCGCATTTATAATATTAGTTAGGATATACTAATTTCTCAAAAAGCTTCGCTTCCGTGGGAATTTTGAGATAAAACATAGTCTATAGCAATCTTGGATAATGTACTTTTTGAATGGTGAAAGAATTTTTAAAATCGGTTCCCACGTCAAATACTCACCGTTGACCACGTTACCCTCCAACATGGACAGCATCATAGTAATCATGTCTTTCTGCAAATTCAGCAGCTCCTTGAGCAAGTCCACTTGGGACGAATGCTTCGACAACTTGTCCTGCATGTGCGAGAACAGGAACAGGAACCCGCCCACAGCGTCCCACAATCTGGAATGACGAGGGCAGGGGGTTGGGTAGTGTGTATGAGATTACTTGCCACTAGATGTCGCTAGGTAGTCGTAAAAGTCGATTAAAATCTGACACCATTGCTAACGAAAAAACGAAACGATAAGAAAGTAAGGAAGTGTGTGTGTGTGTGTGTGTGTGTGTGTGTGTGTGTGTGTGTGTGTGTGTGTGTGTGTGTGTGTGTGTGTATAATGACATTTTATTTTACTTCATAAAAAAATACATTCTTAGACGAATATTTTATTCTATGCTTTAAAGCATAAAATCTAATTTTAAGCGGCTTACATCCGATCATAATGTCAAACTTAGGAGCATGAGAAATGAAGTGAACTCGGTCATAAAGTTTGGTATTAATCGTATGCTGTAAAGCTGGTTTAAACTAGTTTTCGTTATGATCACCTGGAATGCGCCAAAGCCTGTTGGTTCTGAGTACAGGGGCCCTGGATGACCTCAGTGAGGGTGTTGAACACCTGGGACGCTACTTCTATGGCCTTGAAGAAGTTCGCTTTGCCCGCGGGGTCGATCAGCTCCTGGAAGGAAAGTATATTTGATTAGAGGTCTCTCCCGGCGTTGTTCGGGTAAAACCATAATAAAAAAGTTGCCTATGTTACTCCAGAAGGTTTCGTTAATCTCTGTGACAAATTTCATCAAAATCGGCCCAGTTGTTTTTTAGTTTATCCATTACAAACAAAAATACAAATCTTTTATCTTTATATAATATTAGTATTATTGATTTTTGCAAGAAGTTAGGGGAGATCTATGCCCAGCATTGGGTCACAACTACAGACTTAGAAAAAAGAAACAAGTTTCGTCAAAAACGACATTTTTGACGTAAACTTTTGCTGTAGTCAGAGATTGTTATTGCATTCAATGCGCGACATAATCATGTCCGTGCAGTAAACCGTTGAGAAGTTCTCTCATCGGGAGCTGATCTAGGGTGCACCACCAGGTCATGTTTATCGTAATAAAGCATTGTCATCAAAACAAAACGTGTGTACAAAATTTCAGCTCAATCGGTTGAAGATATCAGCTTCAAACTTGTCTTGCAAGTTTCCGCCCGAACATACATACTTACACACATTGAAGAGAATTAATACATATTGAAAACATTATCTCTCTGACGACAACGAAAGTTTGGGTCAAAAATTAAATTTTTGTGAAAAAACTTATTATTATTACTTAATTACATAACAAAGAGTACACACACTGAGATAGAAAGAGAAGAGAAACATAGGAAGAAAGAAGTTAGAAATATATGAAGATCTGAAGCCTCACCTTGCTGGAGTAATGCCAGTAGAAGTCCATGATGGACTCCTGGAGTCTCAACAGATAATCCACGGTGCATATGACGACGTTTACCGTCGTAGTGTTGCCAGCTTGAGTTCTTAAATAATTCTGCCATTCTGTAAACCAAAATAAATATAAATATATATCTATATCTATACTATTATTATAGAGGTAAGAGTTTGTATGTTTGAGGCGGGTGATCTCCGAAACTACCGAACCGATTTCAAAAATTCTTTCACCATTAGAAAGGTACATTATCCAAGATTGCTATAGGCTATATTTTATGTCAAATTTCCCACGGGAGCGAAGCCCTGGGCAACATCTAGTTGTTCAATATAAATATATATTGTAAATATTGTACACTTGTTTTGGTTATAAGAATGGCCAGATGGTGCATTCAAGAACGGCTACCGACGAGGGAACTTATCAACGGTTCACTGCTCGGACATGATTTTTACATTTTTTCTACTATGTAAACCATTTTACCCTATATTTTTATAATTAAACCAGAGGACTTTTTAGGGGTCCGCTGCACCCCAAAAAAAACCAGACTCTTTGTTAAAAAGAGAGGCAACGAGAATCTCACCCAAGTTGTGTCCCTCGCAGGTGAGTTGTATGAATCTGAACAGAGCGCACGTGAACTCTGCATCGTGCATATTCTTCTCGCCGGCCGCGCCCTCTAGACCCACGCCCAGACCTAGAAATATAAATACTCACATTATTTAAATGTATTTACATTACATATATTGTATCAATCGTAGACAGAGAAAGATATACCTACGTCAACTACACTTTATATACGTCTTTGGCTAAAATTTAAATTCCTTCATTGTCTTTCTTTAATGCTGAGTCAGGACCTTTTTTCCGTCTTTTGTACTTGGTACTTTTATTGTCGTCAAGTAATCTACGATATCACTATAGCGTATCGTCTGGCACTTTTTTGTCAATCATACCATGTATTGTGTTTAGTTACGTGTATAAAACTGGTGGTGAATAAAATCTTTCTATTTATCTTGATCCCGTCATAACTTCCATTTGGCTCATACAAAAAACAGAAAGTATTAAAACTTCGCCCGCGCGTACTTTCACCTCTCATTATAGGCATTTGGGGGTTCATTTTTGAAAATGCCAGTAGCCTATGCACGAAGAGGGGTCGTTAACTACATGCATACCAAATTTCACCAAAATCGATCCAGCGGAACATACGGACAGACTTTCGCAATGATACTATTAGTATGTATCCAACACAAGAAAAAATGATTGACCCTGACATCTTTTGTCTCACATCATCATTTTGTATGAGATTGGCTGGCTTGGACCGGTAAGTTGTATGGAAATCTTCTATCTCAGTTGGTTACCGTGGTCCACATAGTGTGATAAGGGTAGGCCGATGTTGCTGGACATAGGATATCATTTACATAAATTTATTTATTAGTCGCCACGATAAGAAGTTAAAAATAAAGCTATTCACCTTCTGCCTTTGTGTTCCTCTCAAACGCGTCTAGATCCAGTACGGAACAAGAGTTCATGAGTCCAGCGATGGACGTGAAGAAGCCCACGTCTTTCTTGTCCTTCAGGTGGTTAAGCATACCCTGAAAATAAACCGTTAAACGATACAATTCAATATTGTCTTATTGCTTTTGCGCGTATTTTTCTTTATCCTACTAATACTATAAATGCAAAAGTTTGTGAGGATGTATGTGTGTATGTTTGTTACTGGACAGATTGCTATGAAATTTGGTGCACGGGTAGAATAATAACCTGGTATAAAAAACACTTAGGGTACTTTTTATACCTAAATTCCCACATTCCCAAGTAAAGTATATAAGAAACACAAGATTACATTATGAAACTAGCTGTACCCCAGGGCTTCGCTCCCGTGGGAATTTTGGGATCCGAACTGGTTACGAACAAGAAGAGTATTATTCTTGTTCGTAACCAGTTTGCATGCTTCTATCTTATTTGGTTACAGATGATAGTTTCGACGACGAAGTCTTCGACAGAGTTGAGAAAAACAATGTGTCTTTTTACAAAAATGTATTTTTTCTCAACTATATTTTATGTATATTTCATGAAATACATTGATGTAAAAAAATATTTATAGTTTTCGATTTTTTTTAACTTTGTAATGTCAGTTTGGATTAGTTATATTTGTCATTTTTACTTTCGCTCGAGGAGAGACTAAAGAAGTTTAATTGTCAGAACTTCTAAAAGTAGCCGTGCGTTCAAAAAAATTAAAACGAGAGTCTCACCATCTGGATGCCGATGTTGCCGCCCCTCAATATAGAAATGCCGAGCTGCAGCGTCTTCATGACCATCTCACTGGGCACGCCCTTGGACGCGGATATGTGGAGCAGCACCATTTCAGCCACGCCGCGGTCCGCGAGCCGAGCTTGGTGGAACAGCAGCTTTTGTTTCTCCATTTCTTGTTCCTATAACATTTTAAACAATTTCATTTAATTTTCGGGATCCTACAGCGAAATAAGGGATGGTTGTTGAAAATCTTTATTGTTATTTTGTAAAAATTTGATGTTGTTTATTTAGTTTTAAATTTCAATTCATAGATGGCGATATCCGAAATTGAAACGCGCTATGGTTTGGCTTTCACAGTAAATAATTGTGTGTTTGTAAAGACAAACACACAATTATTTACTGTACACACAATGAAAGCATTGTGACGCCATCTCGCAACCGTATTTGACATTATAATGAATTGTATAGTATATATTTTATTATAAAAAAAATTATATAATAGAAGCCTACTTGCAGTTGGTCGCTACGTCGACCTTTATTGCTTAACCGGAGGAAATATGGCGACAGTCGCAAAGGACCGTACAGCCGAAACACCTCGGCTTTGGGCATTACTCGTAAAAATTGCCAAAACGGTATATTGCTCGAGATAACTGAAGGACCTATTGAGAGAAGCGGCCTGTTCCATAGTATGTTTTTATAATATGGCTACATCGATTTGTCGTGTCGAGATACCTTTATCGTGAAGACAAATGACTTTATTTTATCGATAGGTGATCCCATGTTAGGGAAAACAATATATTTCTCTTCGTCGACAAATTTTGTCTTCTCTATCGATAAATTTATCGATTTGTCGCATGCTAGCTCTGCTGGTGCCGCCGGGCGGTGCAGAGTGCACACTGAAGATGTCCTATAACCTCGCACTCGATTCAGAATTCGGAATCGAGTGCGGTTTCTGCATACATACGTTGCATTATTAAATCTATGCTAATAACAAGACAAGACTTTTGAACTGTTGAAGATCAACATTTATATACACAATGCTTTGTATTTTTCTACCATTTAAGTCAATAACTTTTAGGATAGGTACCTAAAAAGAATATGGTTGCGTAGTATAAAAGAATTAATAAAGTGAACACGTTCTAACTTCGCCTTACAGTTTTTTATAAAGAAAAATATAATTATATTTCTTTTTAATGTAGTAAAAAAAATTATAAAAAAGAATTCAAATATATAATTTTTTGTGACGACTCACCATAAAAGTTTCCATAGTTTTCTGCTTGTAACAATAAGTCACGTAAAAATTAGAACACAACTTTGACTAATTATTGATAATCTAAAAACCAATAACATCTCTATCTCACTCTGTTTTTAGTAAGGTAGGGGAATACTTCTCCTTATTCTTTTTTTTTTAATCCATGAAGAAATTTAGTGGACATTCTTATATTAGGAAAAGCGAAAAAGTTAAGGATAAACTCACGTGTATACTAGTGCTGCCCTCATCCTCCCCACCTTCCCCTCCCCCTTCACCGCCGCCCTCTTCTTCTTCACCACCGCCTTCCTCTTCTTCCTCGCCGCAAGATTTTGCTATTATGTGCGCGTACGACATATACAGCGGATCTTCCTGTTGAGTTTAATTACGTGTAAAATAATTTCGCTGATAAAATAATATGAGAAAAACAATAGGGCCGCCATCACATTTTTATTGATTTCTTTTATAAATAAAAGAACGAGAACTTAAACAAATCGATATAAAGTATGTTACGCTAGATAAATGATTTTATTGCAAAGTATAGTTTAATGGACACAGTTGCCACAATTTATGTCTGTGACATAGTAGACAAACTCCAGCAGTGCCGCTTGAGCTGGTACGGCCACGTCTTGCGTAGACCGGCAAATTACGTAGAGAACAAATGTCTGGCTATGCCGCTCCCGTCTGGCCCTGGCAGAAAGGACAAACCCAAGAAATGCTGGCTTGATGCCGCAAGCATGATATGCGTGCCAATTATCTGACAACTAGGGATGCCGACGACGTGCGAAGTGGAGACGAAAAAGTAGGAAAGCGGACTCTGGGCTCTGACGCTCAATGGCTGAGGAAGGAATCGTATTATCGATCGCTCAAATGAGAGAGAGAGAGAGAGAGAGAGCTTAGTGACGTCACAGCTACTAATGAAACCAGGAATTCTATTTAGGCTAATTTCTGAATAAATGATTTGATTTTAATTTTGGAAGATCAGAGATCTATATATAAAGCAATGACACTTACCTGTAATGCTCCGGACCGCTCCGTCATGGCCCCTCGGCAAAATGTTGTCACCAGTTGTGTGAGAGGGTCAGGTTTCCCTTCTTCTTCCACCACATCACTCTTTTTCAACTCCGCGTCTTCGAACGATTGCTGGAAACGCATTCATATCTTTACGTAAACATATATAGCTCAACATTTAACACTTGAATCACTCGAATGTCGGGGCGCGAATCAGGAGAGGGTAGAAGTTAGGCAGGCGACCGGTCGTAAAATCACAGCCAAATCGTATTCGAGTCGTCACAGCAGAAAATACAACGCTCAGATGAAATAGATATTCTTAAGATCAAGCAATTAGGCGCGGCTAATCGTAAAATTACGTTTTTTACGCGGGCCTCGAATCGTCATAGCCGAGAATGAAATGTTCAGATCAAGTAAAGTACCTGTAAATTTGACTTCCACAAAGCAATACTAATTTATTGACAAGTTTGTATAAAAGTATAGGTAGACTTAAAATGGAAATCATATTATTGTAATTTAAAATAACATATAGAAAAATTTGCTAATATTTTTCACTAAAATTTCATTGTAAATATGTCAAACTTAAGTCAATAGTGATTGATATAATAGAAGAATCATAATATGGCAAAGAAATTTGTGAATACAGAATATGAGTTGACCGACAACGTAAGAAATAAAAAAAATAAAGTTTATCAATTAATAGTGACCATTTTATTTAATGCTAGCTTCCGCCCGCGGCTTTGCTTTCGTATATTTCCCACGGTTATATTAGCAGTTAATATTCCGGGATGAAAGGTACGCAAAATTTTAAGAAGATTGGTTGAGTAGATAAAGCGTGAAGTGGTCACGAATAAAATTACTTTCGCATTTGTAATATTAGTTGGGATTGCAATAGCAACACGTGTAGTTTGTTTATGAGTACCTCTTCTACTCTTTATTAGACGGTTACTTCTTTATAATTTTGGGAGTAAAATTTAAAAGCTTACCGTCAAATCTTCTATCATGACCTCTTGCCCAATATTTTCTTCTTCAAGCCACAACTCGTAATACGTTCTTGAAAATATATTGCATGCTCGATGCCTGTTCAAAAAATGTTGAAAAATATTAAGTGAAATAAATGAAAAATTTTTTCAAGTATATCTCTATAAATATATAAAATATAAATAACTTCTTGTATAACACAAAATATATTATTTAATATGAAATCTTGTAAATTCGTTTTATTTACGCTCAGTCGCAAAATGTCTCCTAGACGTAAAATATCTACCTATTTCAGTTTCATACTCTGCTAAGAGACTGTTTACCTACTCTAATGTGTAACTTAAATATTTTTTTTATTTTATCTCAAAATTTTAATTAATCTCGAAATTTTACAAATGTGCCTTGGTACTAAGCATATTGTGGCACATTACTGTAAATGTCTCAGTCAGTCATCACGCATACTTGTTTATCAAACGTCAGTTGAGTTGAATTCCCAGATTTCCCGAAAGTCCCACACAGGACACGAGCTATACATTACCTGCTCATCTTGTAAAGGTGTACGGATCTGAGACAAGCGATAGCGGCTCTCTTGCGTGCGGCGCAGAGAACTCGCTTCCAGTTATTGGACCGCTGTTTGGGCTTCGTCGCCTTTTAGTCCAAGCGGCATGCGTTAACGTTAATACAGAGAGTACATTGAGAAATCACACTCACAACTCAGTAAACATTTTGCCATCAGTTGCGCATCTTTTTGTAATACTTGCCATAGAAAAGTTTTAGCGTACTTGAAGCTAAAATATATTTTGTCTCGTTCTGTCAATGTCAAATATTGTAAAGTGAGATAGTGACAAAACATACTTTATATGTTTTTAACTTTTTTGTTAATGAGAGGGTTCGGGAGTGTCTCGTATTTCGTTTCCATTATTAACATGCTTGTATCATAATGCAATTTTATGTAGCTAGTTTTATAAGTTAGTTTCATACTGCACAATGTAGTTTGGAACTTAGAAATGTCGGATCTATCTGAATCTGATGTGTGATACACCAATGTTGGGCAAACACATTCATTCTAAAATGGTTAAAAATCTATCCAGAGAATGAAGGAAGAGACGACAAAGAGACTCAACAAGTGCCTATTATCAAGTTAGTAGCACACTTGATAATCAACGCTATGTCATTTGACATACACGACGCAAAATCGCTAAGAGTTGGGTAGTGAAAGATCATCATCGGTTAGATGCCTGAAGATATTTTCATTCAGTGTTAGTGTGCACAATAATGAACCCTATATCAAACGATTAAGACACAAAACTGCGTAGATTTTAGCAATTGATGCTGAAGCAGATCATCGCCAGTTTTGACACGTCGTTCTAAACGTTAATAGCACACACGACAATCAACTCTATTTCTAACACACACGACAAAAAATCGCTTAGACCTTGGCAGAGAATGAAGGGGTAGATGTCTGAAGCAAGCTATGACAGCTCTCTTCCTCTGAATGGAGACGACGGATCGGTATACGTTCTTACTCATTTGTTGCGGGTGGTCGATCTGGTATTTGTATAAATAAATAAACATGCAGGGCGTTACAAAATATGTAGACATGAAGTGGTAAGATACATTATCTTGAGTTTTCTTCGAAGTTTCAAGTTAATATTAACATTTCTCATTAAAAAAAACGGTTTCCAAAAATTTTTAATAAAGAGTCAAATTTAACAAAAAATATCTTTAAACCAACACTTTAATTTCTACGTCAATATGTCCAACTATTGCAAAATTTTTAAGTTGTGCAATAAAGTTTGAATAAAATTAGTTCTTTCTTTATTTTTTAATAATCTACTAATTGTACATTCATTTCCAAGTGAAACATAACAGGTTCCCAAAATATCTTACGTAGAGGCTTTGACAACGTGTGATAAGGAATAAATACCAATTTAAAAATCATGTGTGCAGCACTTGACTTATGATGTGCCAAAGACAAATTTTCTGCTCTTGAAAATTAAATTTATATATAAATTTGATTATAAAGATATTTGATCTAAAGAAATCCTCATTGGAAATTTTCTGAACATTCGAAATTTTTCCTAAAAACATATCTCCGAATTTTATAAGAAATATGTTGAAAATTTTCAGAAATTTCTTGAGAATTTCTAGGAACGTTTCCTGACAGTTGTAGTTGTAGTCTTAAAATCTTCAAAAACGCCACATAGCCAATCGTTACATTTTATATCTAGCCATCCCAAAATATAGGATACAATACGATTCTAAGCAAAAACTCACCATATGCAATCCAAAAAGCACTTTGCTCATAGCCACAATCCTCTCCACCGTATCGTCTATGATCTTCGCTTTGTTCTCTGCTGTTTCCACTGTGATGTTCGTCTTGCTTTTAGAACCTAGATAAGATACAAAATTATTTAATTTATCCCAATGGCATATAAAAGACTAGCTTCGACTTCGACTTTGCTTCTGTAGGGATAAAAATTGCCCTATGAGTATATGCTACTCCAGACCATAATCAACTCGAGTACCAAATTTCGAGTACGAAATTCATCCAAACTTTCGAATTATTAGCAGGACGGAATTCACCATATCCATATAAGATCACATGAATTCACCATATGTATATAAGATCACATGAATTCACCATATCCATATAAGATCACATGAATTCACCATATCCATATAAGATCACATGAATTCACCATATCCATATAAGATCACATGAATTCACCATATGTATATAAGATCACATGAATTCACCATATGCATATAAGATCACATGAATTCACCATATCCATATAAGATCACATGAATTCACCATATCCATATAAGATCACATGAATTCACCATGTCAATATAAGATCACATGAATTCACCATATGTATATAAGATCACATGAATTCACCATATGCATATAAGATCACATGAATTCACCATATCCATATAAGATCACATGAATTCACCATATCCATATAAGATCACATGAATTCACCATATGCATATAAGATCACATGAATTCACCATATCCATATAAGATCACATGAATTCACCATATGCATATAAGATCACATGAATTCACCATATCCATATGAGATCACATGAATTCACCATATCCATATAAGATCACATGAATTCACCATATGCATATAAGATCACATGAATTCACCATATGCATATAAGATCACATGAATTCACCATATGCATATAAGATCACATGAATTCACCATATGCATAAAAGATCACATGAATTCACCATATGCATATAAGATCACATGAATTCACCATATGCATAAAAGATCACATGAATTCACCATATGCATATAAGATCACATGAATTCACCATATGCATAAAAGATCTCATGAATTCACCATATCCATATAAGATCACATGAATTCACCATATGCATAAAAGATCACATGAATTCACCATATGCATATAAGATCACATGAATTCACCATATGCATAAAAGATCTCATGAATTCACCATATCCATATAAGATCACATGAAAATATAAATTTTAAAGTTGTTTTCGAAAATAAAACCAAGAAAAAAATATTTTTAGCAACTCAAGGGTAAATCAAGTTAAATAAATGGTGTCAATAATAAGTAATATAAAAACGTGGGACAAATATATAAAAAAATTGTATTACGTTCAGTATACTTACCTAACTTGCTGTACAAGTAGTGCTGCCAAGACATTTCGTCCGCGGGGTCGATTTTGTCGGGCAGAGTGAGTTGCGTTTTGGCAAATTCAGACACGTCTTGTTCCGACATTTTCTGAAAATGGATTCGGTTAATGAGTCTAAACTTTAGGGATGTTTTTGATCACGAATTAAAAGGTATGAAAAAAATGTGAAAGTTTGTAGCAAGTATCATGATTAGAATAGATGACCTAAACTGACTGGAGGCCGTCTACTTCGGATCGAGGGAATAGTTTCTTATAGAACGATGCAGGCAAACAGGCATGCGGCCGACTTGATGGTAAGTGGTCACCACAGTCTATCAACGCCTGCAACACCGGGTTGTCACACGCACGTTGCCTACTTTGTGTCCTAGGATCTTTTGCCACAGTATCCTGTAATCACACTGTCTCTCTCACCTTCATACCGGAACACAACAATGCAATTTTGGTGGCAGAAATAGATGAGAGTGAGGTACTGCAGACGACCTTTGTACCGAGGTCTACAAATCTATACTATTATTATAAAGAGGTAAGCATTTGTGATTTTGTGAGTTTGTATGTTAGAGGCAGGTAATCTCCGAAACTACCAAACCGATTCAAAAATTCTTCACCATTAGAAAGTTACATTATCAAAGATTGCTATAGGCTATATTTCATCTCAAAATTTCCACGGGAGCGAAGCCCCGGGCAACATCTAGTATAAAAAAAGGCTCTTTCACTATCATATCGTTTTACATCTTACTTAGTCTGTACACATGTATGCTGAGTCAGTTGAATTTTATCGCGAGAGTCTTGTTTTCTTCTTTATTGTAGCCGTTAGATTTTCAAATTCGTCATCTGTGTGTACACAGGTCTGTCTGATAAAATATTAGTGAAATAAAAGTGCTATGAGTAATGTCAACATACTTTGAGGAACCTGTCCTTGCAATGCTGCACCAGCTCCTGTTCTCTGCCCGCGAACAGGTTGAGGCCGACCGGCAACAGCCTCTTGAGGCAGGCCACCATTAACGAAGCTTGCACTTCCTTGTCTTTGTCGCGTTTCTTGTCGCGATGTTTCTTCTTTTTCTGCACATCATACCAAGATATGATATCTCAAGTTCACACTCGTCAACATGTTTAATTTATAAGTTTTAAAATGTTTGTGAATTGACGTCTATGAATGAAATTGCTGGTAATAAACAGATGCATCTAGACGACTTGAATAAAATCTGACACCAATTATAGTGTGTTTGCAAGTTTGGAATAAAATAACGTACTGAATGAATTCTTATATGTATTTGTTTTACCTAAATACGAACTCAATTTTGATAAACTTGGCATCGACTTCAACCCAAGCGGTAGGTACAAGCCAATACATGTTTGTCTCTAGGATTAAACCTGCTCATTGTTTTATTTCACGGTTTTGAGTGTTACAAATATTGAAGTCTGTTTAATTATTTTGGAAAAAGTATGTTTAAATAGTTATTTCACCCTTTTCAGTGTTTAAACGGGAACATTCCTGTCCAATAGTATGTGACAACATAGGACAACAGAAATCAAGCAGAATTTGGCGAGGATAAAGCTAATTATGAGGACCATAATTAGCTTTATCCTGGAATTCTGCTTGATTTCTGTTCGAAACAATTGTACTGACCTTTCCACCGCCCTGTGGGGCCCCATCGACGACTGTGGTCACTCTTCTCGTAGCAGTCGGCATGATCAGCACCTAGCGATACACGTGAGAGTGAGACAGTGGTATGTTGATGAGGTAGGGCTAGCAGTGGAACAACACCAAACAAAGACCAATAAACTATACAGACAACGAACAAGTGTAACCAAATGAGATGGAAGATTTCTTCACAACTCGTCGGAGCGGGCAGATTGGACCGGGCATGTGATGAGGGACAAAGTCAGCGCTCTGTCTCGTTTCTTCTCATGTATTTTCAATAAGCACATCTCTTTTTTGTATGAGTGAAATGGATGACGGGTTCTATAGCCCTCTATGTGTACAGTGCCAAAGCTGCTGACAAGTAAGATATATAGACCTATGAAAAACTTGTAATTTGGTTCAGAATCATGGATTCATATTGATAAAAATATTTTTGCTATTCCGTAAAAACTTATATTTATATGCATCAATTGATGTATTTCACATCAATAGATTTTTTAAAGGGCTTTATCTATACTCTATTAATTTACTCTAATTATCTACCCTCTAAAAGCCTATTCCAAATGAAAAATAAGAAAATACCCTCAATAAATACTGCTATGTGTATATTATGTGCATGGGTATTTACCATGTTGTCGATCTCGTTTGCCGATATGAAGTTCTGCTCCTCTTTGAGGAAGTACTGACTCTTGGACCAGATGTTGAATATCTCGGCCACGTGGTTGTATAATTCTTCCGCCTCTGTGGAAGAAGATCGATGTTATAAATCACTAATTTGGTCTTAAAACTCCGTGACGTAATGGTTACCACGTCCGTCCGCACTTGTACATTATGGACACTAAGTAAACAGATTTGATTCATTTACTTCGTCCCTACAGTAGAATTTCGAACGTTTTAATGAAGGGAAATTCATAAATCGATTGAAAGTAAGACGCAGAAACTAAACATATCGCGGTGTGGTTGTCGTTGCGTCACAATGGCGCACTGTGATTGGTCAGCTTACTACGAATCGACGCGATACGCACACAGATCATTGGCGTGCAACAATGTTCTAACAACTAGGTATGCCGAAGAACGTGCGACTGGAGGAAAAATGTAGGAAAGCGGGCTATGGGCTCCGACGCTCAACGGCCGCGGAGGAAATCGTGAAAACGCTCAGATAAGAGAGAATATGAATACCTGGCACATTGTTCCTCAGCCAATGATTTCTCTGCAGGTCGACGTACTTGATAAGCAGCGGGTAGAATGAGTAGATGTCTCGCACCAACAGTTGCCAGTCTTCCTGGATTTGCGACTCCACTTGCGAGGTGTCGTCCGTTGATGACTGTTCAACAACGTACAGACATTATTATCAATCAACCCTCGAGCATTTTTTGATGACCTTGCTATATACATACTATGTATTGCTGGAAGTTGCATGTACAAAATAATGGTGAATAAAGTTTATTTTCTACTAGCTTTCGCCCACGGCTTCGCCCGCGTTAATTTCTTGCGTCCACTTATAGTGCAGTTAACGATAGCTCTAACAGTCACGACCAGGTTCCAAGTTTGTCGTAGCCGTCGTCCAACGTCGTCGTACGTCACAGCAAGTCCAAGGTGGCCTACCAACTTTCCACTGTAGATCACACCGATATTTTTCTTTAAATTAGTCTTTACAAAGTCACCTTTTAAATTACATACATACCTTAATAAATCCTCTCAAGCTCTCCTCCTTATGGAACATAGTATCGGTTCTCTTTCTCACTCTCTCAGCAAGAGGCAAAAAGGAGTCTCTCAGCAGCTCCTCGGAGCTGTTGATGATAATCTGCTGTGTGTATGTTGCGATTCGGGTCATCCACGGCGCATTTTCGTTGCCGATGTTTTTCTTGATCAACTTGAGGACGTTTTTTAGAAGCTGGTTCATGTGTTCCGCTGTCACCATTGTTACGTGGTTACTGGGGATGAGATTGATCGAATCAGATTCAGAAGAAAAAAAAAAGTTTTTGAAATATTTTCCCAATCTCCACTAAATTACAGTATCTCAGTAAAATCCTAATCCTAATTTTCTAACCAATATTATAAATGTGAAAGTAAGTAAACCTAAACCTAAGTTTGTTTGCTTGTTTATTTGTTTGTCAGCTTACTCCATGTGGATACCTTTCATCCCGGAAAAATTACTGCTCCCGTGGGAACAAAAGACGGGCGGATCGGCGGGTAAAATGAAATAAAAAATCGACCATTACCCAGCAGTAGGGGTAACGTTGTCCGGCCCCTGCGCCCACCAGAAGGGCAAGTAAGAGCAGAGTAAGGGCAACACCACGTCGATGATGTGGGGTGCTTCGCTGTACGTCTTATCCGATTCCACGAACTGGTCCACCTCGCCTAATATAGTCTCCAGGGTGGGCATAGACTGTTCCATTTTTGCCATTATATCTGTAATTATAAACATCGATTGAATTTCCATTCAATTGATTGTTGGTAACGAGTGACTTCGCTCGGGTAAAACCATAATAAATTATAATATTTAAAACTTTCTCTTAGATCAATTTATTAAAAAACCCTAACATAGTTTTAAATATCTGAGCATACATAGAGAAAGACAGAGGGAAACGACCTTGTTTTATACTGTGTAGTGATAACTATATTATAAATACAAAAAAAATATCTATACTTTAATTAATATTATGTAGATATGTCATGGCCTGTCTATCACTCTTTCACAATCTTTGGAGAGATTTTGATGAAATGTGGCTTAGATATAGTTAAAGAATCAAGGCCAAACATAGGCTACCTTGTTTTTGGGACGGGTGAAACTAAATAAAAGCTCGTAAAAACTTGTTTCTAACATTTTAATATTGACCATCCGCTATATAACTATGAAAACCTCATCAAACTCCATCCAGTAGGTTTTACATGATGCGCAAACAAACATACATACAGACAAATATATGTGTAATTGATTAGAAAGAAATAACATATAACCTTGGGCCTCCAAGGAATGATCAGCAATCCTGTTCAGCAATGAGAACTGATTGTGTTTGTTCAGATGTGGCTCCAAGAACGCCACAGGGAACGTGGAACTGAACGCGCCGAGGCAGGAACCCTGGATAGACAGACCGACAATCTTATAACATACTAGCGGCCAGCCCTGGCTCGGGTATAACCTTCATATAAAAAGTAGCCATGTCATTCTGGAAATTTTCGACTATCTATGTGACAAATTCCATCAAAATCGGCCCAGTAGTTTTTCAGTTTATTCATTACAACAAAAAACAAAAATACAAAATTTTCTATTTATAATATTAATATAATTTCCACCCAAAGATTGCCTGGAAGAAATTGCATTTGCAATAAGTCGGCCTTTGCGGTCATTTATGTTTAAATGCTTCAGTGTAACTTATGACTTCTTTGTAAATGGTGGACCTATTTTAGGACGTAATCCACACAATATAATATGGCTCATATCTTAAGTTTGCATATCCGTGGATGGTGAAACATGTAGAACTAACTTCTTTTTTTAACACCAACATTATAAAAAAATGTTTTACATTATAAACTCATGTTTTTGCAAATAAATAATCTTTGTCTATCTTTTGATGGTGAATGACTGCGAGCTCCGTGTGATTACGCTCACCACTCTCATCTGAGCGTGTCCCCGGTTTCTTCCTTGGCCGTTGAGCGTTGGAGCCCAGTTTCTGCTTTTCTACTTATTCGTCTCCACATTGCACGGTCGTCAGCATCGCTAGTTGTCAGACCATTGGCACACATATCATCCTTGACGACATTAAGCCAGCATTTTTTGGGTTTGCCCATTCTGCCAGGCCCAGGTTGTTCACCAATCGTCTATGGTTTTCTCCGTCTGTATTAGCGAGCCAAGTCTTATCTGACTGACGAAAATACATTTCACGTCGATAAGTGTGGTGATGCCATTAGATTCTCAAAGATAAACATACCAAAGCCGGTTTATTCCTCTCAATTTCCGTCTTCAGATATTTCCTCTCGTGTGTAAGAGCCGCGTCGGTGCCGAGAGCATACAGCGAACCCAGCATCTTGTATGAAGCCACTTGGATTTCGTCCACTGAAAAAAGAAAGATACCTAGTTATTACAAAAATGTCTGTAACTTCTAATATTTTAGTTCTCCATAGTTAGGCATTTATGGTGAGAATTGGATATATATTTTTTTACGAAAATGACACAAACTTTTAGTTGACACATCTTATTACATTCAATGCGTGACACAAAAATCATGTCCGTGCAGTAAACCATTGAGGAGTCCCCTCGTCGGAAGCCGGGTGCACCAATCAAGGCATGCTTGTCTTGTTTGTAATAATGCATTGTCATCCATAGAAAACGTATGTACAAAATTTCAATTCTGACGGTTAAAGATATCTGCTGCTTCAAAATTGAGTTTCAAGATTCCACCCGAGACATACTGAGATAGTTACATTGCAAGTTAAATAAAAGTTTGTAAAATGCATCTAATTGGAAAAAATTATAGAAACCTATTCAATGGTTTCTATAATAAATCGGTAAAAATTAATCGATTAGAAAGTGATTTTATATTGGCGCCATTTTTGTTGACACCTGCAAAAATATATGTAAATGTTGAAAACTTGAGTAAGTTAATCACTCGAACTTTTCGTTTCTCCCGTAGATCTGGTGTGTACGAGGCGACTAAGGGACACATTCCTCAACTGCTGATAGGCAAGAATAGCATCTCCAAAGAGAGTTGAGGATCATATTTATAAAATTTTATGGTAATGGATTTTTTATGCGAACCCTGTGCTTCGGAGCATCATAGTTCCGAATGTAAACAGCGAAAACAGACTATGTTCAGGCTACGATGAAAACTACATAGAAATATTACGTAGTAAACTAGAATTCAATGCTCATTTTTATAGTATTGCAAAAGAGTTATAAAAATAATAATATTTTCACTAAGCCATAAATTTTGAAAACAAATAGGAACCTAGATTTTATTACTGCATATAAAATTGACGTTCTGTATATTGTTATATCTGTTATTTCACATTCATAACTTTGTTCTTAAATGTACTAAATTAAATGTCAGCCCATTGGATTTTGATCTCTGCCCTCTTCACAATAACTTATGTTGATTCCTTGGTAATAGAAATGAGAAGTAAGCTTTATACATATAATTTTTACCAATTTTTAATTTCATTTTTGTTTCCGATTTTAGCTACAAATAGAAACAATAAATCATGGACAGATTTTACCCCAGAAATCAGTGCCAAATGTGTCTCAGAAACTACTGCGGAACGACAATGATATCGATGTCATAAAGAATATATCAAGGGTAAATAATGCGTTACAAGAATTAATAAAAAACTATGAACATTTGCAAAAAATATACAAGGCAGAGAGTATAGAATCAAACGACTATTCAACAGATTCCGAAATGGATGAGCGTTTTAAATCTGATAAACACAAAAAGAAAAACAGATCTAAAAATGATGTGACGTCGCCAAAGACGTCTGCGTATGCGTTTCCTGCAACGCAACTTATAGGATTTGATAACTCAGAAGAATTACATAAACATAGTGCAAGCAATGATGACACAAAAAGTATAGGATCAGAATCAGTCGAGATCAATGTTAAACAAAGAATTCCAAAGATTGAACATCTCCAAGCTCCTCCAGCACCACAGAAAAAAGTTATAACTTACAAATTCGAAGATAGCGATTCCGAAACACGTGAAAGTGTGAATGAACGACAAAAGACTCCTGTTGCCAGAGAGACGACTAAGAAAGCGCCAGAGATTATTTTTGTCAATATGCATAAATCTGATACGAAACCTAAAGAACCACAAATAATGGAGTCAATAGCTTCGAAACCAAATACTCGTTATAAGAAAATAAAACACAGGGGCGAACTGAGAACCACTCCCGAAGGCGATCTTTCGTTTTCAGCTATTGTTAAAAGCCAACAAAGAAACAGCAGTGACAATGAAGTGGGACAGTTGGAATCTGAAACTAAACCCGTACTTTGGAATCAGATCACGGACACTCATCAAAATCGCGACCCGAACTTTAGAACGCAATACGTAGCCCGTTTGAAGAGTACTAAATATAATAGAGATAACTTTGTTAATAACATCACAGACACTCAAAATGACGAAATATTTAAGACTAGATTGAGACTAGTCAGCAAGGAAAAAAAACCAAGAAGAGAGTTCAGTTCAGATTACCAGACGAGTACTGTTACTTTAAGAGACAATGAGTTAAATATACAGACCAAAACTTTTGCGACGAGCAACCAGCCGAACAGAATTCCTGTTAAGCAAGAAGATTATGGTCCTCCTGTCGTAGATCAAGTTAAAGACGAGACGTGGGGAAAAATTACAAGCATTCGTATAAAAAAGCTCGAACCTAAAGTAAGAGCTGAAATGGAAAAAAAACAAGACGAAGTTAATATGAGGCCAGATAGAATAAGTTACACAGTGCGCAATATCGACTCCAATAAAGAACTAAATGAAGATAAACGCGCGAAGGTAAATTCATTTTTATTTTTGCAATACACGCAAGATACGCATATTTCATGTTAAAACGGATTATCATGGAGATAAAACGTTTACCTAGATCAACTTTAATAGTAAAATACAAACAAAAATCGATACGACATTAGAATATTATTAGCCTACGACTTATTGAAAAGCGACGCAATGCTAACAATGGTAACGCTTTTGTCAGTTGTTTTTGAGCAGCGGTGATCACTTATCAGGTGACCCGATTACTCGTTTGTCACACTATTACATGAAACACCTGGTTTTTATGCTGAAATTCCTACGTCATTATAATTGCTAATTTATTTAAGGATTCAGACGCAGAGTCAGATGCAGAGGAGAGGGAAATCAATAAAGAGATGTTCAAGACGAAGATACTGCGCAAAGCGTACGGGGATGCCTGCTCTAAAGTAGTGGTGAAAAAATGTCATAAGGTAAAGAAAATGGTACATTATAAATAGGTTATGTTTTGATCGTTTTTATACATCGATATTATTTTTAGACAATAGGCCAATTTTAAAAAAAATAATAAGCGGTTCACGTTTTTTATTTGAAACCAAGCTGAAATTATTGAAAGAGCATAAGGCCTGCCACGAAACGCACAAGCACGTAGCACATTACTAACGTCCACATGCTGTCTCTTTTCCCCACATCGTGTACGTATCGTGTTAAAAAAAAAGAGAACAGATGTTAAGTACAGAATCTGTCGTCGCTAAATTACTGAATTACCTTACTATACATTGTAAATATATACATTGAAAAAAGCAATAAAATAATTGAATTGAATCAGGCAAGCACTGATTAGTGCGTGTCCATGAATTTCTAGTTAACACTCGCACACACACCAATCAAAATGCAAACCGTAGTGCCAGAAATTTAGCTAAATAAAATATTGCAGGCGTGCAAGTCGGTACTGAAGAGAGTATGTATAAGCAGCAGTTGCAAATCATCGTTCAAGGACAGCTTCAAGAAGCACGCGAAGACGGGCTGCATAAGCGAGTTTGCCAATGACACAGCATCGTCGGCAGGAAAAAGATCCGGAAGTAATTTTGTTATATATATATATATATATCTTTGAGAGTACCACGCACGGTTTTCGGCATTCCTAGTTGTCAGACCATTGGCAACTGATGCCGACAACCGTGCGAACAGTTGTAAACAGTTTCAGTGTTTTCTACATTTTCTTCTCACAGTCACTTCACACGGTCTTCGCATCCCTAAGGTACGGTCTGATTACTAATAATCAGACCGTTGGCACACATGTCGCCAAATTAAAAAGTAAGAAAGGTCCGACGCTCTACGACAGAAGAAACCTGGAAAACCGGGAGACTGAAACTGTTTATATGTATCATCATACCACCAGCCACCACTTATAAACCAACTATAAACAACATTTGGTGCCATCTAGCATTATTAAAACCACCTCACTGGCCTATACCATGATGGCCGATATATACAATTTATCATTTACTATGCATAATAAAAAAAACTTTTTTTCAGCTGAACACATTTCCATCAACAAAGACGATTTCTTCGCAGCCGCGTGTTGGCCGCTGCTGAACCCAATAGAAAAGGTTAGTTATTTTAATATTGTAGTTTTCCACAAATTTTACATACGCTAGGTATGGTTGTAAGAATAATAAGTCTTAAATTATTGTTTTTCGGGATTCACAATGTGTTATTTAGGTCGTCTAAGTTCAACTAAGTCGGTCGACTAAGACCAAGGGCCCGATTCTCACGCAATCCAAGTTACGTTTTTCGAAAATTTAAGCAAACTCACAATCGATAAATGTAATTTTATCAATACGTTCGGTACAAAAATTAGAGAAACGAACTTTGATTGCGCGAGAATCGCGCTCGAAATCTCTTGAAAATTGCAGATAAAAGTACCAAGACAGTCGACTTTGAACGAATCGACTTTACAACTCGATGAACAACTGAACATATTGCGTGACCGTTACGAGAAGGCTTGTGCCAAGTCCTCGGCTACCAAATGTAACGCCGCCTGCGATTATGCCTCTACACAAAGCTGTAAGGACAAAGACTGTCCGAAAAAGAGGAAAAGAAGTCTACAGAAGAACTGCAAAAGCGAATGCCGCGAGGCGTACAGAGTTTATAGGAAAAAGTCGAAATCATCAACTTCGTCATCATCGAGTAGTGACGACGATGACGAATGAAACGTAGCCTCTTTACATTTTACTTTCACATTTTAATGAATCTTATAATGAAACAGTTTGTTGCAAATTTATGTTGCGTTAAATAAATTTAATTCTTTATAACTTGGCACAGTTTCATTTGGTAGCTCCTTAGTCTAGTCCAGACATTTGTCTTGTTGTCTGTCCTTCCGCGAAAGAAGTCCAGCGGCAACATGAGGAACTATCGATAACAGATCGGCCATTTTGTTGTTGTCAGTGACTGTAGCGCCAAGTCTGCGGGATTTAAACCTTTCCAAATTTTCTTCTTAACTTTTATCCCATTATTTAATAACGGAACAGCATGTTGATTACTTCAAACTAGGTTTCAAACAAAGGATATTTCTTTAATTTAAACACCGGAATCAACCGAACTTAATTCTAGAAGAAGACAACATTCCATTCTCCGATTTTAAAAGTTTCTGCCAAGGAATAAGTTAAGCTTTCTTTTCAGCCGGAAAGGAAGAGCTTGACTTATCCTGCAGAGGGAGAAGTGAATGGAGTAAATGAAATGTTAGTACTGCGCAGCAAACTCGAAAAAACTTGTGGGTCAAGAGCGAGGCAAAAGTGTAAGAACGCCTGCGCGTACGCACTTGCTCACACATGCGAATTTTTCCGTTGTCCCAAACGACGTGTGAAATTGACTAAACGGAGGTGTAAAGATGTTTGCAACTTTGAGTATCGATCTTGCAAGTCTAAATCTAAGTCTGAGAAATCTAAGTCATGTCGTAGTAAATCGAAAAGTAAGTCGGAGAGTAGTTGCAGTAGTAGTTCGAGTAGTAGCAGTTGTTCTTAATAGTGGCGTGCAAAAAGTGACATTCTGTTAATGTAATCCCCTAATTCATTCAACTCATTCATTCAATCAGGGTTATATGATTTTGAAAATGGTTAATTGTTACTTCTAATGATACCAGTAAAAAGTTGCCAATATATTAGTTAAAAATCTATCACGTCTCAACAACACAGATCTAAAACGAATATATGTGTGTATTTTTGAATTATATTTCTGTTATTTGTTTGCGTTGTTGTACTATGTAAATAAAGGAACGTAATTAATATTATATTATAACAAAGATACACGTTTTTATATAAAGAAAATAAAAATAATAAACAATAATAGCAATACTAAATGTCGGAATAAAAATACGAATATATTAAAATTTTAATTTGAATTCATGAATTCCTCGATGCTTTACTTACTATTTTTAATTTATTGTATCCCAACTAATATTCTAAATGCTGAAAGTAAGTTTGTTTGTTTGTTACCTCTTCACGCATTATTTACTGGACGGATTGTTATGAAATTTGGTACACGGGTAGAAAATAACCTGGAATAACACATAGGTTACTTTTTATCCCGAAATTCCTTCGTGAGCGAAGTCCCGAGGCGCAGCTAGTTCCAAATAAACAAGAATAAGATGCACAACTTACGTAGCAGATCTGCGCCATACTCGCAATTGGCCAGATGGTCGAACTTGGCCGTGAGTATTGGTAGTAGCACTCCGTTGATGTATCCCAGTGATGTCGACGTCTTCAGATGTGTGCCTCGCAGGTGCGCGTATTTACCCTGGATTATATTAAAGGCTGTAATGCTGGTAAAAACTGGGGAAGTGCGTATCGGAATAAATGATTTGAATTTGTCGAAATCGACCATAAAATATTCGTACTATCCTACTAATCCTATCCTGCTATCCTACTAATATTATAAATGTGTATGTTTGTTTCTCTTACACGCAAAATCTACTGGACCGATTGGTATGAAATTTTGTACACGGGAAGAATATAACCTGGAATAACATATAGGGTATTCGAAATTCTCACGGGAACGAACCCCGGTGCGCAGCAGCTAGTTATCTTTAAAAACGGCCAAAAATCAAGTTTATTGTATGGAATATGTATAAACATTTATTTTATTTCTTTATTCTGTTTTTGAAATACATCATCTGTTAAAATGTCTATTTGTCAAACTATCACATTTCATGAGATACAGCTTGGCGACAGACGGACAAACAGACGGAGTCTTAGTAATAATAGAGCGCCGTGTTACCCTTTGAGTATGAAAACTTAAAAATTACGTGTGAAGATTAAAGAGAATAATAATAAAAGCCAACCTCCTGTAAATTGAGAATAGTGTGTCCGAGGTCGTCAGCGACGTTGTTGAAGAACGTCAGCATTGAGGTGCGGATGAACTCCGGGCAGTTCTTCACCAGGGATTTGGCGTCGATGCCCTTCACCAGCACTTGGAGACAGCGGACTGTTATGCGCACGTCTGGACCGAATGCTGCCAACCTGATTATTAAAATAATAGTAGATTTATATATCAACATCGTAAATCGAAGTATTTTAAGCGAGGCTTATAGCATTCTAATAATCGTGGATGTACTCGTACGTGTGCGTAATATGTGTGGCTTTTTTCAATCATAGTGTCAAACTTTACTACAATGAGAAGTAAAATTAACTTTTTTTACAGTGCAATGTATGACAAAATAATTTATTGTCGTCAGAAAGTTCTTCTTCTAACACGTGTGTCACAAAATAATGTCCGGACAATAAACTTAACGAAAAATCCCTCATTATGAACCGATCCTGGCACCATCAAGTCACGCTTATCATAATAATGCATTGTCATGGGAACTGAAGCGATGATGTGGAAAAAATTCAACTCCGTAGGAAAAGTGGCAGTATGTGTAACTTATACATTTTTTTCATTTACCTCTTGTGTAATTTACGTATAATTTTGCAATTATTCCTGACTGACGTACCTGACATCAAAACGCAGCGTTGGATTAAGGTGATTTCTTGTGTGGAGATAGATTGTTGACACAGACTTTTTGTCCGCAGGCACATGTAGTCAGCAAAATAAAATTGCATCATAAACAAATGAATATATAGTAAACTTACCTGGATCTCAACAAACTGGCCAGCTTACAGAACAAGGCGGCGACCATTTCCTTCTCTTTCAAACTGGCCGCTCCCACGTTATTGGTCGCCGTAGCCACTGCTATGAAGTAGTTACGATGGGTCGAGAAGTACTTCTCCATGAGGGGAAGTACCACCTGCAGGAGAGATATGACTATATAAAGGGTGTCACAAAATACTTATATACATATGAGTTGGTAAGATATGGTACCTTTGGTAGATCCTTTATGACTTTTTATGAAGATACGATATAGATTTATTGATAAATAGTATCTCACCACTTTACCTGCCAAAAATACGAATATGCTCAGATGAGAGAGAGAGAGAGAGTATCTTGCCATTTCGTATGTATTTAGATATTTTGTAGCCTGTATAGTTGGTTTCATCATGGAACTGTTAATGATACTAGTGACAATGAAGGAATTTGAATACGTATGACAAAGCAGATATTTTTCAATATTGCAATATTCATAACACACTTCTACAGCACTACTTCCACCGGGAAATGGTAAAATGACTTTTACCGTTCCCCATCTCCAGAGCCATCTTCTGTAGACACTTGACTACAAATTAGCACAATGCTCGCTGTCAGCTCTTGTCAATACAAGAAAAGTGTGTCTATAGAAGACGTTTTAAAGCTCACTTTTCAATGAATTATGTTATAGGGTGGGAGCTGTGCGGTAGAAGTGCTCTATGACCTGTAGGGTCGTGTGTACCGCACAGTGCACCGCCCTAAACCAATAAAATTCCATCATTTTTGACAAATGAAAATCTATTTGGTGTTCGAAACTTAGCACAGCGTAGCAGAGCACTAGTCGAGTTCAGCGCCCTTAGTGTGTAATGTTATGTACCTAAAAAAACATGCGATGCAGAATATACAAATTCGAATATTTATAAGCATAATGAACTATGATTTGGCCCAAATATGATTTTAATATTTTATATTATTTTGGCATATTTTATATTAATAACTATATGTCCTAAATTGATGAATGTATAAGCTTTCGACATTTATTTTTTTGTGAATGAAAGCTAACTGTACTATGGTATGATAAGTTGTACCTTCTTGAAATATTTTACTTCCGACTTGCATTGCTTGAAATTCAACAAATTCAAAAATATATTGCATAAGTACACATAATAGAGCAGTACAGTCAAAAGACAAATTAGACAGAGAGGGAAGAACGAGAAACAAACTATAAGTCGAACACAAGTACATATGTTTAGATAAAAACGTAAATAGACATGACAGGGAAAATAGATACGTAAAAAGAGACAGCTCATTGAGTATATGTACCATAGACTGGAAAAACTTTAAAAAACTCACCTTAGAAAAGAACTTAATATCTCTCGTACTAGTTTTAAAACTGGTCCTTCTACTGAAAGTGGTGGACGGCTTCAACAGTTTCATATTGATAGTCGCTCTATCTATATACTGGATCAACTTCTCCAGCAAAGAGTAAGCGAATCTGAGCTCTATTGCCACGCCCGTAGTGGTCTGTTCCGTGTCACTCTGGGTCGCTTTGCTGGGCCTGTGCAGTTTGTAGCCCTGGTATTGGAGATATTTGAGAAATTCTTGAGAACGTTCTCGATCCTTCTTCTTCTCTTTGTCGGTTAAGAGGTCGTATGGCACTAGTTGGGGATGAATGCCACCTGTTAAGAAAAGTTATTATAAAGATTTCAGTTTTCATTATGTTCTATTTTATCGAGCGTGTTATTGCTAACACTGGTCTCAGATTTGACATGAGATACTACATTCAAGACTACCTAGCGCCATCTATGACGATAATAGAATATGACGTGAGGTTTAATTTCTGAATAAACGCTAATTCAAATTTATCTAGGAAACTTGTTGTTTTGTAAACTTAGACTTTTGTGTACGTTCAGTTTTGATTTAGGAATCTGTGAAATTATTTTCGCGCTACCGGGACGTTAAAAAAATAGCGAAACGATCGAGGTTCAATTGCGATGCGATCCAGCGAAAATTGCGAATGAGGACCAGTAAATCAAATAGTCAACCAGTGCGCAGTTTTACTCACAACTGGGAAATTATATAAGCAATAATACCTCCATTGGTTAGTAATTCTTCCTTCTTCTTCTTAGCCCAAATATCATGGGCGTTTTCAGCCAACCGCTCGGCCATGTTTTGCATCTCGCGGGAGAGTGTCAGGTTGGTCATGTCCACTGGATGTGGGTTGTAGTTGAAGGGTGTCGCAGAGTCAGTCTGTTTGTGGAAATAAATAAATAAGTTTTTTCCAAAAATGCCATTATTGACACAAGCTTTATTGATGTCAGAGAGAATTTATAGCATTCAATGTGTGACAAAATAAATAATGTCCGTGTTATTCAATAAGTAACAGAGGAAAGAAAAAAAATGTTTTATACATAAGCAGAAATCATATTTACGATCAACGTAAGCATTAGTCTAGGTGTACAAGAAATTATTGTTTTCGTTGTCAAGTATTTTTTCCACAAACCTAAGAAGTTTTTGTGGATGAACGACATACAATCTAAGCTTGCAACTAGACAACCAAGCAAGTATAAATCACCGAAGTTAACACAACAAGATTCTCGTTTGCAGTTATAAAAAATAAGTTTTCAAATAGATAAAAGTGTCGGTTGTATTACGTGGCTCATTTCCTCGATGCCTACGAAGAAATTTATCACGATAAAGTTCTCCACGGAAAAAAGAATATAACCATATCAAAAAAAACACACGAAGAAAGTAAAACTTTGTCCATCAACGTGATAAACAAAAACATTTTTAGATTCTACAGTCTATCTCCAAGGAGTAGACTAACTTACCACAACTTCAGGGGCGCGCTGTCGGGGGCGGGGTGCGGGGGATATGAAAACAACGGATATATTAATACGACCATGCTTCATAAGAATTACAATAAATTAGAGGACAAGCGGAATTAAATTACGATTTTTTTTTGGATAGGGAAAGATATTTTTAATAAAAATACCCATTATCAATGAAAAAGTAGACTAGTCACTATAGGCACGGGCTGAGTCGAGTCGCACTCGAATTGTAAACGATCTTCTATAGAACTGAAACTATAGTCTAAGAGATATAATCGTACGTGAATGACTAGTATTTTTCATTAATAATGTGCATTTCTCACGTGAGTTTAAATCGAATTGGAGAAAGATATATGCTTAGATAGATACTATGTCTTAACATGGTTACTTGCTGTGACAAAGGAAACTAAAGACAGCTAGCTTTAGTAGCCAAATTAAGAAAAATAGAGAAAATTTCCATACAATTTCCCGGCCTATCTCATACGAAACTGCAAGATAGGTATTGTTAAACTGGGCACACGATGTAGGACAAATGACATTATGCGTATTTAAAATACGAATTTATCTATCTTGCATAAGCGAAACAAAATATATGACAAAGTCTACAGTTTTCTCTGTCAATGGTTACTTGGAAAACAGTTTTTACAAGCAAACCATTAATGCATAATGCTGATGTAAATACATTATTTACATGCTTTGTATTAGATAACGTGCAAGAAATAATCAGAATTAAAGATAATGTATCACCAATATAGGAATTACAACATAAATTACCGGTTTTGATTCAGGCTCCTGTGTGCATGGAATATTTAGATAACTAGGTACTATGTTAGGTAATGTTTTTAAATATCGCCTACGACAAAAATCGCACGGCATTGGCAAACATTGAGCGCCAATTATGTAGGAAGATTCAAATTAAAAATATATGTTTAATATAAATTTATTATTATTTTCCTTTATCACCTACAATCGTGTAGGCGAAGATTTTTGCGCTGAAAAAGATTTTTGATTGTAACTCTAGAAATCATAATCATTCTCTCTCACTCTTTCATCTGATTTTTTTCCTACTCAGACGACGTTTCTCTATTTCGCACGATCTTCGGCACCCTTAGTTGTCAGCTGTAGCTCTTCTACATCTTCTATTCCACATACATCAAAATCGAAAAACACATAAGTACAGAAGTTAATATATACTCACAGATTTGGACTGTCGCCGCATGGAGCTGCGGTTGGTGGTGGGCACGTCAACCTCCGAGTGCTCCACGGACCAGCCGATGGCCAGCAGAGCCTTTAGAGACTCCCGGACTGGCTCCTTGTAACGTTCCTTTTCCTGAAAGATTTTATTGATTTCATTATTTAGACAGGGGCGCGGGATTCCAGATTTTTTTTCATCTCATTATTATTTTCAAAATTAAGATTTTATTGATTTGCGAACCAAAGTTTTGACACATATTACTGATAGTTTTCATACAAAACTAAATTTAAAAAATATAAATATTTATATATTTGAGAGAGACAGTTATTTATTTATATCTCTAAACTAAGCGTTTTCATGGTTGCTTTATTAGCGTATGAGCTCAGTGTGTACACTTTCCTAATTTTTCATCTACCGTTCGCACGGTTGTCGGCGTCCAACTGCTTGAATGTCAACTATTGTTGCCGAAATTTCGAGAGGAAATTTTCAAACTAAAAAACCAAATGTAGTGACTTACATAATCATTCAGCATATTGTAAGGTTTGAGCCTGGGATGCGACTTTTGACTGTCAGACCAAGATTCACCGTACACCCATCCGAACTCGATTTTCCTACAAATAATAATTATGTTCAAACAAATCTAGCAGCTATTTCAACTCGCGCGCAGATTGTTGAAGTCAACAACGCGATAAGCTAGCAACTTATCACTATTTAATCCTAACTAATATTATTAATGCGAAAGTAAGTTTGTTTGTTACCACTTCACACTCCAAACCCAATTTTGTATGCCTGACGGCGCAGCATAGCGCACTATGTATTCGAATATAAGACCTATTGTAGTATAGGTATTATATTACGTACATATGTACGTACCTATGATAAAGACAAAGACAAATCCGTGTCTGTTCGCGATAAACTCAAAAAGTTGGCGCTATTTTCACTAATAGTTAATGTGACTCCTGAGGTAGGTTTTACCCGAGCGAAGTCGGGACGGGCGGCTAGTGAATTATGAATTATACTCTATGACCCTGGACGAGTGTGCTATACATATACAAGTGGTATAAAGATGTGTTACTGTATCTTTTAGTAGTCACCTGGAAGCCCACGCGTCGTGATAATGTTCCGAGAACTTCTGCACGATAGTGTTTAGGTCGTTGTTGAGGGCTACAGACGATGTGTTGATGGGCTGTGGGTCGTATTGGGGATTGTCTGGACCACCTGAAGCAATACAAACATATAGCTGACAACAATCCACACTGATATTATATATATGAAAGTGAACGGAATAAATTAATTAACGTGATTTTTAACCGCCGACGCAAAAAGATGCTAGTTGGGTGTTATAAGTTTGACCGCTACGTGTCTGTCTGTCTATGTACGTGGCACCTTAGCTCATCAACGGGTGAACTGATTTGGATGTGTTTTTTTTAAATTTGATAGCTAATTTTTATTTTTATGCGGTGGTTCTTACATATGTTTGATCAAAATAGGTTCAGTCGTTCAAAAGTTGTAGCGAAATGAATGTTGAAAGTCGGGGGTTTTTTAATTTGACTAACAAATAAACTTGTTTATAATGGAGATTGTGATAATGATTAACGGCAATCCGCCCGTAAATGTACATCACAGCCAGGCTCACTGATGGTCCACCGCATTCACTACATAGGAGACACGACGCTGCTCGTTTTTATACCTTAGGTAAGTAGCAAGCACATCAAGCTATCTAAAATCATTGCAAATCCGCCGCTATTGCCGTTGCATAAAGTTCTAAGCAGGGTGGGTAGTTTGAGGTGCGGTTGACTGTACGTCACAAAGATAATAGGAGGAGGCTGTTTTAAAAAGATTGTTAAATTAAGCAACGAAATAATAATTGATATTTTTTACCTGTACATTGGTTTTCTTTTCCATAAAACTCGTCATCGTAGTTCTTCGATAGAGAATAATCTGGAGGCAACGCACATCCTGGAAACAGAAAACGTTGGTGAAAATAAAATAATTTTTCATTGAGAGGTCTAGTTGTGTATTTCATGTGTTCTCTCTCTCTCACATTTTCGTATATTCCTAGTATTTAGGACTGTGATGCCCTACTGACCTTCAACCCTCATTGGAAATGCTATTGTTGCCTACGAGATGCCAAAGCCGCAAAGATATCTCTAAGTCGCATCGTACGATATTATCGGGAGGATATGGACTAGTCTTATTCACGGAACGCAATATGTGAATTAATAATAATAATAAATAATAATAAATATATTAGGACTAATCACACATATTGAGCTAGCCCCAAAGTAAGTTCGAGATTTGTGTTATGGGATACTAACTCAACGATACTATATTTTATAACAAATACATATATAGATAAACATCCAAGACCCGGGCCAATCAGAAAAAGATCATTTTCCATCATGACCCGACCGGGGATCGAACCCGGGACCTCTCGGTTCAGTGGCAAGAACTTTATCACTGCGCCACCGAGGTCGTCAAATTGTGCATTGATTGTTATTTTTGAACTGAATAATGTCATTTTTGTGCCAGAGAAACCTTTCGAGATCTTTCAAGTCACCAGCTGTGACTTGAAAGATCTCAAACGTTTTTAAAACTCAGCTAGGCGAGGTTAGAACAGCATCATGTTCAATCCATTCCCTTCATCGGGCGAAGCGTTATAGAAGCCATTAATTACTTCATTTTAAAAGAATAGCGACCTTCTCATATCAAACTTATTAATTTATTACGTTTAGACAAAAGTCGTAGAACAAAAGATGTTAGTCTCTATGTACCTTATGCGCCTTTAAATAATAAATAATAAATAAATATATTAGGACAAATCACACAGATTGAGCTAGCCCCAAAGTAAGTTCGAGACTTGTGTTATGGGATACTAACTCAACGATACTATATTTTATAACAAATACATATATAGATAAACATCCAAGACCCGGGCCAATCAGAAAAAGATCATTTTCCATCATGGCCCGACCGGGGATCGAACCCGGGACCTCTCGGTTCAGGGGCAAGCACTTCACCACTGCGCCATCGAGGTCTTTGGAAGATAAGATACCAAGTTTATGCGTAAGATACCAGTAACCCTGTATAACAGGAGCAAGGTGAAATCTAAACTAACTCACCTATAGCGATAAGGCAAGGCAAGGCCTTCCCAAACAGTTCTGGTTCGTAGTCCATCTTGCTCAAGGAATCGAATATGTTTGAGAACAACATCATGGTCAATCGTTTCTCTTCGTCGGACGAAGCGCCGTAGATCCCTTGTCCTGAAGTACTGCCGTAGTATTTGGCACAACGTTCGTAGTGGAGAGTGAGGAGCTGAGGAGATTTATAAAAGTTATTTTTTCACTCACACTATCTCATTTGGTCCATTAGATTCGGAGCAATTGGCTGTGACAGACGGACGGACAGATTAACGCACGAGCGATCCTATGAGAATACTGTTTCTTCAATATTTTGAACTATTAGGGAGCTATAAATATAATTGGGACTTAATCTCAATTACAATATTACCTACATATAAAATTGGATATATTACAAAATACTACTAATATTATAAATTCGAAAGTTTGTAAGGATATATGTGTGTATGAGTGTGTGTGTGTGTATGTTGTTACTCTTGTATGCAAAATCTACTGAACGGTTTGTTATGAAATTTGGTACACGGTACACATAGGGTACCTCCTTTTTTTCCGAAATTTTCACGGGAGCGAAGCTCCGGGGTGAAGCTAGTCAATTAATAAATCTAGAATAACAAGAGCAATAGAAAATCATGTCGGGTCTTGAATGACAATTCCAGTGAATGCCGCGTGCCGTTGGCGAATCACAGCAAGGCATTAGTGTTGTCACTGTCCTGTAGAGATGGGGCATCTAATGTATTGTACTCTTTCGATTTTTTAAAATAATAATGAGATGAAAAAAATCTGGAATCGAGCGGGAATTGAATTCGCGCCTCTGTCCACCCGGTATAGTGCTCTTAATAGATAGTGCGGATAGACAGGGGAGCGGGTTCAATCTCATTATTATTTTCAAAAATAAGGTAAAACGCATGTGTGACATGTGTAACAAATCAACTCTTTCGATTTTCTCGCCTCGCCTTACAGTACGGAATCCGAAAAATAAATTGGTATATTAAGCAATCACTCACCCTCAAAGCCACAGTAGTGTACTCGGACAATCGGGACACGTCAACAGTGAGTTTCCTTAACAATTTTAACAACATAGAGGGTTGCATGGCTGATGTCAGCGCGACGAGGAAATCGGAAACTGCTTCCCTTTGGCCTTTGGTCAACATGCGGTTTTTCGAAAGCCTGTAATACATTTATGTTGTTAAATCTATACATATGATATAACTATAAGTGGGTCTCCTGTACATAGGAGATATTAAAGAAAAATAAATATGGGGAGTCGTTATGGGACTAATAGAAGCCAACATATATTTTTTAAAATGTTTGTCTGTCTGTTAGTTCGCGCATTAAAACTGCTGAATGGAATTTGATGCGGCTTTCACAGCTGTATAACTTATGGCTTAACTTAAAATCTGGTATAGGTTTCATCGTGATACGTTGCTTAAGATTTTCGCGAATATACGTTAGAAACGGATTTACAAGTTTTTTTTACAAAAAGTCATTTCAGAATTGAGGTCAGAGAAATCTTGATTCATTCAACGCGTGACAAAAATCATCATGTCCTTGTAGTAAACCGTTGGAGAACCGTTGAGAGTTGTTGCCTCGTCGCAAGCTGGTCCTGAGTGCACCATATGATAACAGCTAGTTATTTTTGTAAATTCATATAAATTACCTATAGACAGTATGTAGAGTGGCATCGAGAAGGCTGGCATAGTTTTCTGCCTCATTATAGAAGTTTGCATGTTTGATGAGCAGAGGCAAGATAGAGTTGCCGATGTAGCGGTTCATAGACAAAGCCATGTCCGACTCACAGCCGTCATTCTGTAAAGGTATAATACAATACAAAATAATTAATTGCACATTATTTAAGGTACACATACAAAATGGTAATCACTACATATTATAAAACAAAGTCCTGTTGCATCTGTCCGTCTGTAATCACACGTATTTTTGTATGGCTTTCACTAATAGATAGTGTGATTCCTGTGGAAGGTTTAAGTGTATCATGTGTGTATTCATTTTGATTTTACGCGAGCGACGCCGGGTCGGGCCGCTAGTCAACTTAAAAGTTATTTAGATATATATTAAATAAATAAAATAAATATATTAGGACAAATCACACAGATTGAGCTAGCCCCAAAGTATGTTCGAGACTTGTGTTATGGTATACTAACTCAACGATACTATATTTTGTAACAAATACATATATAGATAAACACCCAAGATCCGGGCCAATCAGAAAAAGATCATTTTTCATCATGACCTGACCGGGGATCGAACCCGGGGCACCAATTCCTGGTTTCGCGGCGTCACAGCCACGAAAGAAAAGGCAAACTGAGAAGGTGAGGTAGAAAGAGAGAAACTTACCCTGTCAAGCATAGTGGCCGCTCTCAAATCAGGCAGGAAGGCTTCTTCGAGCAATCTGTAGAACAACTCCTGTGTTTCGATACCGTACACTCTCTCCAGAAACAGACCCACGCTTTGCTTGTGACCGGGGATTAGGCCCGAGGGCATATCTGTTAACAGATAAAAAAATCTATTATTATAAAGAGGTAAGCGTTTGTGAGTTTGTATGTTTGAGGTGGGTAATCTCAAAAACTACCGAACCGATTTCAAAAATTCTTTCACCATTAGAAAGGTACATTGTCCAAGATTGCTATGCTATATTTTATCTTAAAATTCCCACGGTAGCGAAGCCCCGGGCAACATCTATAACAAATAAAAACTCGAGCTATTATATATATATACTATATAATATATATACACTAACTATCCGCCTGTGTTTCTAAGCTTTCTTCATAAAAACCACGCAACGGGTATTGATGCAGTTAAAGGCTTATACACACAAATGATCCCGTACAAAGGCCGGGTCAGGTCGCTAGTGTATTGACAGTGGGTTTTGTATTGTGTACCCCATTAATTTATTATTACCAGACTTGGGCCTCTCCTCGCCAGCTGCGGGGTTGTTGAGCGTGAACCTCAAACTGAGGACCCCCTGTAGGTCCTCCAGTGGTACTAGAGACCGCAAGATGGCGCGCGCTCGGAGCGACTCGTTCTTGCCCTGAAATTAAACACCACAAATAAAACCATCGAATTAGCCAATTTTTAATTGAATTGAATTTTTAATTAATTTAATTTTTTAACGGATCCGTAGTATTTGATGTCTGGCAAAATGCTGAACCGATTCTGTTCTAATTTTTGAAGTGAAAACTTCTTTAGCGGCGTTGTGAACTTTTTGTGATGGTAAAAAATGTTAAACTCGCGCCAGGACACGTGACCTGAGAGGTTAGTGCGGGTTTGCATTTCACTTCTCATTCGAAGTGACACCCAGCGAACCAATCAATCAATCAACCAATCACATTGTAGTGTGGTTGTCTTTGCGTCACAATGGCGCAATGTGATTGGTTCGTTTCGGTGGTTATCGAATCGATTCGATGGTGAGAAATGAAATGTAAACCGCCCTACGCACTACGCCCACTAATCGAACATTTGTTAGACGTCTAAAATGGACAACATTAATATTCAAGTTTTCAATTCTGCCGGCACTCCTGGACTGCCACCCGTTCCTTTTCCTTTTGAACAAGAATTTAATCATAAAAAATACAACTTCGATCGGCTGTAAAGTCATAACTGAATCTTCGTTTACTCAGGGCTTCGCCGCTTTACAGCCTCGGATGCAACTGGGAAACACGCGACAGTGAGAGAGAGGGAAAGATAGATTACAAAACATGTACCAGGCGGAAATAAAGCCTGGGGGGCTACCATGAAACATAAAACACGTAGCGCGTTATTACGTCCACAAGATCTGCTTTTTTTTACACGATGCATACACGATATAGGAAAAAGAGACAGCATGTGTACGTTAGTAACGTGCTACGTGTTTTTAAGTTCCATGGTATACTTTCTGATTATAATAAATTTAATATTTTTGTGCGATTTGTGCGTGTACTTACAAGGGCAATAACAGCGGCGTCAGGCGCGCATCGTCCAAGCAGATCGACGAGAGTACAATAGAAATTCAATATAGCTGCTCCGGTGTCGATGTAGTCTTCATCGTCATCGGATTCCGGCAAGGGGTGACTGAACTGTGGGAAACAAATATCCTCAGTTTTTTTGAGTCTAAAACGGGTCTCCGACAATTGCTTCGTCCTCTATTCTGTCGGCGATTCGTAGATGAAGGGTTCTGTTGTTCAAACGCCCGATGTCGAAACATTCTGTCGACGAAACGTTCGTAGACGAAGCAACTGTGGGAGAACCGTTTCTGACTTGTTTTTTTAACTCTTCCAAACAAAAAATTATAAATGGTCGCAGAAACGGCGGACTCATCCTATTATTATATTGTCCCTGGAATACAAAATAACATGAAACACAAAAGACGTAGCACGTCATTTACGTTCTCTCTTTTTTTCACACGATGCGTACACGACGTGGGAAAAAGACACAGCATGTGTGACGTTAGTAACGTGCTACGTGTTTTTATATTTCGCGGCAGACCTTCTGTGGTCCTTCTGGATCTTCTCGGTGGCGCAGTGGTAAAGTGCTTGCCGAGAGGTCCCGGGTTCGATCCCCGGTCGGGTCATGATGGAAAATGATGTTTTTCTTATTGGCCCGGGCCTTGGCCCTAATCTAATTATCTAAATATGTATTTGTTATAAAATATAGTATCGTTGAGTCAGTATCCCATAACACAAGTCTCGAACTTACTTTGGGGCTAGCTCGATCTGTGTAATTTGTCCTAATATATTTATTACATTCATTTATATAAAAGACCCATAACTCACGTTAACATCACCCTGTTGCTCCATCTCCCTCAGTTTCCTCCTGTCGGCGATCCTCTCGCTCATCTTGTTGGCATCCACGATCGCCTTGAGCAGCCCCTCCCCCTCCCCCCTCAGCGCCGGCCCGAGGCACTCTGGTCTTCGGATCAACAGACGGATTACTAAGTTGGCGTTCTCTTCGACGCTCTCGCCGTTTACCTGTCGATAAAGTATATGTCACATGATGAATGGATGATAGTAACTATTTAATAAATGATTTTATTCGTTAATGTATGTTTACGCTATTTACTTGTATTTTATGCTTATTTTCTGGTATGTTTATCTTCACTCTTGTTGACGTAATCTTTAGGGAACTACCATTTTTGACATTTTGTATTGATTTGACTGCTAGAGAATTCTTACGTATGGCATTATGTCCATTTATTGTTAGGTTTTTACATGGTGCCACAAAGTATATAATTTTATACCAAAAATACTCAAATTAAGTTATTTGCCTAAAGAAGGTAATAAAGGTTACAAACATATCCATATTATGTACTAGCTGCGCTTCGGGGCTTTCGCTCCCGTGGGAACTTCGGAGTAAAACTACCCTATGTGTTATTCCAGGTTATATTCTACCCGTATACTAAATTTCATAACAATCCATCCAATAGATTTTGTTTGAAACAGTAACAAACATACACGCACACATCCTCACAAACTTTCGCATTTATAATATTAGTAGGACGATTGATTTCATTAACTTACCCAAACACAGAACCTCAGGAAGTCCAAATATCTTTCACCTTCCACGGGGTCCCAGCCCAGGTCAGGATACCCCTTCTCCACCAGCTCCGAGTTGCTTTGGAGACCACAACGGGAGAGGTACACTGCTATCTTTTCCAAATAGTGTTCCCTGGAGATAGGATTGAAATGATTATTTATTTGCAATGGACGCACACATACTTATATATAGGACACAAAAGAAAATAAACAAAATACAAAATTCATGAAGACAAATTAAAAAAATCCCCGACTTTCAATATTCATTTCGCTACAACTTTTGAACGGCTGAACCGATTTTCATGAAACATGGCTAAGAACACTCGGGATAAAATTATCTATAACACAAAAAAAAAACTAAACGAAAATCGGTTCATCAGTTTACCGTACAGATACACAGACAGACACGTTAAACTTATAACACCCCCCTTTTTGCGTCGGGGGTTAAAAATAAATGTAGGCGCGGTGTCCTCTTGGCTCGAAATACAAATTTCAATCAATCTTGGCTATTCTAACGGGTTACTTACTTATGCTTACATATTATAAATCAAACTCCTCAGCCGCGTCTATTTGTATGAACGCAATAAACATAAAAACTAGCAAACGTATTTTTGTACGGTTTTCACCAATAGATAGTGCGATTACTGAGGTGAGCGAAGCCGGGACTAGTGGTCCAGTTGTGAATAATTGAAAGACAAAAAAATACGGGCAAGAAGTGAAAGCTTGAATATTAACGTTGTGCATTTTTACGACTTACGAATTTTCGATGGGTGGGTTTAGTGCGGGTTCGCATTGCACTTCTCACTATCGAAATCAAAACGAAACCGATTCGAAATGAGACGCAGTGAACCAATCACACCACAGTGTGGTTTGTCGTTGCGTCACATTGGAGCAACGATGTCACATGGCTCAGGTCACGTGTCTTGACGCGAGTTTAACATTTTCACTTCAAAAAACGAGATCAGCGCCACCAAATTTAGAATAACAAACTAACCTCAAAGCCAAAGCCAATTCAGTGTTCTCCATGAGACTAGAATAGGCGACATCTAGTGGCGTAGATCCTCTCAACGAAGGCCGAGAGAGTAGAATGTTAGAGTTTTCCAACAGGAAGTCGAAATGGTCGAACATTGCCTTTTGATTCTGTCTTCCCGTGCGACAGAAGTAGCAGAGGAAGCGACAACAAGCCACTACCATTTCGTGGGATGTATCCTGAAAAAAAAAGTTATAATCCATACTTATAATAAAAATGTAATTGGGCTATGTCTGTACATAGGAGATATTGAAGAAAAATAATTGTGGGGGTATTTATGGGAAAAATAGAAGCCAAAATATTTCTTTTATAATTTTTTTTTACGCGGGCGAAGCCGCTGACAAAATCATGTAGTGAATATAAACGCTGACTGTGCGGAATGGAGGAAATAAGTACTTTGGGCTGTTTATTTTGCACACAGCGACCGCACCTTTTGCGCATGTAATTAAAACAAGATTGTATCTATATTGTTATTGTGGGCAATAAACGATTATTGTATTGCATTTGAGGCGTCGTACAGGCCCCCCAGAGTACAGGCGGCACACAGGCCAGGAAATGTATTGTGCCATGGTTTGGGTAGAGGCACATGGGTACTAGGAAGAATGAGAGCAGCAGCAGCAGCAGCATTACCTTCTCCTTGTCCACGGCGGCGGGCGGGCCGGCGGGCGCGGCGTCACACTGCGCCTGCGCACGCCGCCCGAGCGTGTTCATCATCACCGCCATCACGTTCTCGTGCACGCGGAGGACTCTGGATAGATCATAAAGGCTTTTAGTCGCGTCTGTCGCGTCTGTCTGTATGAACGCGATTTTCATTAATATATCTGAGTAAGGTTTGGATTATTTAATTATTCGCATAACAATTTTGACGGTTGTTCCATTATATTTTAATGTTAATTTCAATGGCTTAATTTCTGAATCCATGCAGTAGATAATAGACGTAATTTTCCATGGAGTGTATGATTTATTATGGTTTTACCCGAGCGAGGTCGGGAGTGGCTGTCCTGCCAAGCCAAGCTGTCCAAGTTCTTCAAAATCAAACCAAGTTATTTTTTACAATAGTTGTATTGTTTTACAATAGTTGTATTGGTTAGATTTTTAGGTTATAAACGTTCTAAAGGAGATAATAAGCTTAAATAAATAAAAAAAGGTTATAGTATAAATGTCTAAGATAAATGGAATCAATCACCTACTAACATTCACATCTGTATCTCTCCACTTAAATCTGCGCTAATTAAAGTTTAAAACGTCTTACCGAATCAGATCGGGATGCTGGAAGAATGTATGGTTGTTGACGAGTTTCCTGAAAAAAAGTTTGTTATTCAAAATTTTTTCAATTTGATATACAGCAGACAGGTTACTTGTATAGACTAAAAATGCCACGGGTAACCTCTATGACACTACCGTATAAACTCCTATACACGGAAGTTACATATTTATAGTAAGATGACGACGTGAAATAAACTCGAAAACTCACCACAATCTCTTCCTCATCAACTCCTCCTCTTCCTGACTCATCTGCACGGGCAGCAAGGCTCTGATCTGACTCAGTCCGACCCACATTTCGGCCACATCCAGTTTTGTCTTAGCGTTGATGACGTATGTCTTCTCTAGGGCACGAATCAGCTCCCCTATGGCGTCGTATTGGCGGACTAGGAGACTGGGGGAATATTACAATTTATTTATTTATTAAACTTAATAGTTATAAATAGCTTTATATTAATTTTTAATATGTGTGTGTGTGTACAAAATATAATCTGTAAAAGTTCAACATATACATTGGACATTATACATTGGAGAGACATAAAGAAAAGACCAGTCAGGAAATTAGGGCTTTTGCCCATTCATCATGGCAAGAAAATCAAACCTACCCACGGCAAGACGCCACCTCGCACGTAACTGTACGTCACAGCCAGTTACGTCTACTAATCGACGTCCCACCGTACTATGTACATATGGACTAGAAAATCACTTGACATATAATATATTTAACAAGAAAAAAATACACTTACACAACACAATAATCTATGTCCTTCTCCATACTCTTAATTATATATATATATATATATACGAAATTTCAAGAAGATTGGTTGAGTAGGTAACGCGTGAAGAGGTACCAAACAACAAACTTACTTTCGCATTTATAATATTAGTTGGGATTAACTTTAAGCCAGTAAAATTCCTTAAAAACTGAAATAAAGACGGACAAAATTACCTGAACATCTCGCGGACAAGTTTAGGAGTTTCGATCTGTGACTCCTCGGCCCAAGTGACTATCGTCTGAATCAGTACTTTTCGGAATTTCTCTTCAGGTGTTTTCCTCGGGGGTTCTTCTATAGCCTATAACACAGTTTAAATATTTCATTTTAAGAAGGCGTTACCTACTCACTAGCGCCACCGTCGCCATATTTAACAATTTGCGAAAAACAATAACACAGAATGGGCACCTTGCTTAGGGGCTTTCTTTAGACATTTTTTATTTACAAATATAAGATTTTTTTAAGATACGTAGATTTTAGTTTAATTTAAAATTTGATGGTAAATAGTGATTTTAAAATATTAATTGTGAGAGGTTCTAGTTTATCTGAATAAATATTTTGTAACACAGAAAAATATGCTCCAACAAAAAACAGTGTAGAGTAATTTCCTGTGGCATTTTTTGTTTTCATTAATAATTAAAAGAATTGAATAAAAATGTGATGGTCGAGCCAGTGTTCGGATTGAGCCAGTTTGAAAATCAATATGATCTAACTAATTATACGAAAATTCATTAATACGATTGCTGTCGCCTGCACAGTTTAGTTTCAATCAACACAATTTTTCATGCAAATAAATATATTCATGGTTTATTAATGTTTACACATACAAAAAAAGTCACGTGAGACTTGAATAAAACTCCGACCAGAGTTAGCAATAACACACTCGATACGAAAGAAAGCGCAAAAGTATACGAGTCACTCCAACTTAAGTCCTAAGCTTTTTTATTATTTTTCTATATGTGTATGTTTGTGTATGTGTGTGTGTTCATAAGAAAGATATGTTCTATTCTATTCTATGCCAAGTCTTACTTTGGGCTCTTCCTCCAGTTCTTTGACGGTGTTTATAATGTTGTATATCTTCCCGAATGCACCCGGCTTTGCTTCGGGCTCAGCTGACTCCTGCGACGAGAAATAGAATAGTACGGTCGGCTGCAGAACTCCATACACAATTTTGAACTTTATTCCCAAGAGATAAGGTTCAAAAGTATGTATGCAGTTGACGACCGTACTTGATAAGAGTTCTGGAAACGTTGGGCATGAAGTGGTTGTTCTACGCCCGCCTGCGAACTAAAAGGTCCAGCTAGTGTGTATGCGACAACTTGTCTACTACATAGCGATAAGTAGTCGTAAGTCATGTCAGATGCCTTTAGGCGACTTAAATAAAATCTTACACCAGTGTTAGCAATAACACATTCGAAAAGAAGAAGAATGTTGGACAATACACAGAAAGCTGGATTTGGATTAAGCTGAGTACGTAATCTTAGCGTGTCGATGTCATTTAAAAGATTTATTCAAATTTTCCCCGTAAAGTCCTGTATCTGGAGGCCCTGGGTTCGATTCCGAATAGTGCTAATATTTTTACATATTTTACAGATGTTTGTCTACGGTTCTGGGTGTGTTGAGTCCGGTACTGTGATTGAGTCCATCGGACCCGAGACTGTGTGAGACATAGCCACATGAAACAGATATATCTTACGTCTCCGTCGGGCTCCTGTAGCGCCGTGAGAGACACGTGCGACATGAGGCCGCAGTGGAAGTCGTTCATCCTCAGGATGAGGTCTTCTCCGCACGGCCAGTTCTCCTTGTCTTCCGATTCTTCCATGTGCTTGAAACCTGGAAGATACAATACAAAATTCTTTGTAGCACATTAATTTGTGTATACATACAAAAACATATTACACAATAACTTAAAACTTGAATAGCTAATAAAAAAAATTGCAATAGTAGTTTTTTTGTTTGGTTGTTGTCGTGTCACAATGGCGCACTGTGATTGGTTGACTCTGTGTGTCGTTGCGGGCGGTTTCTACAGAGAGAAATCCACAATAAACGCACTTTTATTTTAAGTGATTTCTTGAATGAATTAATTGAAAAGAGGTTTCCTATTTGTAAGTTTTATATTTATACTGTCATGTACATAAATAAATGAATGGTGATAATGAAGGCGATGTCTACTCACTGAGAATAGCGTTCATTTGCTCCCTGGGTGGACAACGGTATTCCCTCGTCTTTTTGGCGGCGACCGCGCTGGGTAAGTCCGACTGTTTGATTTCTATGTAACGTCTGAAAGGAAGCATTGATTATAAGAGCTCTTCTCTCTATTATATTTGCGTATGTTTCATTCGGGGCTGTGAAGCCTGGAGTTAGCGTAAAAAATGAATCTAAAAATTTCGGAAGATTTGGCTGCAATTTCACAACCGGCAGCCTGCATTGCGTCAACCATCTTTAAACCATCAAAAGAGTTCCTATTTAGTCGTTTCAAATCTTATGATATAGGGACACATGAGTATATAATATAACTAATGACAAATTAAATTAAAATGGATAAATGATAGGATTTTTAAGAAAATGTAAGTTTTATCATAGGAATATTTTATTGTCATCAGAGAGATGTTGTTGCATTCAACGCGTGACAAAAACAAGTGGTTATTTTTATGAATTATTATTTGTATAATAAAAGCTATCGTGTGTACAAAATTTTAACTCAACCCGTTGAAGATATCTGCTTCGATATAGATTTACAGGTTTCTACCAGAACAATCATATTTACCCTCATACATACATACATATTCTCTCTCATCTCAGCCGTTGAGCGTCGGTGCCCAAACTGTACATACACCCTTATATAATATACATTGCAAAATCTTGCAATATATGTCGGAAATGAAGCACAAACCTCAACTGATCAGTCTGTAGGTCGCCGACGAAATCGTGAGCGAAAGCAATGATGGCTTCCACCCTGTGTCTCAGCTGGATGTCGTTGAGATGTTGTAGAAGATAGCACATTTGTAGTTTCGCGCCTTCCGCCATTTTCATGTGGAGTAAACCCTTTCGATGCTCGTCTTTGCCCTCTGTGAAGCACTTAGAATGTTAAAATGGAAGATGTATAATCTCTATGCTATAGCGGAGGTCCCGGGTTCGATCCTTGGCCCATAGTGATCTATCCAACACTATATGTTTTATATTGAATGAGTTTCTGTCCGCATTTTGTCGTTCCGAAATACTGGTAGTATGTAGCTTTGGAAATATTATAGCTGACGTGACATATAATAAAAAATTCGACGTGAAAAGTCCCCATGAAGGTTTCTAATCAATCAATCCATATATATGGTAAGAATATATGTATGGTAATCTCATTACACAGTGAGTTAGCCTATGAGTTAGTTAGGTGGACGTCTATCCTTATCCCCCGAGAAAAAAATACCCTTATTCCTTATCATGTGTGGTAACGATACAACACGTCAGTCACCTCCCCGTCCGATGTTACTTTATTTATACCTTTATCAAAGGTGGGGTCCCAGGTCTCCGGGTTGGTCATGATGAGCAGTTTCTCCACGTCTTCATCTCTCATCATGCCCACCAGCAGCAGCCGGTCAACGAGTTTGATCAGCGGGCTGGAATATAAATGGAAATAAATGGAAGTGTAACAAAACTCTGCACATTCTCTTCCATTTGTATATATTTTGCACCGAAGTTTGGGATATTATCTACTTACTATATTATATATCTATCTACTACTCGTAGCTTGTCAATTTTCGTGTTAATTCATTCAAATCAATTTGTACTATCGTTTTTTTTGCTCACTTGTTGGGTCACAATAGTCGCGTGAAGATACCTGTGTGGCTGACATTTAAAAAGTACGCACACAGGCACATAATTCATTCGTTAACTTAATACATCATCATCATCTATGAAAACTAACCAGAAGGTTGTAGCTTTTTCAGTAATTAATATTTATAAAATTTGGCGTGAAAAAGTGCCTGTAAATGTGTAATTTCTGAATAAATTATTTGATTCGATTTAACCTATCACTACACCACTTAGGGGCGAATGATTTCACTTTAGCCCTTATACCAACTTAATTCTGACAATCTGTCTCTCTCTCTCGTCTTGCCGTGTTCATTTGCTATCAGCCTAAAAAATATATGTCTGAAACAAAACGAATCAGATTGCAAGATATAACATTAATTTGCAATTAAGTGTGGCTTGCACCAGTCAACTATGACGTTAACTGTAACCAGCGTAGAAAAACGCCACGCCATTTTATCTAAACGTCAGCCGTGCCAGGTCAAAGTCAATGACAAAGATGACTGATGAAACTCACCCTATGTAAAACATTGTAAAATCGTTTAATGACTTACAGGAATAGGTTCTCATTGCTGCCCCCCACAGGGTCCCGGTTGTGGACCTGATTGGTCTCCACGGCTTCGGCCAACGCCTGCATGACGAACTCGCGGACAACTTCCAGCGGGAAGTATGGGGAGTACAGGTTGCTGATCTCTGTTATGCTCTCACTGGAATAAAAACAAAATATCAAGGGCCTGTTTTCGAAATAAAATATAACTAAGATTAGCTTTTGCCAGCGATTCTGCCCGCGTGAATTATGTGAAAAACTGAACGATTTTCATAAATGTTTATCTATATATGTATTTGTTATAAAATATAGTATCGTTGAGTTAGTATCCCATTACTTACGTAGTCTCGAACTTACTTTGGGGCTAGCTAAATCTGTGTGATTTGTCCTAGCTAAATCTGTGTGATTTGTCCTAATATATTTATTTACTCACGCGATATCTGTCATCTTCATCTGCGGCCTCACACTCTCGGTCTGCAACGATCTCAAGCTGTGTTGCATCTCGGGGTCCTCGTATAGGGACTTCAGCTCCGGGCCCAGGGGTATAACGAACTCGTTCTTGCATGTTTCCCTGGTAAATGCGGATTCATATGTTATTTAACTAGCTTTGCGGTTTCGCCCGCAATTTCCCAGGGGAACGGTTATTTTACCGGGATGATGGTACCCTATGTCCTTTTCTTAAGTACTTAAAACTATATGTATTGAACATTACAAGAAAATTGGTCGAGTAGATAGAGCGTGAAGAGGTAATAAACTTACTTTCGCATTTATAATATTAGTTAGGATAGTTAGGATTCCAGTAACTTTAGGAAACATAGCGGTATAAGCTGGGCGAAATCACAACTATAAAATGGGTTTTCGCCGCGTTCGTTAAGTTGGTTACCACAAGAAGATTTTAAACAACTACTAATACTAAATAGTCTGTCTTAATACCGTAGATTAAAAGTTTTGTGTATTAAGAATGTACAACCAAGCCAGCAGTTTGCTCGATGAGGTATAAGCTATCTTGTATTCCTTAAAAAATAATTGTGACTGAGTTGATATTAGAGATATTCTAGTCTAAAAATATAGTGATAATGTGTATGGGAAACAAATTTAGGCATAGTTTAAAACATTAAAATGGTAATCTTAATGCATACTTACATGGTGGTGGCGTGAGATTCTAGATGTAATGCTATCAGTAGATCGTAGAATCCTTGCCGGAGCGGACCGGACATATATTGCGATTGTATCGCGTATAATAACTGTTTTTGGTCCACGTGCTGGCATAACGCGTGAGCCGCTCTGAAAAAAGAATATTAAAAAATAAAAATTCAAATAACAAGTACTGAATCCTTGAACATCACAACATAGTATAAAACAAAGTCGCTTCCCTCAGTCTGTCACTAGTAGATTTTTCAAACTACGCAACGGATTTTGATGCGGTTTTTTTTAATAGATAGTGTGAATACCGAGGAAGTTTTATGTATATAATTTATTATGTTATATTTATAGCGAAACCGGGACGGGCCGCTAGTTCATAATATAATCAGGCGACGTTTTAGATTCAGTATAATGTTATAGAGTACAGTCTGCCACAGAGAAATCTGACCCCATAAGATATGGTGTTCAAATCGCGGAGGGGGGGGTCAGATTTCTCTGTGGCAGACTGTACTAAATATTTATATACAATCACTTGTACATAGGTATCTTTATAAAAGTGGTTCTAACTAGTCAAATCATATTTTTCTAATGTCTAAAACGACTAAAGTGACTAAAGTGAAAAAATCGGATTTTTGACGAAACATTTTTTTGCAATTGCATGGTATTACAGTATGGTCGATAAACACCCGGTGTTGCCAACCAACAGGAGACGCACTCATTAGTTGACTTTCTTGAGAGGTTTCCTCACGATATACTTTATGACGACAAGTTCAGAAAACTTTCAATTAAGTCTTGTGTCTAACTGGAATCTGTTTAAGCTGAGACTCACCTATAATTGCTTTGGTAACATAACGCAGCATATAAAGTGAGTGTGTGAGAATGGAAACTGAGCAACTTGTCCATTTCGATCAATTCCAAAATGTCTATGCAACGGTCCTCCTCTGTAAAAACAAAACACAATAAAAATTAACAAAACAGTGATAAAAAAAAACGTGTTGCACTCCGCGAGTGCCGGCAGAAGTGTGAAAACTTGAATATTAACGTTGTGCATTTTTGACGTCTTACGAATTTTCGATCAGGGTCACGTGTCCTGACGCGAGTTTAAAATTTTTTACCCATCACAAAAATTGTACAACGCCGCTAAAGAAGTTTTCACTTCAAAAATATTTTTTTATAGCTAGGTATGAAATACAGTTGCTTATAGCTTTGTAGCAATGCCAGAAATTACTTGAGAAATTATACTATAAAATTTGACATGAAAAAGTGACTGGAAAGGTCTAATTTCTGAATAAATAAATTGATTTGATTGTCTACACCGCTTCCTTGTGTATACGCTTTCCTTTTTCTTGTGTAAGCGAAAAGAATGACGATGTCTATAGCTTTATCAAACTATAATAATCAATAATCGTCATAATTTTCTGTAATTTCAAAGAGTATATAGACAGATATGTCTATATTATATAATCTTTGAAATTACAGTCACTTCTGATTGAAATAAAACCTTGTAAATGTGTGTGTACCTCTGTCCTCTATATAATGCCGGCTCCAATCTATCGCGGAAAAGTTCAACAAACTTTTGAATAAATAAAAACACTCATACAAACTATGCAATGTTCATGCATTCGCGTCTGCGTTCGTAGAGCAGGGATTTGAATTGTGGTTGACTGGCAGAGAATAATACCATAATATGTCATTGAAGTCCACCATTTGAATATACATATATTTTTTATAATTTCTTTATAAATAACTACAGACCCGCTCCGGCTTCGTTCGGGTAAAACTATAATTTTATTTTATAATAAGGTTTCGTCTCTCTTGTGCCAAATTTCGTCAAAATTGGTCCGTTAGTTTTTAAGTTTATTCATTAAAAACAAAATTACAAATCTTTTCTCTTTATAATAATAGTATGGATTTATCAAGCTTTTATCACTATTAACAAAGACAGTGGCGGCCTCTACTGATACGAGATTCTCGCTAAGTTAAAAGTTACCTGGTATATGTAAGGCCAGCATGGATACGGCGTCCTCACAAAGCATGGACCACCCTCTGATGTCGGATAGTTTCAGCGCATGAACTTGCAGAGATTGATTGGGCACCTGAAATTATAAATTTTAAATAGCTAGCTTTCACACGCGGCTTTGCACGCGTCTAGTTTTCACCAGAACAGTATTTTTTCGGCGATTTAATCAGTGAAGGAAATATATATATATATATATATATATATATATATATATATATATATATATATATATATATATATATATATATATATATATATGTATGTATATAATTTATTGCAATATTTCAAAGAATGTCGGTCGAATAAAAGCTTGAAGATGAACATAGAAACTCACTTTAACATTTCTCCATTAGCGTCGAGGATTAATAATTACCCTGATCTATATAGCCAGGTAATTTTAAAAAAGCTTTAATTTAACTTGCAATGTATGTATGTTTCGGGTTCGGGTGGAATCTTGCTACTCAAAGTTGAAGCAGATATCAAACGATTGAGTTGAAATTTTGTATACACGTTTAGTTTGCCTAAGTACCTATAAGTATTTTACTCAATTAAATAGGTACTAGTTCATCTACACAAGTAAACCTCGCGACAAACTTTCATGGTCCTATAAATTGTGTATAATGAGGTTATAAGTTGATAGTCAAAATTTTAAAGGAGATTTTTATTTTCTTCTTTTTGGATCATTTAAATAAAAGCTTTTCTTTAAAAAGTTTTTCATGTCTCAAGTTAATGTTGGAGCTTACCCTGGCCCACTGGTGGGGTTTCAAACACTGCACTTTCAATCTTGGCGGGAACTGTGGTATGACGTGTTTGTCGCTGGTTGGTAGTACCGCAGCGCTCAAAGGTAAGCTGGTGGGAGAACGACCTAATTCTATTTGCAGTATTTCCTTAGAAGTAGCTTCGACGAATATCGCCGGGAACAATTTAGTTTCTGGCTCCATCTGGGGGAAGATAATGTTATATTGTTACTTTATTGTATTTTATTTTATTACGGGTTAACAAACAGTTACAAAATAAAGTCCTTATTAAAATATAAATCATATATGTGTGTGTGTAGATAATTATGTAACCCACAACGTTATTCACAGCTTAATTAAATTCTTAATAAACAAAAATTTTCCACTAGAGATCAGCTGTTAAATAATATAATTTTAATCAAACAGCTAGCAGCCTTTCCACCTCTCTATCATCAAAACTTAAATAATATAATTTTAATCAAAGTTTTGATGATAGAGAGGTGGAAAGGCAAAGATAAATCACAGAATGCTGACGATGACAATATACTCAGCAAAAATAATTAGAATAATAATATCTCAAACCCCTTACATATATTAATATGCAGAAAGCAGCAATTCTTAATACCTGTCGAATAGTTAGGAAGTTTATGGACTCTACAGACACTGACACCTACAACATAAATACCAACGACACACGGACTGACCCCCTTAATCTACCCTAAAAATGATAGCCACTTGGTCATGGCCCGTGTCTATCATTAGAATGCCAGCCTCGGCTGAGAGCTTAAAGTGATAAAAACATAATAATAATGATAAGACTTCTAATCTTTGTTACCTACTGAGTATTAACATCTAGCATGCTTAAAATTGAGGTGAGTGTTATCTTATATTCGTAAGATTTACATGGGAATATATCTATCATCATCAAAAAGCTTATTGTAGGACTCAACCATACGACGCATTGGTGAGCGTCGACCTGAATTTGTTCGACAAATGGCATAATTGAAGAGTGGCCGACGGGAGCGAGCCGCACGTGTTCTATTGAGATAGAAATTATTTTCGAAATGATAATTCCGAAAAAACAACAAGAATTTCTTCTTTCGTATTTTTATTCTTTTTCTCGTCTACTTTCTCATCTCCACATCGCACGGTCGTCGGCATCCCTAGTTGTCAATTTTTTTCAGATTTGTAATACAAGTATATTAAGTGTTACTTTTATGAACTGTTCTGTGACATAATTACGATAAACATATTGCAAATTTATTTTATTACTAATACAAATTCATTTTTTAATAATAATAAATTTATTCACTTCTCCCATGGGTATGGATACATGTAGGTAGGGTTATAATAAATTCAAACAAACTTATTTGTGGAGCAAGGCTACCTAGTCCCGAGAGTCTGGAATCTGATTTAGGTAGCTTACATTGTGTGAGAAAGTGAAATATTCCAAAACAAAAATTAAGACAAGCTTATAAATCTACTTTTAAACTTTCGCGTTGCATAATTATATACTAAAGAACAAATATTAAACGTTATTAAAAGGTATGTGCGCGTTTAATACCTTTTCTTTAGTATATGCTTATATAGACTTAAATACTTATTGTAAAGTAATTGATTTATTAGAATAATAAATAACCATCGCATGTACAGTCAACAGCACATCAACCCACCCGAATTAATTGCAAACTCGCCGCTATTACAGCGCCATAGAGGTTCATGCAGTTGACTGTACCTCAGCATCCTATAATATTTCAAACATACCTTGAATTTAATGCTAGTATCCTTCCCCTCACAGGTAAAAGTCACTGTGCCAGTTGAAGTATCCACAGAACAACCAATGAACATGCCCTGCGAAGCTCCTTTACCAGTCGCTTCGGCCATCACTTCATTGTACAGCTCGTCGGCACGAACCATGTAGCATGATTGGCGATTCACACTAAAGAATAACAATTGAAAATAAAAAATTAAATTGATGCAGCTCTCATGCTATCATATGTTAAATGAGTTTTTTGCGGCATTTCTTCTCAGCAGTGATTGTTCCGAAATGCCAGTAGTTTGTAGCTTGTGAGAAATAAATTACTGTATAATATGTGCCTGTGAAGGTCTAATTCCTGAAAATGTGATTTAGAATTTGAATTTAAGACCTGACGGTTTCCTAACACACATTGTGCAAACATAGCTGAGAAAGCTCGATTTAATTCTCTTTCAAATTAAAAAACTGGATCGAAATCGGTTCAGGCGTTTGGCTGTTATGACACTTTGGACAGACAATACACATACGATCGAGGGAACTCTACAAATTTTGTAAGTACAATATTAATTGATTTGGATATTCTTCATAGTCGTATTCCTCATGGCTGAGGGTCGTGGTTATTACGTGGAATAAAACACACACAACAACTTTTCTGGCATTATTAATGGAGTGGTTTGCCATTGCCTTCTCCATTTCACACACAAGATAATAAGAATCTACCAGTGTGCAGGATTCCTCACGATATTTTCTTTCACCGGAAGCAAGTGGTGGACGATGAAAACACACATGAGTCAGATTGGTATACAAACTCATGTGACACGAGTAGGATTCGAACCTGGGACCTTTCGATCCACAGGCGGGCGTCTTAACCATTACACCACCACCGCTTCGGATATATTTTACAGTAATTTGAGTAATCGCTTCATGAATCGATCCTGAAGATCATAAACGACAGGTTCAATATGTTTTACTTCATTACTCAATGATGCATATACTGATTTGATTTTTAATGGTTTATATAGTTTGGTTAGTCACTAGGTCAAGATGGAATGCAAACTAATATGATAAATGCCAAAGTCTGTTTGTCTATCTGTCTATTATGTTTTATCCCAAGGTTCGAACGCCTTAGACCATATGGCATAAAGTCCATCTTTTGTCAAAATTGTGCAATTAGTTTAATAATTTAATCAATACATACAACAAAACAGTAGAAAAAGAATTCTGTACATTGAATAAATTTATATAAAAATTAAATTAGGCGATAGTGTCACAGCAACAGAGTAAGAATTTGAAAAAAAATCTGTCTGTTTGTACACGCTAATTTTCGGAACTACTGGACGGATTTGAATGAAACTTTTTCGTTATATAGCTATTAAGTCTGGGCAACATATAGGTCATACATTATTTTGAAAACTGGAACTCCAGATGGAGAACAAGGATGGTACAGCTAAACTATAGGAAATATAAAAATGACGATTAACAAAAATTGTTTAGTCTGATGAGCATTATATATAAAAATCGAAGATCTGGAACACCTGATGTAGACCTATAATGGTACAGTTAAACTATAGGGAACATAGAAATGACACTTTAATAAAAGTTGTTCAGTCTGATGAGCATTTTCTGTTGAGGTATAAAACACGGTATAAAACACCTTAAGAACAGTCATAATAGTTCAGCTAAACTCTAGAAAGTATACTTTTTCAGTCTGAGCATCTTCTGTATGTATAGGTATCGTTACATTTATCTGTACAATAAAATTTCTCTAATAATTTTGACTCCTTACCAAAAATTGTTTGGCCACGCGAAGGAAGTCGCTGGTATCAACTAGTTAGTAAATAAATAAACACGAACCTCTCAATAACTCTATCGTAATCATCGGTGATAATGACTGATGACTTCATAACTTTATTCTGGTTGAAGTCCTTGGAGTGAAGATGGTATTGTGTGGTCACCCATCCTATGTACACGTGCGTCGGGTCTTGACCGGGGAAAATCCTGAAATTCATTTCAACTATAGTATATTTAATGCAATAATGTGTACGCATACATTATATTTTTTTAAAGGAAGACAAATAGTTTATATCTATATCTATCTATACATACAATAAAACTGTAAGTGGGCTGTATGTCTGATATTTAAGAAAAATAATAATAGAAGCCATAACAATTTTTAGAATTTTCGTCTGTCTGTCTGTATGTATGTTTGTACGCGCATCACGATAAATTGATAAACGCTATTTGATGGAATTTGATTCGGTTTAAATATTTGTACGGCGGCTGGTATAGGTGTCATCGCGATACGTTGCTTAGAATCCGAGATATTGACAATAATAGGTTATGAGAAACTCGCGTGAAGCCGCGGGCAATAGCTTGTATATAAATATACATGGAGATGATTAGAAAATACAGATGGTTTCGCAAATACTTTTAATTACTACTTACTATATTTTATCTACTATATTATACGGCAATGTTAGGTGCCTCATCCTCGCACGTAACTGTACACCACAACCACATTACTGATGTTCCACCGTTGCAGCTAACTCCAAAAAATATACAATGTACAAATTTTACCCATCTTTAGTTTTATTATATCTATTGATTGTTGTACCAACCTGACACCGTAAAAGTATTCGTTGATGAGTTTCAAGCATTCAGCGTCGAATATCTCATTGCCGACGGTCTCTGTTGTGGCGGCGGCTAGCGTGTTGGTCGTCATTTGTTTACGGTCTTGTGTCGGCGTCTGCATAGTTAGGTTCGTCTGCGAAATGTAATGAATATATATGAACTATTTATTGTACAGTAAAGACAAACTAAGGCAGATGAGATTAAAGGTATGTTTTAAGCAGCTTCTGACAAAATAGCATACTTTAATTTATGCTTAATTTTATTCCAATTTATTTATTTAACAACTTGTAAAATAAATCTTTTAAATTTCAAAAACAACAGACAGAAGAAAGAAACTTATAGTAAATAGGAAAGTAATACAAAGATTAAGGAGCATCATTCAAATTAAATTAACCATGAAAGAGTTGAAAATAAAGTATTAAAAAAATATTGAAATATTTTAATTAGTTACACATTATTACTCCATACTACTATTTAAAAGAAAAAGTTGACCAATAGCACAAAACATTTCAAATGTAAAAATGTATAATGTGTTAGTAGTAACACAATCCACAAGTCATGTTAACTTACGTTCAAACCATTCTGACTGTCATACTCGTAAAGATTTGGCTTGCTAACTCTCGGTTGCATGTCGTTATATCTTTGATTCGCCTTGGGGAAACATAAACAAACATAAAACAAAACAAAATGGGACAAAAAATATAAATGTAATGGCGCGGGAAAAAACAGGAATCGTCAAAACTTGTACAAACGAAATGCAGATTTTAGTTTTTGTTAGTCACGATGGAGGCTGACGCGAGTGATTTCACTGCCACTAGGGGCGCTGGTGTTGCGAAAGGTTCGTTTTTCTAACCAAACTTTGTCATTTGTACGCGTTAGCCCATTTAATCCATATACTAATTTCATTTCAAATAAAAACAATGGATTTGACCAAACCAAAAAAAGAAAATTCTATCTCGCTAATTAAGAAGTATGATTGACTATAATACAATATGGCTTGGATGGCAGAAGTATTTTAGAACATCTTTGAAAACGTTTATTTCAAACAACAACCTTCAGAATGACATAAGTGTTATGGTATAAAGGTTACCTGTGAGACTCTGATTTGTGGGTTAGGTCTTCTCATGCCCCTGTCTGGAGAAACTTCCGTGTCGCTAAATGGATCAGGTGTTTTGGATTTGCGAGATTTGGACCTGTCACCACTCTCGCCGCGTTTGCTCTTGAAGAATCTGCAAATTTTCATAGTAATTTGGTGACATGTTTATTTATTTAACTTTACAATAAAAAAAAATACTGCGGACGGCCGGATTTGTAGGAAGTGCAAAATCCAAGAACATGACTAAGTTATAAATGTATTAATTTTATCTTATAATCTGCTCCCGACTGTACAATAAAGATATTAAAAACATACTCACTTGAAAGGAGACTTCCCCCTCTTGTCTTTCTTATCATCAGGTAGGTTTTGCACTCCCAATTCGTATTTGGACATTTCCGCCTCACTGGTGGAACGATGCATACCGTTCACTTGACCTAAACACATAAACAGTTAATATATTCGGCTAATAATAATTACATATACGGCTTTATCATCGCACTCCGCTTTGCGTCGCGTGAGAAATCCGCCTCTTATGTAATGTCTGAGATATACACGCTTGTATGTTGTGCTTAATGTAGAATAATTCAAGATATTTTATGACAAAAGGGTAGGTATCGAAAACTACAAAATAAAGAACAAACATATGATTTACGAAAAATACATGTTATTACGCAGAAAAGTGACCAAGTTTTTATTAATAGCGAGAAATTTATCACAGCACACTGACAGATGTGATGACAGAAGAAATATATAGTCTGAGTTATGAAACATGGGCAATGTTGTCTTTTGTTATAATTCAACGAGTCGCACTCGTGTTGAGAATGATCTCACAAAGAGATTGAAACTGTTGTCACGATACATTTTTCAGTAAGTATTTGACAAAAAATGTCTGTTGTTAATTTTAAAGACCTATTAAAGGAACTACAGAGAATGAAGTATTCCTTTTGCCCTTTAAGTAAGATACCAAACAAAATGGCATGCAACGATTGAAAAGACGAAGTGAAGAAAAAGCGTAACATAAAATCGACCTGGCTGCAAATTATAATTTTGTATAGTGACGCCTCTGGTCATTGACCCCTTCCTCGGAGGTCTGGACGGTTGCCTCTTCATCTTTGAGCTGGGGACTTCTTCGTTCTCTTCGTAGTGGAGACCTTGGGCGGGGAAAACTCACTTAAGCTGGGACCGTGCGGGTTAGGGACAGCAAATAAAGAATAACGGGAATATTAAATTTTAAACCCCATGGTTTGCCCCATGGCAATCTACACTATTCTTAGCAGGTATTTTCTTCTAACCATTGGACTGGATTGGAGGACATAATGTCCTAAAAATAAGAAAAAAATATCTGCCAAGAAAAAGGTCACGAAGTTGTGAAATATAATACAAAGTTATGTTCAGTTTTTTCGAGAAAAAATAATCTTTTTTTATATAAATTCAGGTAAAATATATTTTTGCAAAACTACCAAAATTTTGTTTGCAGACTACTAAAATTGTGTGTTGAACTGTGGAAATTTTCGTTGAATTGACGTGTGTACAGACAGTCACAAGGATGATTGTATGAAACATACCTTTGATGTCATTCATAGTGAACCCACTGCGCATGATTTGGTCAATATGCGCTGGCATTTGAGCCTCGGTCGCCTCCTTCATCAGAATTTGTTGTCGATCTTTGATCTCTACCCAACGACGGGCCTTCTCTGCTTCGCTGTTAGACGAAGTCACGATTCAATTAAATTCAATTTCTAACGATAAAAACTACTTTGATAAACACTGTTTATATTTTATCACACATCATAATGAAAATTAAATAATATTAATAAAAATACATACAATACAACGTAATAAGTTAAATATCTATTATAACAGTTGGAGAAAAATGGCGGCAGGTTAAACAGATTAAACAAATATAATTTTTACGATTAATTTATTTTATTCATTTTGTGTACACAATAAAGGTTACATAAACATACCTCGCCCATTATTTTGACTAGTTCTATAATTTGAAACAATACATACAGGCTAAATCATTAATAGTTTGTAATTATTTAAAATTACAACAGTAAGGTCTCGATAAAGTTTTTGGTATAATCAAATCTCAATATACATTTTAATTAGACATTATTTGTTTTGAGATATTATTTTTATTGACATTGTTATTACTGACACTTTAATTTTAAATTGACTTTATTTTATTTAATTTGAGGTATTATAGTTATTATATTATTATTATTTTTTTAGTATTATTGACAATTTTATTAATTGACAGTTAAATATTTGTATGCCTATAAGGCAGAATGCATGTTCTATATATATCATGACCACCTGATTGTAATTCTGTATTCTGACAAATAAATGATTGATTTGATTTGATTTACATAAAATTAAATAAAAAGAATATTGATTAAAAAAAATTGTTGTTAAAATAGTTAAATGAAGAACTTACTCAATAAACTCCTGATGACAGATGACAGGTAAGGACAGACGGAGGAACTCCCAATTGGCCTTCTCCATGGTCTCGAATGTGTTGTGAGATATCTTCAAACATGGCGGCGTGTCTGATTATAGGAATAACGAAGGTATTAAATAACAACTAACTTTAATCTAAGGAAACCTTAAAATTTTGAAGCTTGACCATTTGTATTCAATCTATATTATGCGATTTTACGAGAGAATCTATATATTTCGCGTCCGAACTTTTAGGCGACTTGATTCAAATTTTCCACCATTGATGGTAGCACAGTTGAGACAAGATATAAATCTCCATGTAATTTTATAAAATGTACAGTCTTCTGAACAACTTTATTGAATATCTCCTGTTATATAATTTTACCTGAGCCAGCGGGGATCCTAGTAACGTCAATTCTGGTATCGGCCATTTCGTCTGTGTTCTCGAAGATTGGCTGGTCCTTCGTGTACCAATGGGTGACGTCACGCTTCATGTTGCTAAATCGAAGAAAATAATTTTCAAAACACTTGATCGAAATTTTACAGCACTACTGTACTCTTTCGACGTTTTACGTTGTATGTGTTGTTATGTTGAAAAACGTCGTTTGGTACACGCGTGTACTGTTCGTTATTCACTCGCTTAGCATTCACAGTCATTCGTTCTTCACATTTGTGTCTTAATGTACAATTAAGTACATCCTATTCAGTTGCAGCAAGTAAACGATACTTACACGCAGAATGGTTCGTAGCCTTCTTGCAGACCACATGTGGTGAAATATTTCAGAGTGTTGACATCTTGACCGTACGTGAGTCTGAAAACATATTGTAATAAATAAGTTTAGAACTGTAAAGACAGATACTGTCACATAGAGCTCTATCCGGTAGAAATACAGGAGAATTTACAACGACTTTGAAAGGCCGATATGCTGTACAATGCAATACACTTGCACTGCACCAAAATAAAGTATTGAAAATATATAAACACGACATCAAAGTGACAATACCTAGCCTTCTGTCCCACGCCTAACGTGCAGGCTGGTACGAAGTTGTCTCCTTGGACATCCGCGAAGGTTGTCTCCCCGCCTAGAGCGTCCATAAGCAGCTCCCCGTTTAGAGAGAAACCTAAGTAGATTCAGGTGAAATGATTAGTATTTTGTTACTACTACTAGGTTGATTGAAGATTAGCTTTGTATAAAATATTGTGTAAGCAAATTTGTAAAAAAAAAAACATTTTTGTCAACAATTAATATAGTTTTTAATTATGGCTCGTTTTGTATTACATTTTAATATATTTCATCAAAGATTAATGTTTCAGATAAAATATTAAATCGAAAGAAACTTACTTCAATTGATTAAATAATTTCCAAGTAGACACAAAACAAAACGCTTTTAAAATTGATACACGAGAAAACTGCTGATGAGAAAATATCACTTGTGTTAGTAGTTAAACCACAAAAATATTCTTTATTAATATAAGATTGATTTTTACAAAATATTAATCACAAAAACACAGATTTTAATCTGTTAATTATTAGTAAAACAAACATGAAAGTTAAACATATTTTTATGACAATAAAAATATTAATTACTTCTAGAACCGCATATGAATAATTTCTAAACTACACTGTCTAAACTAATCCAATTATTCAAATACACGGGGTGAAGTATATACAATATTACAAGCGCATTAAAAGTTTTTACTAAAACTATCGACAGAAAGTTCTATTGGATTCTGGTCTAATTCAATATGTTACAGTAAAAGGTCTGCTAAAATTCCATTAATTATAATCAAGCGCTATTTAGCTTAACTAAATTTTAATCATAGTCCTGTATATGATTATATTAAATAAAAAAAAAACAAAAAAAAAACAATTGTCACCTAGAAAATACGTGGTTTTTCGGTTACCTATCTATTTTAAGCGAAAAACTATAAAGATGTACAAAATATGAGTCGACGATATAACAAATCTTCATTTACATGTTTGCATATCATCGTGAATGTTCACTTGAATGGTGATGAAAATTGTGCCGAAAATTCGAGAAACCAAGCAAAGCAATGCACTTGCTGTCATACATTAAGTTGGAAGCGATTGTCGATGAATGAGAGCTTTTGAATTTTGGCTTTAAGCTTCAACCATATGGCAGGAACATTTTTTTTTTAATTTTCCACTTAAAAGTTATTAATAAAGCAATAAACATTGAATAATTGGAAGATTATCCACAAAAAGATAAACAGATTAAAAAGCACGAGAAAAAAGCGAGATTGGAGGGAAAGTCAGTTAAGTGTAAGAAAATGTTCCTGCCAAATAGTTAGGCGCAAGCTCCAGTCCAATTTGATATCCTTACTTATCGTCTTATCTATCAGATCGAGGAATACGCCCACAACATCGCCAACGGCCCATTGCTTGCCGAAAGATTCCGAACTACCGCTGTACACCTTTTCCTCCTTGAAAAGTCCAGAAAGTTCTATTGAAGTCCTCGTTTTATGGAGTCATATTACGAAGTCTACTAGTTCAATGTCCTTGAGTTTTGCCTGAACATGGTAATTGATACTACCACTCAAAGAAAGAGACGGCTAATGACAGTGCTCATTTTTAATTTTTCAATAAAAATAATAGGTACTAGTTATACATGGCCCAACACCTTTTCAGGAACAAAGAAATTTCGAATGTGTTGAATATAATATGCATTGATACGTTTATTATCTCAAGAATCATTGTAGGTAACTAAAGTCCATTAGCACGTTTGTAGCATATTGTAAGTACAATAGTTTGGGCCAAAAACAATTGTAACCATTTGAATTATGAAATAAATAAGAATTAAGTCTCACACATAGATATGATTTTATTAACAACCTGAAATAAGCGCTGCCATTTTCAGCCCCTTTTCATACAAGATATAAACTACACATAGAATAATATTGTCAATACTTTTATGTATTGCTTATACCATAGATGTTCAGCTACCAAATTCGATTAATGCTATATTCTAGAGAAGTGTCTAATCTAAACAGAATTGAAGAGGAAAATTAGCTTTTCAAATACAATACATTATGGGAACAAGTGAGTACACAGGGACACATCGTTGTTACCACGAGTTAACCACGTATAATACAATTACATCTGCGGAGGTACGGCCCTGAGGTATGTTTAAATTATTGTTTACGGTAGTTTTCATTGAATGTTATGTTATGTTAAGATATTAAAAATGTTGATACTGCTTCGGTTCAATGACCGGCTGCCTGCCTGACGTTAACCTACTTTTGGAATGCCGTTTTGTCTCACAGCCGTAAATAGCCTTTAGTCGTATGATATTTAGAAAACATATGGAGTGGTAAGGACTACTGTAGGGCCGGGTCGTGAAATTCCGATATTATGGTAGCTTACGACGATATTATAACTGCGCGGCAACATTCATTTATTCAGTGCCTTAGTTTTCTTATTGTTTATTGTAACTTTATTGTACCAAAAATAACCACACAAATAAAAATAAAAACAATAAATATATACGTACAATGGGGGCACTTACCCTTATCTTAAAGTCATTTACTCTTTAAATTTATTTTCACAAAACACACCTCAGGACAGCCCCCCGCGCCCCTAAGTGGCAACTCACTAATAGTCATGTCGCAAACGTCTAGGAAGCAGCCGACTATGTCGCCCACTTTGACCTGCATTCCAAACACGTCGCTACCACCGCCGTGTACTTTGATACACTGTTTGTTGATATAACTTTCGTTAAAATTTATATAATTTATTTCTATTACGATGACGTCTTACCAGCATCTTCCGACTATATTATTGCAACGGGGAGAGAAACCTTTTATTGGCATTATTAAAGAACAAGAATTTAATGGCATTGAACACAACTACAATGCAATTACATTTTTTTTATTGTTATACGCTGTTGGTTTCCTTAATAAAATAAATAAACTATTGGGAAATAAATTGCATTTCAAAAATCACAAAAATATATTTCCTCATATGAAATTATCAATAAAGCATACGAACAAATATCACATCCGTAAACATCGTGCCTAATCTAGATAATTACTCCCACAAAATAACATGGAAGTTTTAAAATGTTTCCCCTAATCTGTATGGTATCATAATAAGTACATTGCTTACATTGTAACCGTCGAATGCCCAAGAGTTTTCGTCTTGTCCGAGCATCATACCAGGCGCCATGTCAGCGTGCGCCCAGCCGACCTGTATCATATAACAATTAAAATGTATTTATCTTAATGAAACTGAAAATCATAATTAAACATCACAAGACAGGAATCAATTATGTAAGTATACTTAATCATTTTCTGGCTAGGCTAAAATGGAACTGGGTGGGTCATATTTACCATATGCATTACAAAAAATAGGCATTTATGATTACCACCTGCATTACTGACACATAAAACGAGGCAGGCTTAGGACTAGACGGGCGGATGAACTTAGACATTTCGACAAGAGATTGATGGAAAACACCAGAGACAGGGATACATAGAAAGAAAGTGAGGGAGGGTTTTGCCCAACAGTAGGACATGTAGCTATTAAAATAATTACATTGCATTTTTAAAAAAATAAAATACATATTAAAAGTTTGGATGTGAGTGAAGATGTTTGTTTAAATCACGCGAACACTACTGGAAGGATTTCGATGATATTACGTAAACAGATAGAATATAACCTGGAATAGCAGATAATGTACATTTTATCTCGGAATTCCCGCGGGAACGAGCTAGTAAATAAAAAAAGCTCACTCTCATGGGACCAGCGGTGAGTATCTCGAACTCGAAGTACCACTTCCCCGAGCTGACGGCGTAATTTTTCTCCGCGCGGTAAGTTCTGAAGTCAGCTTGCTTTTGCTTCGACGCTTCGGCTAGTAATGCTGTCGAAAACATCATATATTAAAGCGAAAGTTTATGAGAATGTATGTTTGGTACTGTTTATATATATCATATAAAATAAAATCTCGACGGGTATTACAGCAATCTTGCTATAATTTGCAGGAAAGCTGTATCTACACAGCTTTCTACAAGTCATATAGTAAAAATAAAGACAATGTTTGATGGCGCAAAATAAGGCTGTAAAATATAAATCTTCAATTTTAAAGATTGGCTGTAATGTTACGTGTTTACGTTAACCCTCTTAATGCTATTATTGTCTATCAGCTATTACACCCTCAGACCTTTCCTGCTACGTCCATGGGAGGAAAGGAACTGGTTTGACAAAAAATGAACTATGGTTCTATTCTAGAGGTACCTGACCTATTGTTTAAACAAAAGTAATTTTATCATGCCAAACTCTGCAATCATACCTTCATGCTGCTCGCCAGTGGGCGGATCCAGATTGTATCCATAAACCAGGAGGGTCCTAACAGTCTCGGACGCTGTGTCCCTGTTGGCCTTCTTTATAGCCTCGTCCACCTTCGGGTACGGAACTAGGTGGGGAGATCTGTGCATATCGGGATCCTAGAAATAAATCGTGATAGAAATACGACGTTCGTATTGTTGCATACGGCAAGGATACGTGCCCCATCTTCGCACGTAACTGTACATCACAACCACATTACAGATAATCCCCCGTTGTAGACAAGCAACTGAACCTCGCCTCAGCACCACGGCTCATATCACGGTAGTGGGGGGAAGTGAATTGAGACACGTGCACTACACGTATAAAATCAGGTGAGTTATTTCAACTCATAACTCGTTGGATTAATGATATCGCCAAAGTTGTGTATTCGATTTGGAGACTGAAATGACTGGGAATTAGAGTAGAGCTTGTATCCTGGATGTAATGGGCTGTACTAAGATGCAATAGTAAACAATAGTAATTTACAAGTTTTCTAAGTAAGATAAGTACCTAAATTAAGTATATACGGTAGTATTAAAATGAACCAAAAAGGAAAGTAGACTAATCGCTCTATAGGAGTATCTACATAGTCAACATGCGAAGATAAATAGAAATGCAAATAAGGAGATCATTTGTAATACATTTAAAAACACAAGAGTAACAAATACAAAGCAAATTCACCAATACAATAAACAAAACGTTTACACATAAATAAAAATAAAATAAATAAAGCGGCAATAGTTCTTCATACAGTAGAAGCAGCGACCGCGTCTAGCTGTGACCCTCACACCTAGCAAACCATGCGAAGTGTGAGAGTCACAGCTGACGAGATAGCTTTTGTATCCCACCACTGCAAGCTGATACATACAAAGCTAGAAATAAAATAAATACTAGTAAATACACCAACAGTTACATAAATACAAATTAATGCGTTAAAAATGGCAATATTGAAATTAATATATTAGAAAAAACGGTCACATAAAAACTACCAACTTTGAACCATCTATACTAACATGGTAAATTCATTTGCATTTCTTATCCGACTGTCATGCCAACACGGCGAAAACGCGGGTCAGATTTTGTTGAAATATGTAGATATAATGAGGTCTCATAAAAATACCAATAAATAATATAATCTGCATATATATAATACTAATAAACACGACAACTAGACTGTGTTTGATGCCAAAAACATCAAATCTATCGAAATTCAATAATATGTTTACAAAGCATACAGATTATTTTCAGGTGTTTACTAAATAATACAAAAGCAAAACATAACATTCAAAACTACATTACAATTATGAACTAAACGTGAAAACAAAAGTGACAGTAGAAATGAATTGATTCACAAACCTCATTCAAACCGTAAGTCCATCCTTGCTGAATGCGCTCCCTCGCCCACAAGTTGTGTGTGTTCTCCGCCAACTGATCGACCAACTCGTCCATTTTCGGTGTTAGGGTAACAGCACTCAAGTCCAATGGTGCTGGCTTGTAACCGTTCGACTTAAAACATAATAAATCAATATAATATTTCATAGAACATAATTTTGTTTCTTGTGCAATTTTCTTATTTCTGGATTTATCTCACTAATTTCGCCAGATACATGTAGATGAATATTTCTTTTATTTCGTACAAGAATTGACACAAATAAGCAATTGAACACGAAACTAACATTTCATGGTTTAGAAATTAGAAACATAGTTATTAAATTTTATCGCAACACGTAAAATCGCTATCAAACCTAAACTACACATAGTATACATTGATGATATGCTCAATGTCAGTTAATAATTTACTTACTTGCATAAAGGGCTCATTGGGTAGACGGACGTTACGAATACGTGCTGGTGGTTTATCCAAGCTGATGTAGTAACCAAGTGCCAAGATAGTTCTAAGAAAATGACAAAATATAATAATTAGACAAGTTTCCAAAATATCTAATATTAGAAAGGAGAAAGAAGTAGAAATGTTTTGATATACAAATTGTCTAAAAGGTTATATACTTAAGTGTTTGTACAGCCAGCTGAATATCGTATCTTTTCTCCGCGGGTGGCAAACGTTCAAACGGCACTAGACACGGGTGAATCTTATGCAAATCCTCACGTTGATCGCCGTACATCCATCCTGCTTCGATCTGAAATATGTCCCCATTTTAATAAGAAGTCTGCATAATCATCCAATAGCACTGACTAAAGTTATGCCAACACAATATGAACGTAATATCTGTGAAGTGAAATCTCTAACGTGATTCGAAACACCACACTGCGATTTCAGACAAAAATCCAAGTATACATATTATTTTTGATAACATTTGTATTTTTGTTTGTTATGAATAAACTCAAAAACTACTGATCAACGCTTACCTTATTCATGGCCCACATTTCATGAATATTCTCGGCCAATTTGTCACGAATCTGCTCAACATAAGTCGGCAGCGTAATCTGAAATTAGTAAGTTTAAAGTTTAGTTCTTCTTTTACACACATAGCAAAATCAATCAAAATCAAAATCAAATCATTTATTCAGAAATTAGGCCTTCACAGGCACTTTCTCCCGTCATATTGTAAATTAAATGATGTTTACCAAAGCTACTAGCATTTCGGAACGACCACTGCTGAGTAATGAAACTCAGAAAGGAAAGTTCTCTATTTGACTGGTCGAAGAATGGGCAATAACTCACAGAAACAGTGTCAACAGGCGTTGGCACAAACGCCGTATCGTCTTGAACCAATGGCGGCCCGGCTAAGGCTCGTTTCGCGAGGTTGCCGAAGTAGAAGCATGGTTCCAGGTTCAGTACTTGTTGCGGGAGTAATGACTCCACCAGCGGGGAATATCCTTCTGGTGCTGCGTAGCGCAGGCGGCCGTGTTCGCCGCCGAGAAGGAAACGACAACTGGAGGTGAATATTAATAAGTTATTTACAAAAAAATAATGCAAGCTTTTATCGTAAGCAGGCAGGTCTTAAATCATTTCCAGTTTTTAATGTCATTATTTATTTTTACTTATTTACTAGTTCATTTAAATTCTAAGCTTTCTAAGCTTTCGAAATGTGATGTTGGAGACGAATGGAGAAAATAAACTGGGCAGAAAAGAATACAAACGCAGAAGTATTAGACCTAGTAAACGAAATAAGAACGTTATTAAAAGAGAGATTAAAAGATAGATATAGAGCTGAGGCGTGGAAAATATTTGGCTAACTTGTACGATTCGTTAATCTGACTAAACCTAATAGAAGGCAAAATATAAGCGAAAAGAGGAGAGGGAAAGCCAAGAAGGGGTTATATGGACCATATAAAGGAGGGAGCAAGTTTATCTACATTAGATATCTTCTCGCAAAGAACCTGCACAACGTTTATAGTTCCTCACCTCAGCTTGCTGGAGCAGCTGATAACGGGGAAGAACATGCCCTCCAGGTTGAAGTTGGTGAAGGACCCTGTCACCCGGACGCCATTAAACATAAAGTTGATGATTGGCACTGTCAGGTCTAAGGCGCAGCCGATTACGTCACCTGGAATGATTATTATTATTTGACTATTGTTCTTAATTGTTACCAAATGAGCATCATTTTAAGGGGGACCCCGCATCCACGAGTGTGATTATCTCGCTTGATTTAATCAAAGAATGCAATTGCAAAAAAATTGCAAGCAAATTTAAGTAGGTATATGTTATAAAATATACTATCATTGAGTCATCCCATAACACAAGTCTCGAATTTACTTTGGAGCCAATTCAATCTGTGTGATATGTCCATATATTTATTGAAAAACCTTACTTTTTCGGATATAAGGCTCTTCAGTGTGCAACGCGCCGGCCGCGTGGACTACAGTTTTCCTCCCCCCAGCCCAAAGGTAAGTGCCATCGAACCCGAACGAGTACAGGTCATCCCCCACTCCGTTACCCCCCCACTTCTCACCGCCACCGGGGTATGGGACATACCTGGAATCGTGGAGAAACAAAACTTCAAGATTGAGTACATAATGCTTAGCGTTAAGTTTGTTTAACGCATTGTATGTAAATACGTGCAATAAATATAAATAGGTACTAATGTTATAAATGTAAATCGCTTTCTTTTTCGAAATTTGGAAAACATATAGTTAATGATCAGAGGTCTCTCATAGGCCACTGGACGAAGCTGCGGGCAACTAATAAATAAATGTCTGAATAGGAGTCCACGTCAGGGGTAATAATTTTTTTATTATCCTTTAGTATCCCACTGCTCAACTGGGCCCTCGCCTCTTTTCCTGTACGGCGCGTAACTCCTCCAATTATTATCTGTCGCGTGTATATCATGCAACCATTTCGTTTTGGAGCGGCTTTCGAGTTTCGTTTAATGAAAAAGCCCGTAAGGGATAAACACGTCTTACTATATACATTTAAAATCCTTCTCATTATGTACCATACGACTTAATTTTACAAAAAAATAATGACTCGGTAAAGGGAGAGTGGTGGGAGTTAACTTCAGAGATATATTGAGGGAAACTGACCTCACATAAATACATAGGATAAGGGTAGGCTGATGATGATATATCGAAGGAAACCTAATAATTTTTTTTGGGAAAATTCTCAGTAACGCCCAATAAACTCATACCAGTGGCCCCCCACGAAGGATCACTAAAGTTAATGAGAAAAGATTATACAAACAAACTCACCCGGTAGTGTTGGCCCATCCGATGCGGAGATGCGGCATCATGTGCGTGGTCCTCTCGATGTGGTCCATGGTCACTTCGAAGTACCATTTCTGGTACACCGCGGACCCTTCCACGCGGCCCACGAAGATGTTTGGCCGAACACTTGTTTCAAATAAATAAAAAAATTAAGAAATAAAAAACCATTTATGACAGTCATAGAGACTATTGTGGCCAGTACAACACATTTATTTTTGTCAATTCTGTCTGTTCTGTCGAAGGTTGACTACAAGTATTCTGAAGGGGCAGTTTAGTTACTGTCTGTCAAGTGAAGAAAATAAATGAACGCTCTGTCTCCTGTTGGCCGGCAACACTGAGGGTTTATCAACCAATCTTGACCATTCGATTTGGTATTGCAATAAAAAAATTCAAACAATTAAAAATAGACTGAATCCGTGTTGCAGGCTTTATATGGCACATATTTCAGGCGCTAGCCCCTGAGTGTGTGCATAAACTAAGGTAATAAGTAGTTAAATAATACTTGTAAAAAGAAAATAAACGATTTTTGATTATTATTTTACGGAAATAATAGAGTTTGTGTGTAAATCTTGCATGTTTAATTTCACGTATTTCCATTAGTTCCACAGAGTTGAAATTTTACTGAAGATTCGGTGAAACCTAAATCAAACTGAAAAGTGGAATCTCACCTGGACACGTGATCAACTAATTGTGTCTGTAGCAACAAATTCTTCCCAGGTAACAAATAATCGCAGATGTTATTCTGTGAGGACCTCACAGCCACTCCATTACCGACGCAAAGAGAACACAGTACGTCTAGGACTTTCGGGTCTCGACCGTGCTTTTCTAAGAGGGAAATGATGACTTTTATGTGTTCGTCCTGTAAATAAATTATTACATTAATTTATTATGCGTAGGATGATTTATTGGGGATAGGATATAAATTTTAGTAGTACAGACGGTAGAAACAAAGAGAAAGAAAACTGAAGACGACGAACTGCCGTAGTGGGTTTGTGACGGATCGCTGAAGTGGCATTTTTCACACACATACCCGCATCATGTTGAGCGCCTCAGGCGAGTCGATGAGCACGCAGTGCAGCACGTCCAGCATGCCGGTGCCCTCGCCCGACGCCTGCGACCCGAGGCGGGAGAACAGCCAGTTCAGGCGGTTGGAGTTCGCGAACTGAGCGCAGTTCGTGTGGTTGCCTTTGATTATGGCCGCTGGGGAACGACACATTCGCATTTTACACACTATACTTGTTATATATTTTGTATTTAATTGTGTGATACGTTTTTTATTTACATATTTGTTATCATTATTTTGTGTCGTGGCGTTTAATTTTTGGCAATAAATGTTCATTCATTCATTCATTTGTTTATTTATCCCAACTAATAACCAAATATTATAAATGTGAAAGTAATTTTTTTTGTTTGTTACCTCTTTACGCATTATCTACTCGATCGATTGTTATAAAATTTGGTATATGCCTAGAAAATAACCTGGAATAACAAATAGGACACTTTTTATCCCGAAATTCTCACGGGAGCGAAGCCCCGGGGTGCAGCTAGTTTATCATCATTTTGACATGACATACCGCGTGTCATTACTAGCTGAACCCTAATGTGATAACGCTTAACACGAGTTATGTATTTGGTATAGATAATAATGCCATACATATGAGTTTACTCAAAGTTCAATTGAATATGTCCAACATATGGCTTCTGACTTATATATTTTTCACAAAATACAGTGCAAATGATGTTAGCACCACCCCAAAGTAGTACCCATTAAGACATGAAACTATGGGGTAATATTCACTAAAGCTGCAAGCTACTAGCATTTCAGAACGACCACTGCTGAGAAGAAATGCGGAAAGAAACTCATTTAAACCAAAAAGTCCTAACCAGAAAGGCTCATCATGCTTTTAAATACATATATGAATATATTTCCTAACAACATCAGTACACATAAGGCGTCCAAATCAAAAGGGACCTTATGGCGGCTGGCACTTATAGATCTTTATAGCCGTTGTTCGAATACAAAACAGCGGCAATAATGGCGTAAGTGCCGGGCGCCATAAGGTCCCTGTTGATTTGGACGGCCAAATATTATAATTGTGATTGAGGGCTGAAAATAAATTATGTAAATAATCTATATATACAAGTGAAGGGAGAGGAACATTTATGCGAAAACAAGCTAATGCGAAAACTTGGTCTATGCTTACCAAGCAGTTGATATAGATATCCAGAAATCATTTCCCAACTTTGTCCAGACTCGTCCCCCGCCAAGAATCCGGCGAGGAAACCCTGGGAGGTGATGACGTTGATCTTGTCTATGGCTTCTAGAATGAGATTCAGAATGCCTTCCTCTTGGAACAAGTCTTGGCGGTTGCGGAGCGCGCGGAATTTGTTCTGTTTCTCTTCGTGTTCTGAAAACGATTTTTATTATTATTATGTACATTTTAGTGGAAGGAACATGGGGAATATGGGGAAGGAACATACAGAAAGACAAAAAAAAATGGATTGGCCTCTATTAGTCCCACAAAAGACCGCCCATAATTATTATTCTGTAATATTCTCCTATTTACAGACATAACTCACTTACAGTTTTATTATATGTATAAATTACCTATCATAAAATATAACTTACCCATATCTTCGTCAGGCTGTGCGAAGTAGTTGATCAGATCCTCCAGACACATGACCATCTCGCCCAGGTTGACCGACGCGAAGAACATGGAGTGGCGACGGTTCTCTTGCAGGGTTTCAAGGCCGCTGTTAACAGGTATTTAAATTGTTGACAAAATAACACAATGTTGGTTCGAACTATTTCCTCTCTCTTTCCTCTATTTATCGCGTTATAGTAACTGCCTCAGCAATCGAGTGGCGGAACCCAAAGTCCGCTTTTCTAATTTTCTCCTAAACTTCGCGAGATAGAGAGAGAAAAAGAGCGAGAAGAGAGAGAGAGAAAGAGCGAGAAGAGAGAGAGAGGGAGAGTAAATAACTTACTTGATAAACTTGGTGAAGAGAGAAGAACATTTTCTAATAACTCGGGCGGTTCTGGACTCTTCTTCCTGCGACCTTGAGAAGTCCAGTCCGTCGTCCATCTTGCCTTCCTCGTGGAGTATTGCCTGCTTCTCTTCCACCTTGCCAACGCCTTTCTTCTTTGTCTCGTATGACTATAATAATAACGAATTATTTTTTTACAAAAATGTCATTTTTGCCACTAGCTTTTATTGTCGTGTCTGTAAACGGTTGAGGAGTTCCCAGGTTTGAAGTCGATCCGGGCTGAATCATGCTTATATCATATCGGGCCGGTCATGCTTATCATAATAATACATTGTCATGGAAACTGAAGCGACGTGGGACATTTAACGCTGTAGGTCAACTGGACGTAGGAGAAATCTACTTGCAAGATTTGATTACAGAATGGGACAGGTGAAACTAAAATAAAAGCTTGTAAAAAACATATGTTGACAATTTACAGTCTTTATATGTTGGCTAGACGGGGAAGTCGACCACTGGCATTATTCCCCGTATTAATATGTACTGTATGACGCCGAGCAACAGCAGTTTACGGGAGTTAACTATGCTAACAGCATTACAGTATTATTGTGTGAATGATGTGTGTTGTGTGAATGAGAATTGGTTAACCTTATAAGAGAGCCACAGCCCAGTCTCTGAATGCTGCACGATGACAGTTGAATCGCCGTACTTGATGATGGGCGCTCCAATTACTTCGAGGTCCTTATCTTCAAGCACCACTTTCTGGTCGTCTTTCTCTTGTCGGAGACAGAAGGCGCATGATGCTGTTGTGGCCTCCTCTCTAGAAAATAAGATTAGGATTTGTATTTATTTAATTACTAGCTTTTGCCTGTGGCTTAGCCCGCGTACCTTTGTGGTTTCGTCCGCTCAAAACTTACTATTGTTGTCACCTCGGGTTCTAAAACACGTTTCGCGATGAAATCAATATCAGATTTTTAGTTAGAACATCCGTATAGCGGAAGGTCTAACTAAAAATCTGCTGTGATTGTGAAACTGTGAAAATCACATCGAATTCTATTAGTTTTTGCGTGACGCAAGAACAAATATACAGACAGACTAAAATTTTTTATTGTCTATTCTCTGAATGTGACATTTTACTTTGACGTTTGTCCCTGAGAAATACTGTAATGGTGCTCACTTATTTTTCCTAATAAATGGAATTTTGTATTTCTTCCCACAATTATACTCCCATAACAAGTCTCGAACTTACCTTGGGGCTAAACACAGTCACACAGTCTATGTCATTTCTCCATATAATCCAACCTTAAATCTATATCGACTCACCTGCTGACCAAATAGAGCTCGTTCTGGTCATTGACCCCCAGATACCGGCCGGTGGTGATGTGCCGGATCCTCATGGGGTGGTACCAGTTGATGAACCCGCCCGCCCACTTCGTGCGGGCCAGCTCTAGCCGCCACAGCGAGCGCGCCTGCGACATCACTGACCCGCCTTCGTACACCACGATGCTGTTGGCAAATGTTGTGCACTTTTTGTGATGGGTAAAAGATGTTAAACTCGCGTCAGGACACGTGATCTGATCGAAAATTCGTAAGATGTCAAAAATGCACAACGTTAATATTCAAGTGTTCACTTCTGCCGGCACTCCCGGAATGCAACACGTTTTTTTAATTACAAATTTTATCTCTCTCACTATCTCTCAAATGAGAGAGAGAGAAAGAGATATATATATCTCTGCGTCTGCGAGCGTGTTTCCGGTTCCTTTTACAGCCGTTGAACGTCGGAGCCCAGGGTCCGATTTCTACTTTATCGTCTCGCACTTCGCACGTCGTCGGCATCTCTAATTTCATCTATTACCGATTTATTAATAAACATTTAATTATCTGATTAGGCTTGGAGTGGAAATAGTTTATCTTTATTTTGTCCTTCTCTCTCTTTTCAGTAGGTATTTGACATTGAAAGAACGAGAAAATAACGTTTTTATTAATAAGGTTAGAGACTAATGACTACCTACAAACTTGTCTGACCCTAAACTAAGTTTGTAGGTTTGTAGGTAGTTTGAAACGAGAGGAAGAGAATCCAGAGACAGACTGTAGTATAAGCCGTCTAAATGAGCTTCTTTTTTTTATTCAGGTAACAACATATATTGCATACGAAGAAAAATAAGTGTGTGATTGTGAAGAAAAATAATCTTGTGTCAAACTAGTATGACAATATAACTTCAAATAGCATAGGGTAATTTTATCCCGGAATTCCCACTAGAGCAAAGCCCAGAGACGCAACTAGTGTTCGAAATAAAGATACTCACTTCAACCCCCCTTCTTTAGTCCACGTGCTGGGTATGGTGAGGCACTCGTCTCCTCCGTGGAAGAATCTAAGCACGTCCCCCCCAAATACGTAGCCCACGTACTTCATGCGCGAGATACCTGAAATTTATTTATTTAATTTAAAAACTTGACTGTACAAAATAATGAAAAAGTATGCACACACGTAGAGGCCTGTCCCGGCTTCGCTCGGGTAAAGTCATAATAAAAAGTAACATATGTTACTCCTGAAGGTTTCGTCTATCTCTGTGCCAAATTATATCAATATTGGCTCAGTAAGTTTTGAGTTTATTCATTGCAAATAAAAATACGAATCTTTCCTCTTTATAATATTAGTATGGTATTGTGGACCTAACTGAAATATTTAAGGAATGTGAAAGACAATAATCAATTTTTAACAAAAATGATATTTTTGTATTAATACATCTGACACAAGTGCTAGGGGTACTATGTCAAAATACCTCAAGTCAAAAGTCGTCAACGCGTGTAGACGCTGGTGTTGCAGGCCACCATAGACTACCTTGAACACTCGCCATAAAATAATAGCATACATGGTTTTTTGCTTAAAATATAATTGGCACAATCTGGTTTTAACAATCACATACTCGATAAGATAGAAATATCATACCTGTTCCGTACGGCTGCACCGACCAATGAGTCACGTGGAACGACGCGTTTACAATCGATACTTCGTTTTCTTTTGTTGTGTGCTGGAAATTTGAGTAGCATGTAATTTTACGTTCAGAAATTATTAGATACAGTGAAAAGTTAAAGTTAAAATCAATCAATACTAATTTAACTCAGTGACACTAAACGTCGATGGCTGGTGACAAATGAGTTGGTTTCTTCGAAACCAGAGAAATAGGCATTTATTATAATTTATTTAAGCGATAATTTGTAACACTAGCTGTTTTACCGAAAATACGGTAGCTAAAACGAAAATAAAAATAACATTCCGTCACTTTTTCTCAAGAAAACTGAACATAAAGAGAACATAAACTAGTAGTTTGTAGTTTTGGTAAATATCAAAATTAATTTAGAATATGACGTGAAAAGTGCCTGTGAAGGCCTAATTTCTGAATAAATGATTTGATGATTTGATTTAAACCACATACTTTGTCTACACTAAAATTAAATTTGGTTTTAAAAACTCGCACTAAGGCCAACGAAAATATTTAACATTTTCTCACCAAATATCTCTCGGTAGCTACTGACACCAGAATCAGGTCATCACCAACTCGCACTTTTTCACCCTCAGACCTAGAAATAGAAAAATATTCTAAGTTTATTTTGTATGGTAAACTTAACCTTATCACATAAAAATAATAATGTCTACTTTCTAATTGGCCAAATTAGATATTTATTTCTAATGTCAAAAACTAAAACTTATATGGGGCGTCATAGTTTAGCTGTCAAAATGTATTCAAATGTACTATAATCAGAACAAAAAATAATTTATATATTTTTAATGAAACTAACGAATGAAAGTCTCTCTCTCTCATGTCTGCATGATCCCGGTTTCGTTTGGGGTAGTCGAGCCGCGAAGCCCGAGGTCAGCGTAAAAAAAACTGTCGAAAAGTGATATTTAAATAGCGCGTTTTTTTTATTTAAACACCTTTATGAATTTTTTTTTTATCCAGTTACATAGCCAATTAAGATCAATGAGATGAAATCGTAGCGTCGGTAAATTAAACTATATCACGTAGGTAATAGAGTTTACCTTTGTTTACTGGCGGGGTGCAGAGTCCACCAACAGGCCTCTCCTTGGGAATGCTCTTGAAGACCCACATCGAAGGCCAGCTTATCTTGAGACGATGACGTGGATAGACATGCAAGGTACTGTAAAAAATAGAATTGTTAAATGTTAGTCAATTTGTATTATAACTAAATGGCTCTGTGAGCTGTAGACTTCGCAAGCTTACACAGATTGACGATAGAAAGAACAGCATAGTATGTTTATCATGAAATATTACGCCGATACGCCCTTCCATGAGATCTAGTAATATTCGAGTCGATTATGGATAATGAGACTTCAGATGAGATGAGATAAACTAAAATCTCACCTGTGGCGTGTGATCCTTAAAATATGACCAGTCCATATACTCCCATGAATGTCGTACGAGGCGACTAAGGGACACAGTCTTGGCAGAGCTGATAGTCATAGGTATTCCCAAAGAGGTGTTGGCGTTAGCGGCCGATCGTAAATTCACAGCCGAATCTCAAAATTGTATGGATTTACGGTGACCCCGAGCTTCGCGGCCTCACAGCCCCGAATGTGAACGAGTACGGGATGAGAGAGGCAGATAGAGATATAGTAAGGTCTCACCATGTCACTGTTGAGATGTCGCAACAATATGGCATTGCCGTATAACAAAGTCCTGTGACCAGAACCAGTACCCTTACCCTGAAACAGAGAAAGCAACGTTATAGTGGTTGTGAATTTTATTTGAGGTCATTTTTGTGATGTAACAGGTGATACTGTTATTAGATTTCCAATAAAATTATTATTTTTTAATTTTAAATCTTTTCGTCTCCATCATTATGGGAAGGGCCCGCGGAGCACACTTTAAGAAATACTGTACAAAACTGTATAGCGAATTTCTTCTGTATTACTATAGGTAAATTATACAAACAATAGTTAAATATTCATGAGATATTAGCATATAGAACGAGAGTATCACTAAATATTTATAAGAAATATATAGTGTTGGTTGAAATTACACTAACACGACAAAATAGTGGGTATTTACTAACCAGATTTCGATGAAATTTTATACATGGGTAAAGTGCTTTTTATCCTGAAATTCCCAAATAGCGCAACTGGTATTATAAAAAAAAAAAAACTTAAAAACGCAATGATAGGCATTCGCTTAGCGTAACCCATTTCATTCATCAACTTACGTAAATAAATTTAGAAATGGTAAAAAAAATCGCCCATTCAATACAAACATAACAAATTATGCAAGATTCATGACTTTGAAACCAGTCGAGTGTCGAGTTATCGTAAAAATTGCTTTTGAAGAAAAAAAAAAAACAAACTTTTAGGTATACGATATATAATATTGTTTTTTTTTTAATCATTCTTCGAAAAAGCCATAACTTTCATTGGAAATTTTCATTGGGAATTTGAAGTATGAATAATGCATGAATAATATAATATTTTCATTTGTGTCGAATGAAATGTTAATTATTATCATAATTAATGTTAATTTCATAGTTATTATTTTATGGAGCGATTTGAAAACGCGGAAAAGTGCCAATTTTAAGTTAGAGTTGAAAAACAGTCTTAAATAAATAAATGGACAACACTTAGCGGCCCATAAACAGCTCGTATCGCGGGTCCTATGGGTACAAGTACAGAAACTGACAAAACACATCCAGAGCCGTAAACAAACATCTGTAATCATAAAAAATATTTGCCCACGCTGGGAATCGAACCCAGGACAAGTAGTCAATCGTGGCGAAGTCTAGTGAGATTTGACGACCTCCGTGGCGGAAGTATTTCCTTTCTCGGCAGCTCAAATCATCAATCTATTTTGTATGACTAGTGAAAAACACAATCTAGTCAAATCACTCCATAAAGTATTTAATTAAAGTTAAATTCTACAGCAGACAGTAAAAATCATTGTCAAGTTAATAAAGTTCATAGAAAACAATTTTAGACATACCTTTATTAATGTTTAGTTAGAGAATGATTGATTAGACGAGATTCCATCTCGGTGTTTCTGAAACTCATCCTAATTTTTGGTTTTCATGGCCGTGGGAAATTAAGATTTATAACTGTACTATAATGCAAAATTTAAAAAGGAAATGCAAAATTTAAATTTCTGTAACATACACATACAAGCGTATACTCTTGTAGACGATTATATGTGTATATCTAAGTCACAATGGAGTTTGTCCCTTCTATGCCCTACCATTCGTAAATTTTTGTAAAAATGTATTCACAAATGCCATCAAAACAAGGGATATATTTAAAAATCATCAATTCAAAAGTAAAAAAATCTTTTAATTTTTTTTGGTGTTGCAGACTTACATAGGCCGCGATTACATGCCTTTTCGCCTGCTATGAAGTATAAATAAAACAAATGGTACAATAAAGTTGGAAAAAGAATAATAAATAATAATAAAAAGCATATATATTAAACGACAGGTATCAAACGCGCATCCCTTTTTTTATCCCAGACGTTATGTGCGCGTTTAATACCTGTCATTTAATATATAATTATGCAACGTGAAAGTTTAAAAGTATAATAAGGAAGAAAATTAATCATCATTATAATATATCTCGAGATGGATTCTTGTCACGAAAAGTGGTGTCAGATTTTAAAAATTTAGAAAAAAAAATGCCGATGCGAGCGACCAATCGAAAGCATGCATTTTACCGGACATTCGGCTAATACTCACTAAATTTTCTTTTCCCTGCAAAAATTTAAACACCACGACGATACTTACTTATATAGATAAATATTATTCACAATAGGATAGTGTTAACACAATAATCGAATTGAGAGATTTGATTTTTAAAATCTTTTTATTTTTAAACCAAGTTTAACTAGTGTTTAGTGACACAGGTAAGAAAACATGTTATTTATTACATGCAGTCTTCAGATTTTAAATTAAATATTTGTTTTCTTTTTACAATATTGAAATATATTTTCACACTTTTTTTAGTAAATATATTTTGATTTGTAAACCAAGACTGCAGTATAGTTTATAAGAAAATAATAAAAAATAAACTTGTCTGCTCACCTGTACCGAAAATATTATTTGTGAACAAGATATACAAAATTGAGGAAGGTATTCGACTGTTAATTTAACAGATAACATTTATTGTAATCAATGTACATTTTGACATACATCATAAGAGACAATCAATTTGTGATATACTTACAGTTTCGGAACCGGCAGCCGTCACCAATTCTTGGAGAGCTCTCACCGACAGCGCCTGTGGATAAATATTAAAAAGTGTAAGATAAATATATTTTTATTAACATTGCCGTATTGTCAAATCACCAAGTTATATGGGTCCGAGGCAACACGCAAAATACGAAATTTTATGTAAATTACGATGGCACGCAGGTTAACATTAGCGTAAAAGTTGATTGTGGCAACCAACCCTATGTGTTACACATCTCCCGGGACCGACACAACATCGAAACTTGATTACACCAATTTATTCCACAAGGCCGGGACGCACCGGGAACTATCGTGTTATAATATCGCTTTCTCTCTCTTCAACTGTTTCATTTTTTCGTATTTTGAATTAATATTTTGCAGTACGCACGCGAAATTGGCAATTTCATAATAATTTTATCCTATAATTATAAGAATGTGTTCCGATGGCACGTGCCAATTAGGGATGCCGACGACCGTACGAAGTGGAGACGCAAAAGTAGGAAAGCGGACCCGGGGACTCGAAGAAAACGCTCAGATGAGAGAGAGAGAGAGAGAGAGAGAGAGAGAGAGAGAGATAATATTTTCTTATCATGCATAAAAAATTTGAATTTAAGCTGAAGTATGTTTTGTACACGGAAAATATTAACTTACCTGTTCAATGACAAACACGCACTGAGACAGATCGGGTGGTATGTTCTTATCAGCTATATTCTCCAGGAAGCAGTGTCGGTTGCCGAAGCCCTCAGCAGCAAGGCAGACACGCTCGCCCGTCGCCGTGCACGACAGGCACACCATGTCTTCCTGTGAATAAAATTAATCAATCGTAACACAGGTTATATAACAGACATTATACACTGGCGGCCCGCCAAATAAAAAATTGCCTATGTCACTCCTGAATGTTTGGTCTGTCTCTGTGCCAAATTTCATCAAAATCGGCCCAGTAGTTTTTGAGTTTATTCATTACAAACAAACTCGGACTTTTGGACTCGTTCAAATGATCCTACTTTTATTTTTTCTACTAAAACTTTTTATTACCGAAATTTATACTATACCGAAAGTTGGTACATACATATACATAGAGTCAAGTATAACTTGAACTGGGAGTTGCTCAGAAAACAGATAGCCTTCACCCATATGCAGCGTTAAATTCTTTATAGCTAGTGTCGACTGTATATTCTATTTACTGCCTTTTAACGTTACACGATGTCAAGGTTTGTGCAACCCACTTAAAAAAATCAATCTTATAAAACTCGCATTTTTGGAAGCTTGTCTATACATATAACTATAAGTGGGCTATGTATAAACATAGTTATTATACATAGGAGATATTAAAGAAAAATAAATATGAGGTCTTATGGGGACTAATAGAAGCCAAAACATTTTTTTTAGAATTTTCGTCTGTTTCTCGCGCATGTTTGTTCACGCATCGCGCAAAAACCACTAAATGGAATTTAATGTGTTCTTATAGTTGTATAGTGGGAGGTCTAACTTAAAATCTGGTATAGGTTTCATCGCGATACATTGCTTAAAACCCGAGATATTAACAATAATAAGTTATGAGCGGACGCACGAAATAAACGCGGGCGAAGCCGCGGACAAAAGCTAGTTATAATTATATATATATATATATATATTAGTAGGTTGATAATACCAAATATATGTGGTTACATATAATATTCAGGCACAGGCGAAGTGTCAAATTGAAGGACTTAACATCAAAGGATATAAAGGGCTATTAGGATCTGTGAGAGAATCGTTTTTCTTGAAGAGCTACACAATAAAGGGACCAAAGAAACTGACTGATACTCTCGAATTTCAGTTGGAGAGATGCTTGTGTGACAGGGTTGTCGTTTGTTATTTTTATTTAATTGCATCAATAACTGATTTATTACTGGCCGCCCGTTCTGGCTAGGTAGGGTAAAAATATAACAAATTATACTCGTACAGCTAAAACTAACTCCGACTTTTTGTAATATTTATGTAAGGATAGTAAATCAAAAAATTTGATAGTAATGCCGCTTTATAAAGTAGATGGATTACTGTGCATAAAATAAAACATCAGTATTAAAATTAATAATTCCAACGAAAGATATACCGCGGGTAAAACCGCGGGGGGCAGCTGCCCCTAGTAGCCTGCTAGTAATATATAGTAAGAATAAGAGAAAATAAAATATCCTTTTCGTTTTCTAAATTTTCTAAAAGAGAATTATCGTTTGCTCTTCTTTCAATTTGTTCGTTTCGCGATACAAAAGTGTCCATCCGTATTCGCAATTTAATTTGATACTAGCGTTTGTGATAGGGTTGCCAGTAACGTATAAATGGAACAAATAATATTTTGGAAAGATAAATACGAGTGTACACAATTTATTAACGCTTTGTTGTACGAGTGTAATACGCAAATTATATTTATTTAAAATTTTTGCACAAAATACAATTTACAAAAGTACAATAGGTGCACCTATTGTATTTTGTGCAAAAATTTCTTGGATTTAATGCTAAATAAGTTTTGTAATTTTGTGCAATAAAGTTTTTAAATAAATAAATAAAAAATGTACGGGACGCTCCCAACATTTCAATACTATTCGGTTTTTGCTATTTTCGGTGTTTACTAATTCGAATTTTGAAATCGGTGTGAAACGAAAATCATAGACTTAGCCAGCAGTTCCAGTCCAGCGGTTTTCCGATTGACAATTGTATTAGGTTTAAATTATGGCAATATCTTGATAGTGGCAACCCTAATGGCCAACAAGTGGGTCTTCGTCCGTCCAATTACCGGCCCCATTCACGCGAAAGCTCTCCATTATAACAGTTTTTTACGAAAACTCACAAAACTATCGCGTTTATTGAAATACTGTTATTTTCCCTCGCCACATTTCACAAAAGTTATATTAGAGTCGGGGATATCATAAAATTTTATATTCAATTATTGAAAACTTGGTGTAATATAAGCCTAAGGGACACTTATTTACGAATCGTAAAATATATAACTACAATTCCGTACACGTCGTAACATGTGTGTCAGGTACAAAAATAAATCTTAAATTAGTCATAATTCTGGCAGACTCTGCCAAAATACCACCAGATGTCGAGAAGGGAACATGAATCATTATAACCATTCAGGAATTGGGATTTTCACTAGTTCACACAACTGTCTAGGACCGATTTATGTGACACAAAGACTCTAAGTATATCCTCATCAACCAATTTAATGTTGCCAACCACTATGTGAGTCAAGGTAGGGTCAAAAGCCTGTGGTGACAAACTGAGCCATTTCGTCTTTTAGTTGTATTTGCAGCTAAATGGAGCAGTAGTTAGTGCATTGACCCATATTAAGTCGCTTTCGCAATGGTGGGTCTTTGGATGGATGACCAAATATATATTATGCCGAGGTCCTCTGTGCCTCGAAAGGCACGTTTGGCCGTTGGTCTCTGCTATATAGCATATTAACTGTTTATCCTCGAGAACAGTTTTATTTTTGTATTAAAATGGGATTGGGATAGTTGGAAAATATCCATAACGCATTTAAAATACACACAGCGCCATCTAATGTTTTTTTATAACATTAATTGGGATATATGCAGGCTTTAAAACTCTCCATTCCGCATGGGGCCCGCGTGTTGGTTCACGGCCCACATTTCTTATTGAGCTGATTTATGCCTGTGCCCAGTAGTGGAGATATTAAAATTACTGATGATAATGTATTTGCAGTTAATAAAACCAACCAACAATTTTGTGTGTGACTTGAAGTGAGTACAGTCGGGGTCAATTAAAACTTATCCCTCTGTGAGTTAGTCAGATAAGGGGTTAGGTATATCTGCCCTCGACTGTACTGCAGAAATATAACAATTTCTTTTCACTTCGCCGCAGTCAGATAAAAATAGATAGACTCACCGTACGCAAAAATGAAACATCATCTTGCTCGCTCGCTCCTCCTTCCGCTTCCGCCATTATGTCCGAGTTTTATCAATTTCTGTAGTCTCCTAACACATTACTGGTCCTCTTCAAATGCATAACTGAAAAGAAAAGTAAAAGTGATTAGGGAAATAATTTTAGCAGGGTCATACAGTGCTTTAATACCAATCCTACTAATATATAAGTGTGAGGATGTACCTATGTGTGTATGTTTGTTACTCTTTCACGCAATATTTGAAACACGGTTGAATATAACCGGAATTTGTGACACGTTTAAGACATGGCCTACAACAATAATAAACTTTTTCTTAAAATTCGAGCTGAAAACAATATACTTGACACACAAAATAGTGTAAAAACAAAGTTTGAAATTACACCTCAAATAAAAGTAGACCCAAAAGAAAATTGCATCTTATATCAACTTATATCCCTGCATATACAATAAAGTTCCGTGGATATAAGACGGCCAACAGGTAGCTGATTTACGACCCACCTCGAATAGAGCCAGGGCTGGTAACTGCAGCTCTGTATATATAATTTATGTTATTTTTTTATTTTATTCGTTTAGAAGATTATCGGCGAAACAGATAACGTAGAAATATGTATAAATAAATGGATGGAAATTATACTGAAATGGAAACATAAGGCCGAGGCGATGGGGAATCCACTAATATTATAACGGTAAAATTTTGTGAGCATGTTTGTCACTTCTTCACGCTTAAACGGCTAGACCAATTTTTATGAAACTTGGTATTGAGGTAGATATATCTTGAGCTCTTTTTATCACAAAAGTACGCGATTCCCGTAGAATTTGGTTAAACATTCTGACAGTCGATGGCGCTTTATAAAGTGTGGCATTAATGATCTTTTCTATTTTTTCCTAAGAAATACTTGAAATAAATAGATAAAAGCAAAATAAATAAAAAAATTGCTTTGTGAATTGAAAAAAAAAACTATACACTTGATAGTGATTAATCAAATTACACGTACGTTTTACAATTTTGCAAAAAGCTTATCTTAATCACATTAGCATGGGTCATTAAAATTCGCACGCGATTTACAAAAGTGACAACCTTAATGTATGCAGAGGTATCTACGTACATAAAGCCCTACTTTGTGAGGGGCAAAACGGTAAACTGTTATGTAGGTAAAACTGTTTAGCAGGGTTGTGAAGATATTCAAATTTAAGTAAATACTTAAAACAAAACATTTTTATTAATGAAAATAAGGGTCACTCACGTGCGATTATCGACAGCAAAGTGGACTATAGTTTCAATAATGTCCATTTCTCACGTTAGTTGAAATCAAAACACATTTATGTACACTATCGATTAGTTTTGCCGAACTATCGATAGGTTTTCATTTGAAAAGGCCCACATTATCGATTGTACTATCGACTATTATCAGCAAGTTATAAAATTTAAAAATAGCACCGCTTATACGCTATTGTACTTATCGTTAAAAAGACTTGTGTAGCAATTTTGGTATCGGGTCGCAAAGTATGAACTTTGAGACACTTTTATGACGCGATTACAAATAAACTGTACGAGTAAATGACTACGTAGCCGACCCATCAAGCTACGCAGCCGATCAGCGATAAAATTATGCAACAAATTTTTTTTATATAAAAATGACATTTTTGCCATAAGCTTTTATTGTTGCCAGAGAGATCGTATTGCATTCAACTCGTGACAAAAAACAATTATTAGTGGAGTAAACCGCTGAGGAGTTCTCTGGATGGGAGCCGATCCTGGGTGGATGGCGGGTGGTGGGATGGATTCCTTACATATACTGGAAGCGCGTGGAAATTATAAACTCAAATTTTATATAGAACAAGAGGAAGTAAAGATTTCAATATAGACAGACGGGACAGGTGAAATTAAATAGCTTGTATCAAATATATATTTTTCAAGTCTTTCGCGTAACTTCTATTCTACATATCCAGACTAAACTAATATTATAACTTTCATGGTTAACAGTTGTGTAGGAATGTGGGTAGTTTCGAGATTGAATAAAGTCAGTCTAACCTACCGAGAACGTCAATTAAACACCAGCAAAAATTATTTTTTTATGATTATATATATTTTTCAAACACAGGATATTATGTGAAATAGTATAAATGCATGTAGAATAATTTGTTATTTTTTAAACAATGGGGTTTGTTGGAATTGGGTAGTTTCGACATTGAATAAAGTCAGTCTATCCCACGAGCTGGTGCTTAATTAACGTTCCCTTTATATCACAAAATAATACATAACAAGTTGAATTGATTTTCATGAAATGTGGACACATAGGTAACATTATATATGTATGCGGTTGATATATAACATGGAAACTAGCTAAACTAATAATGCAGCTAATCGTTTTCCCAACAAATGGACAAAAACAATCATACTCAGTTCGTTGACCCATCCATAAGAGAGGAAGGGGCAGATCGAATCGTAACAGACAGGGATAATAAAATTTCGGCCATAATTGTTATACTATCCGCGCTTTGGAGCTTCGTTACCACAGAAATTTCGGGACAAAAAATACATTATGTGCTTTATGCTATGTGTTCTTGTTTATATTCTACTCATATACGAGATTTCATCAACATTTGTACAGTAGATTTTTTTTGTGAAAACATACAGATAAGTATACTAGCTTTTATCCGTAGCTCTGCCCTTTGTAATCTGTTTGTTCCAGGTTACTCTCAAAAAATGTCATCAAAATCGGTTTAGTCACAAAACCGACATGATTGACGGACAACAGAGAGTTTTTGCATTTATGTTATAAGTATAGATAAGTATATAAGTTAATTCTGGAATTGAGCCAGGGAACCGAACCTGCGCACCTGTCTATCCGGGATCATATGCTGTTTACTATTTTTTACATAGGTAAAAAGTAGATAATTTGCGTCAGCCTAACACTGTTATACCTAGCTAACGCAATCCCACCCCGCTGAAGATCGCGGTCGTTACATGAAATCGAATACACTTTCTTGAAAATGGATTATTTGGTCTTACCCCAATGAGAAAAATACATACCAATTCTTGAGGCATTTACCATTTACTAGAAATTTCATTCTAATTCGATTTTCTTTCGAAAATCTTTATCAAAATTCCGGGCATTTACATATTCTAGTCACAGCCCCAGATAGATGACCGAAATTCCTGACATGTCGTGTGAAATACCTAATGTAGGTACTCTGACAATGTGACAACCCTTTATGTGGATTTTCAGCCCACATCCCTAAACATACATGTCATAAGTCATAGGTATGGCATAAGGCATATTAGTCGATGCTTTTGTAACATTTTTTTTGCCCACGTTACACATTAACTTCCGCACAAAATCGCAGGAATGAAAATCAGCGTTATCTCCAAAAAACTATTGTTGCGGATATCAGAAGCTGAGCTGAGATATTTGTTTGTCAACTTATTATTTCAAAGTGTATCTCTTAAACTAAAATAAATATTATAATATGTTAAACTATGTAATACTATGTTTGATAATAAAGTGTTTTTTTATAATAATTTGTGAAACCGGACTTGTTTGATACAAAAAGGGCCATCCAGGTGTGACATGGATGATCAAGATTGTGCGAAGTGAAGTGTAATTTGGAGGAGGTTCGGGAGTGAGGTGGACTGAAGACAGCTGTCCCGAATATGTTTTACTTTTTAACCCCCGACGCAAAAAGAGCGGTGTTATAAGTTAAGTTAAAGTTAACCGATAAGTGTGTCTGTCTCTCTATGACGTTCCTGAGTGTCATAGGGTATGTAGCGGAGCTTCGTGACGCGACTAGTTGTCATTAAAATATAAGTAGCATTGATCCTAACTAATGTTACTTATAAATGCGAAAGTTTTTTTTTTATTATTTGTTTGTTACCTCTTCTCGCTCTATCTACTCAACCAATCTTCTTGAAATTGTGCATACATGTAGTCTGAAGTATGGAGAAGGACATAGGGTACCTTTCATCCCAGAAATACAACTGCTCTAGTGGGAAAATAACGCGGGAGAAGCCGCGGGCAAAAGCTACTATTTCTATAGGCCTTACACGTATTTAATAAATAAATAAATAAATATATTGGGACAAATCACACAGATTGAGCTAGTCCCAAAGTAAGTTCGAGACTTGTGTTATGGGATACTAACTCAACGATACTATATTTTATAATAAATACATATATAAATAGACATCCAAGACCCGAGCCAATCAGAAAAAGATCATTTTCCATCATGACCCGACCGGGGATCGAACCCGGGACCTCTCGGTTCAGTGGCAAGAACCTTACCACTGCGCCACCGAGGTTGTCAAATTTTGTTTGACGTCTAGTCTACAAGTCCATCGTTCATCCAACGTAAACAAGTTTCATCGCCAAAGTACACGACACCGCTCGTCCTTGACGACTAACGTTAATGTAGTGTGTACAGTCACCTGCATGTTAAGTTACCCTCCTACCCTTAATGATGAGGTAATAGGGACTTTGCATTGAATTTTGATGGGTTCATGTGCTTTCGGCTGTAACAGACAGTTAGGGTAAACACAGCTGAGCGATTGCCCTGAGCGTTGTGTATAAAAGGGCGCTTCAGGTATTCGAATGACTTAGATCAGGCAACGCCTGGCCACCCTATAATTACAGATTTTTATTTGTTGTACAAATACTGGTTGTTCTATAAATCAAATTTCATTATCTATAACCGACCCATTTTATTTACTCTTCAATTTTAATTATTAATCCAATTTTTTCTTAAATAGAAGGGACAAATCACACAGATTGATTTAGCCCCAAACTAAGTTCGAAACTTGTTTTATGGTATACTAAATAACGATATATTCTATAACATATACATATATAGATAAACACCCAAGACCCAGGTCAATCTGAAAAAGATCATTTTCCATGTTGACCTGACCGGGGATCGAACCCCGGACCTCCAGTGTAGCAGTCCGGCGTGATGACCATTAGGTCACGGAGGTCGTTAAACGTTCTTGCTTGTAAGAACTTTTTTGAGATCACAGGATATATTTTACGAATGGGTGAGTTTTCGAAGGTTACTCAACACGCGCCCACGTAGATCTAGGTAGGGGGCGCCGTTGTCGTTTGCTCAGATCGCTAGTAGTGCTACAACTGGCCCTTATATTATATTCCTTGAGCGACCTTGCCAGTCACAGGAAAAGGACTACTTTTCAAGGCCCTTGTTGCCAAAGCTGAGGCTTTCATTGAATGCTAGACTAACAGACAATACCTTTTGTTTGAGGCTATAGGTTCGGCGAACTTTGACGGATTCGGCATACATTGCTGGTTTTCATTGCGTTAAATAAAAGTACTCATACAAATATTCATGCATTCGCGACTATCTTAGCGTCTTATATCACTCGTCTTATATATATATTACTGTGCTCACAACGCGTTCATTTCATACATATTGGTTGTGTCCTGTAGGTTTTGCCTGTATGGTCCTGATGGGAAGTGATGACCGCAGCGTATGGACGCCCACAACACTAGTCACAATATATAATGTTTGTGACGAAAGGCGTATAAGTATGGAGCTAGTTTGGCATAAATACTGATTTAAATTGTCTACACGTAAAGAAGCCTTTGTCCCGACCTTAGCGCTAACTGCAGTTACACATGCCAAGCAAGTCAAGGTAACTGAAACTTGCTTATCACTACTATGTAGCCAGTGCTACACAAGGAGATTGCGCGTCACGGAAATGATAATAAATCGACAACACTCAAAGATACACAATAAGATCTAACAAGTGTAGAGTTTAATGTGGGCCGTTGAGTGTTGTCCATTTATTTATTTAATTTAACAATGTAGCTTTAAACTTTTAAAAGAAATGTGGAAATCTGTTGAAAAGTTAGAAAAACTAGACCGGACACGCAAACTTACTATGTAACTTGCCATAATCCTAACTAATATTATAAATACGAAAGTAAGTTTATTTGTTACCTCTTCACGCTCTATCTACTCAACCAATCTTCTTGAAATTTTGCATACACGTGGTTTGAAATATGGAGAAGGACATAAAGGGAAGAAAGGTACCCTTCTTCCCGGGAAATTAACGCGAAGCCGCGGGCAAAAGCTAATATGATTTAAAAGCGAGCAACAATTTAGTCTCGCATGTCACTGTACCTTTGTTACTGAGGGTACTATTTAGATTACATATAGCGCACTATTTGTCTCGCCACCGCAACTCAATAACACGGGTTTTGCATACGAATGCACCTGTGTCGGTGCAGTATTGCAGACACATTGAATTGAGGTCGCGCCAGTTTAGAGCGATATGAGAATAGACTTTACACAAATAAGTTCTTACGCTTTTCTGTGAGAAACTCTTGAAAATGAAACTTTACCAGCGACCTCTGTAGTCATCATAAGACAGCTACACTAGAGGTCCCGGGTTCGATCCCTAATAGACCTTTTTTCAGATCTTGAATATTAATTTTAACCTTATCCGTACATATTATAAAACGAAATCCTCTGCCGCGACTGTCTATCTTTCGGGTTGCACTACGGGAGTACCGGCAGAAGTGAAAACTTGAATTAACGTTGTGAATTTTTGTTGTCTTGACGCGAGTTTAAACATTTTTTTACCCATCACAAAAAGTGCACAATGCCGCTAAAGAAGTTTTCACTTCAAAACACTAGATTAAAATTGATTCCGCCATTTGGTTGCTACAATGCCACGGACAGACATACACACAGTAAAACAACTCCCACTCCTGTCGTCGAGGGTTAAAAAGTCGCATATGGGTAAGTACTTCATATATCAAATTCACCACGGGCAACGTAAGGAAATAAAGTAAATAAATAAGTATGTGAAGCCCCTAGCACGTAGATAATATAGAGCTATTTTATAAACCACAGCTTCCACAAAACGCTCCGTACCATCCGCCGCGTTCTTATACATTTTTAACAAACTCGATTTCAGCTCATTGGGAAATCATGACACGTAACGAAATATAATTTGTTAAGCTGGGAGAACGTAAGGCGCGTATTATTTTCGGGTTTTCAGGATATATCTCACTCATTCAACCGTACACTATATTATAAATTTTACAGATTAGGTATGCCACACTAGAATAAATTTAAAAAAATATTACAAAGTATAGTTTCCTATAATACAATGTGGCGATAGAGCGTGAAATGGTAACAAATTTACTGTGTATATAATATTAAACGTGCAAGTAGCTTTTTTATACCTCGGCGACCACGGGTCGCAACGAGGGTTGCCAGCGATGGGCGAGGAATTCGGGATTGTTCCGGAATTGTACGTGTTTATTAAATATATTTAATTTAATATGTCAAAATGAGAATTCAGCGCATTAACAACGGGGAAAAAAGAATATATATTGTAAGGATTTTCCATAACCACCAATTAACACCGTTGACTGATGTGAATAAAATATTCTCTTTTCCATTAGACAAATTAAAAAAAAAACGACTTTCAATATTCATTCCGCTACAACTTTAGAACGGCTGAACCGATTTTCATGAAACATAGCTAATGATAAAACATTCGGGATAAAATTATCTATGACACAAAAAAATACTAAATAAAAATCGGTTCATCCGTTTGGGAACTACGATGCCACAGATAGACACGTAAAACTTATAACATCCCTCTTTTTGCGTCGGGGTTTAAAACAAGAGTAGAGAGTAGATATTAGAGTATTTATTTCCAGCGTGGTTGTTTGCCCCACCCCTGACATAGTTTTGGTTGCGTGTGGACTATTTCCTAATTGGGTATCAGCGCTAAGTAAAATAAGTTTAACGAGAAAAAGACCTTTGTTTTGACAGAAAATGCGCAAAACGTACAAAAACACGGAAAATCCAATAACAGTTACATAAAATTGTTTTCCAAAGAAATTTAACCGACTTCATGAGCTACATACTTCTTGAATGGAAGTCATTGCCAAGTGCATTTTAATTAGAAATCAATTTTACTATCGCGTTACATAATTATGTATCAAAGTTAAGTATTTTATTATGTAAGGATAGTTATTCCTTTATTTTTTGCACCCAAATAACATTTTTTGTATGACCCAATGGTTAATGCTATTTGTATTTTGTACAATAAAGATTAAATAAATAAAACATTCTATTTAGTTTACGGAATTAAATAATTCGAAATTCATTGTTTTGTGCACTTTATCGAATACTAGCTTTTGCCCGTGGCTTCGCCCGCGTAAATTTTCCATGTGAACTGTAATTTTTCCAGAACGAAATGTATCCTGTCCTTCTCCATACTTCATTGTATACGAATTTTCAAGATTGGTCGAGTAGATAAGAGCGTAAAGAGGTAAAAAACTTACTTTCACATTTATCATATCCGTTGGGATATAATATTAGTTAGGATAAGTCAAATATTGGAATAGGCTGTCTGTACGCTATATATATATATATATATATTATATATATATATATATATATATATATATATATATATATATATATATATATATATATATATATATATATATATATATATATATATATATATATATATATATATATATGTATATATATATAAACTACTTCACGGATTATTGTACGATTTTCACCAATAGATAATGTGATTCCTGACGAAGGTTCAGATGTATAATTTATTATGGTTTTACCAGAGCGAAACCGGACCGGACCGCTAGTAAATTCTAAATTACCACTACCTACCGCTATTTATAGAACAATAGCGCCTTTCGTTAGTCTATTGTTAACAAGCTCATGAATATAATCACAAGATTATTTTCAGAATGAACAATGCAATTTCGTGCATCTTTCGTAGCCTGAAAGGAAGGATACTGCACTGTTTACAGACAAGAACAATGACAAAATACTCATTTATGTGACAGTAAAGGTACGTTTTCATGGTCGCTGTCCGACGTTAAGCCATAAAAGCTGAAGCATCTTAAATCAAACAACAAAAAACTACAACAAAGCTATTCTATCCTTCAGACAAACAAAACAAACCTCAAAAAACGGTCCGAAAAACTTCGCATCCATAAAAACTGGCTGAATTCACAGTCACGTTCACAACATAAAATTATCACCTAAAAAATTACGCGAACTGCGATTTTAGACAATTTTTAATTTTCGCCATGAAAAATTCCCCGCCCGGACACGTCTTTCCACGGCAATGTGCCGCAGAGTACTGAAAATGAAAGCTGCAAAGTAATAAAGCTTTAGGAACTGTCAGGGGTGGATTTTCAGGCTTTGTCGCCCTGGGCCGTGTGGGACCAGCCGCCCCTTTATATAGACAAAAACTTTGACACACATAATAAACACAAATGCTTAAACTAACAATAACTAATAATTTCTTTACGGGTCTTCTGGAAGAAATTACTATAGAAATGAGTAGTAACTTTGTACTTAGTTTCCTATTTGTAAGTTTTATTTAGACTGTAATCTTGTGTACATAAATAAATAAAAATAATATTATACCACAGAGTAACCAAAAAGGCTACAGCTCAGGTTAATACCAGCTGATTTTGAGCAGACATCCTTGGAGGCTTGGACATGGACGTAAGCAATATGGAGTAATATGGTTCCCAACATTTAATTTAAGAGTTCGTTGCTACATATAAACTACTCGATAGCTAGGGCCGCCGGATATTTACGAACTTGAAAAAGTTACATGTTCGAATAATCTGTTTTCTTGTAATTGTTTCGGAGGTATTATTTGTCAATTTTTTCAATCGTGAATTTCTGAGAAAATGGAATGGTTTAAAAACTTCGAAAAGAAATCGAGATTCTCACTCTCTCATCCGCGGGTGTTACCGCGGGCGTTACATTCGGAGCTGTGACGCCTCGGGTTCGCGTAAAAAATCAACCATTAAACTTCAATGATATGGATGTACTTTTAAAACCGGCTGCCTGCCTGACGTCAATACTCTTTGGGGAGGCTGTTGTTGTCTATCAGCTGTTAAGGTGTGTGTACCTTACTCGCCTCGTACGACATCCGCGTAACGATTTGGTGTGGTCCTATTCTAGGGCTAGGGCCACCCGCTAAAGAAATAAAGGAGAATGCATAATTACAATGATCTACTTATAATGGAGCGGTGGTGGTGTAATGATTAAGACCGCCTGTGGATCGAAAGGTGCCAGGTTCGAATCCTACTCGTGCCACATGAGTTTGTATACCAATCTGACTCGTGTATAGTATAGTTTTTATCGACCACCACTTGCTTCCGATGAAGGCAAACATCGTGAGGAAATCTGCACACTTGTTGATATTAACTTGTATGTGAAATGGAGAAGGCAATGGCAAACCACTCCATTATTAATGCCAAGGAAGTTGTTGTGTGTTTCATTCCACGTAATGACCACGACCCTCACCCATGAGGAATACCTACGACTATGAAGATGTTCATAAAAATGGTATTATAGTAACACCGTAAAATATATGATGATGGTAAATAATGCCTAGTACGGCATAGTTAAATCCCAGGCTAAAACGTTGCACTTGACCTACAAAATGGCAAATGCGTCAGAATCACAGCGCCTCTTGCCAGCTTGTTTAATTTAATATCAACATTTGAACTGCATCTTGGATCACATTTATGTAAACCGGATTTATAAGTCTGAATCTTCCTAACATTAAGAAAATTATTACGAAATTGAGTTTAAATGCTTTATTGCTTCTATCAAAATGGGTCCAGTGGTTTAGCCGTGAAAGCGCACAGGGAGAAAGACTATCACTTTTATAATATTAGTATGGATTTGATTTTGACGTAAGCATTCACTATATATCTCTGTGGGACAGAGATGAAGTTATAGCCTGAAAGCACTTGGAAGTACATCTCGTAGTTATTCTACAGTCAAATTAGGCTACTTATTTGTAGTCAGCAATTATGCCGTCTAAAATAAAATAAATGATCGTAATTTAGTATGCTATTTGACCTACAAAAAAATCGGCAATAAGCCAATCAAATATATTGATTGGTCACCTTGGTAACTAATAATTTGAAATGTAAAGAACAGAGAATGTGGCGAATATTCCATAGACAATAAGAAGCGGTAATAATAAGCAGACAACTGAACTAATGATCAATTATGTAATAATAATAACACATTATTTATTGATTGTCTTCAGGTTAGTTCTACCAAATATGAAAAATACAAAACTATAAACTAGCGGTGAAAACTATTAGAAAAAATATATAAGTCAGGGTAAAAAAAAATAACTTACCACATGCGCATTGAACGCACGAAAAATCCGTAAAAAAAATTTAGCGCTGGACACACTGTTCACACATTTTCACTACACACAACGGAATCAAATCAATTTTGTCCAGACTCCGTATGAGTTACACACAAATTGTACTTATTTATTTATTTATTTTCTATAGGTGGCCTTTCCAGTCGGAATCGGGGGTTCGGATTTCAAAAATTCAAAGATTTTCGAATAAGTCCGGCGCCCGAGCAGCCCGGACTTGAATTTAGAATAAGGAACGACAGCGCATGCGCGTGCCGGCCTTTCGCTATAAATACTTTCGCTGGGCGAGAACAAGCCGACCGAATTATCTAGACCTCCCATCTTACGATGCCAGAAATAAAGTACACAATAATAACCCTAGAAAGAGATCACGTTGAATTGGCCACTTTATATTTTGTCTGTGAAACAAATATATGAACCCGGCCGTTCTTTCCTAATCATTCTACTTCCTAGAGCGAGTAATCGAACTAATTTCTATTTCAGAAAAGGGTTTACATCCATTGATTCGCGCATATTTGATTGTTTCATAAAATGGTTTTATATTAATTCACATATCTGATCAATCAGATATTTCGATGGCAACATGCAACTATTTGTATAAAATTAGTGAAAGATAAGATCAAATCATGCCACACACACACAGCCGAGTGGTGTAAATTAGAGTGAACTAAAATCCACAAATAGCTTTTTGATTGGCATTGTCCAAGCATTTTTGTAATTGCCTAGGTACAGTTATCGGTTCTGTGTTGTACGAGCTCCGATTACTACCACATGATAGTTTTAATACATACAATGTCACGTCTTTATCCCTTACGGGATACACAGAGCCACGAGTCGCAAAATTATAGGCACATTTAGCCGCTTATTGGTGTAAAATGGACATCTTGCTAGCCCATCGCCTACGAGACGAATAGGTATTTAGTAGTAAAAGCTTTAAATAAATAAATGTAATTATTTACGCGCTAAATTTTAGTTAAATTGCTGTCGATATTCTTTTTTAAACAAGGAATGATAAAGAATAAAATATCCGAAGATCTTTAAATAAATATTATTTTATTATAGTGATGTTTTAACAATAGGTGATTACTACAAGGACAAATACAAGATGTATACAATAATTTACAATAAATACAATCGTCATATGACTTGCTAATTTAAATCTAACGATTTTACAGCAACTATTTATTAATTTAAAAAATGTTCTCAAATTAGGTCCTTGCGTGACCCCATAGTTTAATATTCTGAAGACGATTTTAAAAAGTTGATCGACGACCTAAAACTGCAATATTTGTATGAAAATTGATAACTAGCTATCTAAAGCACTGCATATAAAAAATTTAGAATAGTACATATTGGACAATAAGTTCCCACTAGTGAACTACTTATTGTCAAAGGCTTTACTAAAAGCAAAAATCGTTCGATCAACATTTTGATACATCGCGTATTATAAAATCTAATGAAATCACAGATAATATAACACTAAAATAAAAGCTACGTTAATTTATTTACAAATAAGTTGGGAGATCTAACTCAGAAGAAGTAATTTAACCATAAACATAGATATATGCACGTGGTCCTTTGTCCGACAAATCGCACGACATGAACGGCTTTCAGATAATTAGTTAAATATCTATTTACCTATTTTGTTGAAGATGAAATAAGAGATGAGATAATAAATGAAAGATATATATAAGGAAGTTACAATCATTATATTTGATCAAGCACATATATTTTATATATATAAATTGTAATGATGGCTCACAAACAAAAATTTAGTTAGATCCAGCTTATTACGTTCAAAAAATTTTAATTTATATCAAATAATAAATTAAGGATTGTAAGGAAAAAAAAAGTATAAGCTATGTAGAAATACGATAACATTGCTTCTTTGAACTCGTTCTAGTTAATTTATGATTTCATAGAATATTTGCCATTTTGGTAATGATATAATTACATGAAACAATGTCATACAATTTTTTGATTGAGATTTTATTAATTCGAAATTAAAGCTAGTCAGAAATGAAGTATTAATTAAAATGAAAATAACATTTAGACAAAACAAAATGAATTATAATAGTTTTATTGCAGAGTGATCCGATTGATATATTAAAAATGAAATGCACTACTTTACCATCAAATAGACACGGTCAAATTGCAACTATGAAGGTAGCGCGAGGCGAGGCCATAATAAGGGCGTGTGTCGGACTCTGTCATACACAACATAACAGCGAATGTTTCCAAATTCGTTGTAAATTTGTCGCCATTACGATAAATGATAATGTGACTGTATGTACCGGTCTTCATTTGAATTTATTATGGCGGCTAAGTAGCCACAATTTAAAGTAAATTTTGAGACTGTTGTTTTGGTATTAAATTAATATTTAGATATAATTCCTTCCCTCAATCATATTTTTATCACAATATTATATTTTTCTAGCTGGGTAAATACAACAAAAAATAAGTGTATGTATTGTGTTATGTCTTAACATAAATAAAATTAAACCATTTAAAAATCAATTACCTACCCGCCAAACACTTGATTGAAAATCAAAAACAAAGAAAACTAATACAATTTCCATTCTCATACAAAGTGCCTCAAGATAGGCGTTGATAAATCGAGGAGAAGAAGATATTAGCGCTCTGTCCTTCTTGTACATTTCTAATACGCGTTTCTCTCTCTTGTATGAAACGAATGATATAACGATGTCTATAGTTTTCTTTGTCTACGTTGATTGGTCGGCCTTATTTTGTCAAAATCAAATGCTACTGGCAACTCGATCACCGCTTTCATTCACCGCACTGTTCTGTCCAGTATCAATTCTAGCTTCAGCGCTAGGTATAACAATCACTTCTGTAACCGTTTTGGCACACGCTAGTTCACATAATTCCCTTTCTGGACACACATCACAATTTTTGAAACCAGTCTTATCCATATACTGAGCTACATTGTCGCTCATTGCTTCCATGTGTTTAGCTACATCGAAACCTTCGTGTATTTCTTTGTGTTTCTCATCATCTACAGTCGAACAAAACGTTTCTATTTCAGAACATATCCTTTTTACGTTTTCGTCTATACATTCGTCTTCGTTATTAGTTGAAATTCTGACTAAAGTTTGTGAATTCAAATTAGTAAGTTTAGTATCGTCGCCTAGAGTAAATATGACTTTTTCTTCGCCGAGTATTTTTTGTATCTCTGAATCGGAGTTAGTTTTGAGCTGAAGTTCCGATGTGCTAGGCTCAGTCATTTTCATGTTATAGATGTTTGATTCACTGCCCATTATAGATGTTGTTGATGCGTTCAAAGACGATAATTCCTGAAACAGTAACAGTTGAATAGTTTCCATATTATTAGTATCATATAGTCTTTGTTTAGGTTCGCTCCATGATAGATTTGGATTTGATACAATACGATATGATCTGACAGTTGTTCATAAGCTAGGGGCGTACGTATCCAATAGTAGGATACCTTTTGTGAACATAAAAAATAAACAAAACTCCAGGAGTGCCACCAGAGTTAGTAAAGACACGTCTTGCGTAAACCAGCAAATTACGTAGGCAAGAAATGCCTGGTTATGCCGCCTCAACGTGGTCCTGGCTGAAAGAAGAAGTGCTGGCTTGATGTCATGAATGTTGTTCGACAACTAGGAATGCTAAAGACCGTGCAAAATATATGAGAAATAGTAGGAAAGCGGATCCTGAACTATGAAGATCCTAATAATTAGGTGGAAAAAATGGAGAAAACTTTCATATCAGTTACGACTATTAGATGAGTTACTTTCGCCGTTATTTTCTCAGCAGTTATCGTACCGAAACTTAGTAGTTTTAATCATGAATTGTTACGAAATTTGACATGAATAAGGGTCATAAAGGTCTATAATATAGATTTTTTTTTTAAGATTAGTGTTACCTGATCGTCTTGGTAGCTTCCAACGCTACGAGAATGGCGGTGTCTTTTCAAGTTCATAGCAGACTGGGGTGACTGTCCGTCCACTGAATCCTGTATGAAGGAAGACAAAAGTAAAAAAAAAACATCTATATAAAATCTGTTAACTAAACTCTATACTACAATTGGGTACTAAATCACATTACATTATAAAAAGTCTGCTGCCATGTCTGTCTGTTCGCGATAAACTCAAAAACTACTACACGGATTTTCATGCGGATTTTTCTCCAATACAAGATAGTGTGATTCCTGAGGAATATTTAAGTGTTTAATTTATTAAATATGTTTTTGCTCGAGCGAAGAAGGGACGGGCTGAGAGTAGCTTTAATTAACAAAAACAGGGTAGTGTCACACTAATTGATTAATTGACTATTTTCCAACTACTTTTAGGTAGCTGCGCCCGAGTTGTCTATACTCTCTCCCTCTCTATGATATTCGAGTGTTCTCAGTTGCATTCGAAGTTGCGACGCCCTGAAGCCCGGGGTCAACGTGAAATATAAACCTATTATTTTTTTAAACATTCGATTGTGATTTTACAACCGGCCGTCTGCCTGATTCTTCTTGGGAATGCAATTGTTGACTATCAACAGCCACGGCTATGTATCCATCAGTCACGTCGTACGACATCCATCGGAGGATATGGAGTGGCCTTCATCTAGGGCGGAAGCATACGTAACATTTGTCTATAAATCTATTGTCCACTTATCCATGTACCTTATAAACATATAATAGAAGAATAAATAAATAAAGTTAAGACACAGAAATAAAGATCATGCATATAACTAAAATACATTTAAAAAAACATAAGTTTTGTTCGACTCAATTCAAAACTTTCCAAAATACAAATACTGAACTTTTGAGTTTTATTCATTTAATGTAACAAGCAAGTTTTAATTATGTAAATATATGTTTTTTCTCGCTCTATCAACGAGAAATAAAAACATAATAGAAAATCGTAATCAATTTCATTGTTATTTTTATTTAATTTCATTGTTACATTTTTTTATAAATGAGACGGTGGGTTTAAGTAATGATTAAATAACTGTAAGTTTAGTTCAACATACCTATATGTAATACTTCATTTCAAGGTCAACATACAAGTTACATATAATTTATGAAAAAGCAATAATGAGATGAAAACTAAAACTAGTACTTGTGTTCTCTGACTAAAAGCGATGATGAAGTGTGAAACATGAAAAAAAAAAGTTGAAGTACTCATTTTTAGTCCAGGTTGTTGTTAAGAGTGGGTCAACCAGCACACTAGCGCCACCATCCATTTAATTAATTTATTTTAATTAATAGCGTAATATTATATATATACAAATAAAAAACAATGAACGTAAATGGAAGCCATAGTCTATTAAAAAAAAACGTAAACAATAAAAAAAGGCCAGTCTTTGCCTTGGATCGAGATGGGTGGAAAAATACGGGGGGAGACCTTTGCCCAGCAGTGGGACACGTCATCAAAAGGACAAAAGAAAAAATATATAATAGCGAAAACTAAAAACATATCATAGAGATTATGTTACACTAGATAATTGATTTTATTAGAAATGTATTGATTATAATAATTTCCTATAGTTTGCCACAATTTCCTAAAAAGAAAACAGTGACCACAAAAATCACATGTAGAAAATTATAATAGTATCTAATCTGGGGACACGGCATTGCCCCCGCAAATCGAGCAAAAAAATCGGCACGACCGTGCCATCTTTTTCTCGAAGTAATTCAGACCAATTTCGAATCTCAATAACTTCGTTGTGGATAAAATAGGAAGCCTGAATTTTCAGTAACTAAGCAGGTATTGCATATAAAATACTTTATCTAGTGTAGCACGATGTCCAGTGGTATTTTTTATTGTTTTCATTGTTAATTAAAATTGATAAACATGTGACGACGGTGCTAGTGCGCAGAAAGCAACGTCTTAATGCATTTTGAAGCAATTAAAAAGGACACACACATCCACATTCTATATTATTAATCTAACCATTAATAACATAACGTGAGTCAAATTATAGCAAGTCAAAACTATGAGCGAAAGTCGATTTCAACTCACACAGATGGAAAACGATAAGTATTTGAGTATGTGTGTGTTAGCGGTAGACCGAGCGTAGGACAAGTAATTTTGATAATTTTGTTCTCCTTTTATACTAATACGGGGCCGGGGCCAACGGCTTAACGTGCCTTCCGAAGCACGGAGGAGCTCAAGATAATACAATTTTGGTCACCCATCCCATGACCGACCGTAGCTATAGTTGCTTCTGCAATTATCGCTGGTCTAGTAACTGCGTTAATGATATACGTAATTACTTTCATGTCGTAGAAACGGTTCGCAAACAAAGAAATTTCATATCGCATTTCATATTTTTAAAACCCCGACTACAGGAGGGGAAAAATATTAGGTGTGCAAAAACAAATATAACTCATACCGTCAAAGCTGTACCTTTATTGGCGGTAATTTGGAAGTAAAAAAATACACCAAAAAAATTTCAAAAAAAATGTTAACTCTGATTTGGACCATGCAAAGACTTAAAATAGGATCTAAAGATAGAAAACACAAAATTTTACTATAGAATAAACAAAAACAAAACTGAAAAAATCGTGTAATCGATGTGAAAGTTAAAAAAAATTGCCAAAATTAAAATATTTGAAGAAACTATTTGTACTTAGGAGAAAGGTGTTCATAATTATTTATATGTAAGCTGGCTTGTAGGCTACGAGTCTATGGGGACCCGTTCTTTTGAGGTTTTCATGGGGCCAGTCTGAACATTTTCAAGGCTGAACTGTTGCCTTCTATGACGCTTTGGGTCAAAACCAAAATGTAGCATTTTGTATAATAATAATCTTCTAATGACGCTTTTATTCAACCTCATTTTTTACAAATAACAATATACAAACTTCTATTCGGCCAGACTCATCCAAGCAAAACAGACAACAATTAAATAATATTTAAAAAAAGAAAACAAAAATGTTAATATTGGGTCAGTAACTCAAAAAAGAAAAAAAAAGACATTTAATGGGTCAGTAAGCAAAAAAAGGCCAATAAAAAAAACTTCATTCAACCATTCCACATGCAAGCTCCTACACTTACCTTGAATCTGTTGAACTGCCTATACTTTTTCTCTGAAGCGACCAAACTTCTCAACGACTGTGTCCTTGGGCATTGGTTGTCGATCAGCCATTTGTATGTGCCGAACAACTTTGAAGTGTCCGCCCTAGGAAATAGGATTCAGTTTACCTTCACAGAGATTTACGGTGCAGAAACGATCTTACTTCGACAAATGGCTTAGAATTTGAGGATAGGCATAAGTAAGAAAAAAATAGACGTTTATACAAGAATTAATAATTCTTTTTTTTTTTTTTTTGCTGCGACGATATCGATGCCTACCAGAGAGATAAATGGAAACACTTGTGACCTTAGCCAAGTAGTGGGCAAATATATAAAAGTCACAGTCACAGGAAATTGTTTTACTATTTTTTATGTAAAGATAAAATCGACTAGCCAGAAATATACACAAGTACTAACAAATGAACGTGATACATGATTTTAGCATTATAGTAAAAATAGAGGAGTGTAACCAGTAACAAATATGAAGGCGACAAAAGTAGTAAACATTTTGTTGATTACACTGTAATTAGAACCTTATTACATTAGTCATAAGACTCGACATTTTGTCTAAGATTTTGTCATTTTTTCTCTCAACAACTTTCGTCGCCTCGAAAGGTTTAAAATGCAGTGAACAATGTACACAAGCAATCACTTTATACAACGCAACATACACATTAGTTTCCGAATCAAACATTTAATTTGATAAACTTACGTCTTTTTGGATGGAAATATTTTTTTTCTCAATACTAATTAGCACTAAAAAAAACGTGTCTATAAAAAAATGTCAACAAAGATTTCAGCCACAGGTTGGTCACCCAAACTCCAGTGAAATAGAAAAAAAAATATTGGAGATGGATTTATACTTATTTTATTCCCCCAATTTATTCCCAAAAAGTCGAGCGCAAACCCATATTTAATAAGGTAAATATGGCGGAGACCGCTCTAGCTCTTGCCTTTATATGATTCATATAAGACCTTGGGTTTTGTCATAGTATTCGCTCCTACTTTTCCGTATTAGGTTTTTAATAAAATTTTCGTGTCTTACATACCAAATATCCGTCTCGACTCGTGACTTTAGTAATGTCCTTTTTCATTAATAAGGTACATCTGCGATTGTTTTCTTGAGGACAAGGCAAGAGTGCTTCAAGTATGTATGATGGAAAGAACTCCACATACAAGAACTTTGTTATTTTATTAAAATGAAAGACCATCTCTCTCTCTCATTCGATGAGAGAGAGAGATGGAGAAGCAAACGGAAAACACTCAGGTATTTCCTCGGGATTTTCCTCAGCCGATGATCGACGTGGTTGTAATTAGGAATCGTATATTATTCTTTTTTTTATTAGTCGCGTACGTAAAGTTTTATAAAGCACTGTCACTCGGGTGTTCGCGGCCCTCGACTTTCGTCTCGGGCTTCACCATACATCCTAGTTTTTTTAGCTTTCTAACATAGTTGTACATTGTACTATTTCAAATAGAAAACAAAGGTACCTCGCGATCTTTTTTTCAGAACCTCCTTGCTTTTTATTAAGTCGATTAATAAATATGTACCACATTAAGTCGATTAATAAATATACACACACTCACACATTGCTGGGCATGGTCAGAAGCCGCTGGAGATTGGCGAGGGTGGGCCTCATGTCGGTCACAGCTACACCCCGCCCCCACAACAGTTGGGCTATGCATTTGTTCAGCAGAAACATCGCGTAATGGAACAATGTCGTGTCTCCACTACGGGCGAATAGGGGGATGCTGGGGAAAATATATTCATTTAAATTAGTCTATCAATATCATCTTTCTAGAAGTTTCTGTATACTACTACTATGACTCGACACGAAGACAAACAAGACAAATTATGTTGTGGATTATAGCATGTTTTATTTTTAACTAGCAACCTAGCCCGGCTTTTCACGGGGTCATTTATGTATAAATGAGAATAAATTGTCTGGATAAATAACAGTGAAAACTGCGTCAAATTGTGTTAAAAGAAGAAAGCTTAGAAACGGACACACGTGGAGGGCGACTTTGTTTTCTACTATATAGCGATTTTATTAGCTAGGATATACACTTGTTTAGCAAAAACATCGCGTAGTGCATCAGTGTCGTGTCACCACTACGGGCGAACTAGCCGAAGGTAAATTAGCCTATAACCAAATCATTCAGAAATTAGACCTTCAGAAACTAGCGATAAATCAGGAGTTACAACGAATATTTATTTGAAGAACCCAACAAATTGATATTGTATCACAATGGTTTGTTTAACACGGCAGCTACGAGTACAGTTGCCGACTAAAAGGCCAACATCTGCAGTCTTATTACAAAGAGATAAGGAAGGAAAAGTAAACTATCTACATTTTTGGTTTTACACGGTGGCTGCAAGTACAGTGGTCTATACGGCTAGACCTACAATCTAATACAGTTTATAACAAGGAAAATCGAATTTTACTTAATTAGGGTCCGGTATATCAGGAATTACATCCAATATTTTACTAGCAGAGTCCAACAAAGTGATCTTGTATCTCAATCGCAGCTACGAGTACAGTTGCCTGAACTATAAGGCCAACATCAGCAGTCTTATTACAAAAGAGAGAAGGAATGAAAAGTAAACTCACTCAGGGTCCGGCAAATCGGGTGTTACGTCCAATATTTTACTCGAAGAGCCCAACAAAGTGATCTTGTATCTCAACGGTTGGTTTAACACGGTAGCCGCGAGTACAGTCGCCTGCGCGGCGAGGCCTGCAGCCACTGAGTCGCTGACTGTAGAAGTGTGACGCAGTGATTCGTCACCGCATATCGGCAGGCGAACGCCACATATCGTCCACAGTGATGGCTCTTTCTGTCGGTAAGGAAAAATTATCCTAACTAATAGTATAAACGCGAAAGTAAGTTTATTACTTACCTCTTCACGCTCTCACTACTCAACCAATCTTGAAATTTTGCATACATGTAGTTTGAAGTACGGAGAGGGACATAGGGCACCTTTCATCATGGAAAAATAACTGCTCCCATGGGAAATCACACGGGCGAAGCCGCGGGAAAAAGCTAGCTTGTTTTATTTTTAACTAGCGACCTAGCCCGGCTTTGCACGGGGTCTTCTCTAATCTCTAATAAGTGAGAATAAATTGGCGAAATTACCGTTGTTAAAAGATGAAAGTTTAGAAACAGACAGACGCGGAGGGTGATTTTGTTTTCTAATTTATAGTTGTTCACCGCGAACTTAAGACCCCTCGAACACAATAAATTTTTACAAAAATATTTCTAAATAAATAATGAGTTATATGAATGAGTGCATATTTCAAAAAACGACTGAACCGATTTTGATGCCCTACTAACTTAAAAATTCTATTGACAGATTCTACATACCTTTTAGATTTCATCAAAATCAGACCAACGGTTCGAAAGTTATCGCGTTACAAACATACATTATATACAAAAAATGTATTTTTGCCCCAAGTAGAATGGTAAATATATACTGACCTGTTCTATATAGAATATCTGATGCAGTTGCATCAACATCTCCTGTCTTTGGGCCAGGAGCGCTGAATGCGACCGCGCGGCCAACTCCCTCATGGCCGCGCATGAAGTCCTAGTTTCCTTCATGTTCTCGTTACGTCTCGATAGTGTGTGGTAGTTCTCCATTAGTTCTACCCCTTTAATTAAGGACATTGTTATATTGGCTACCTACAGAACTGAGGGGTTAGTGCGGGTAAGCATTTCACTTCTCACCATCGAATCGATTCGAAGTGAGATGCAGCGAACCAATGACATGGCCGTGTGGTTGTCGTTGCATCACAATGGCGCAATGTGATTAGTTCGCTGTGTCTCGTTTCGAATCGATTCGATGGTGAGAAGTGAAATGCTAACCCGCCCTTCGCCCACAGGTTCCTATCCTATTATTATTATAAATGCGAAAGATTGTGAGGATGTATGTGTGTATGTTAGTTACTCTTTCACGCAAAGACATTCTACTGGACCGACTGTTGTTGAAATTTGGTAGATGTGTAGAATATAACCTGGACTAATACATGGTGCTGCGGTGGTGGTGTAATGGTTAAGACGCCCGCCTGTGGATCGAAAGATCCCAGATTCGAATCCTACTCGTGCCACATGAGTTTGTATACCAATCTAACTCATGTATAGTAGTTTTCATAGACCACCACTTGCTTCCGATGAAGGAAAACGTGGTGAGGTTTTGCCTGCACACTGGTTGATTATTATTAACTTGTGTGTGAAATAGAGAAGGCAATGGCATATCACTACATTAATAATGCCAAGAAAGTTGTTGTGTGTTTCATTCCATGAGGAATACCACTATGAAGATTCACTGCTAGTAATTCCCACGGGAACGAAGCCCCGGGGCGCAGCTCCGTGCAGCAGCCGTAAATGGCTGAGCCAATTTTGATCTCGTTTTTTTTTTATATAGAGAATGTAATCGAAAGTGTTCTTAGCTATATATGGAAAATGCGTGTTCAGTTTTTGAAACTATCAGTTTATTTGTAAACTCTTTATTACACACAAGAAAACACATGCAGAGAAAGCAATAAAATAATTGTCTTTTAAAATTAAAATTTATCTTACGTAAGGATCATAAATACGAGTATGAAAAAAATATATAGTCAACTTACCGACATCCTGGTTTTCCTCGGACAGTTTAGCATGCCTCTCTTTCAGCCGCCTAATATTAACAAGCTTGCCGTCTCTTTCGTCTGAGAGTATTATACGTTTGAAGCGCAGTATTTCTAGTTGTTTCGTCAGCCTCACGTGTTCGGATCTTTGAAATGGCGATGGTTTAGACTGAAAAATTAAGAAAACTTATAATGCTCTGATTTTTAACTCCCGACGCAAAAAGAGGTTACACTGTGTATTATTTACCAATATCCACCAAGTTTTTGCCCCACATTGGGGCACCCACATTCAATCGATAGAGCTGACACTTTTTATACAAGTTTTGGATGATAATGCTTGTGATTTATTCAGTTGTACGCTTCCGGCCTCGAAAGATGTGATATTGTATTCAACACGTGACAAATAAAACATGTCCGTGCATTAAACCGTTTAGGAATTCCGCCATAGGGAGCCGATGTTGGGTTCATGCTTATACCAAATGCATTGCCATAGAAACTGAAGCGACGTGGAAAATTTCAACTTTGTAGGAAGTAGGTGAAATTTAATTTGCATGATTTGTTTAGGTACAGACAAAATCTAGTGGAAATAATCTAAATTTTCTCACCTTAAAAGACAGGAGATCGTTCAGTTTCAACGCCAGCCGAGGTCCATTCGACACAGTCGGTCTTTCGTCCTTAATCTTACCATTCTTCAGACTCAAATCATTTTGCGACGATGTTTTCTCGTTGGTCTCACTATCGCCCTCTTCCGGCGAAAACAAACTTTTCTGCGATTTACTTTTAAACTTGGATTTGACATTTAATTCTTCGTTTAGAGGCAATTGATTGGCTAAGGCGGATTTAGTATATATTCGTTCTTTTATCTCCTGAACAGCGTCTTGTCGTTTCTTTATCGAGTATTGAAGTAGATGGAGCTTCTGCAATTTGCTCGCAGTGTAACTAGGCCTTATTTCGGACTTAAGAAAATTCAACGACATATACCTAAACTTAGGCACTTCCGATTCGTTCCTTAAATCGTAATTTTCCGCTGTCTCGCTCAAATCTATGTTGTTCTCCTCCAAATCTTCCAACGAGGACGTTTTAGACATACCAAAGCAGTTTAAAGTGCTCGTCGAAAACTCTTTAACATCTAAATTGTCCGGCGAATGTTCGTAAATGTAGCTAGGGTCATTTTTACTTTCATCTTTTCTACTATGAGCTATATTGAGACTATTCGAAGATTTAAGCGTAGCAAAATTCTGTTTAATACCTCTTTCAACAGGACTGTTACTTTTCGAGTATTCCTTATCGATTCTCTTAGAAAATTTGCTAGGGGATATCGATCTCGCCTCTTTAACTTTATTATGCTGTATGAATTTAGGTTCTAGAGTTATTCTGGAAAGGTTGGTTCTACCTGAGGAACTAGACGACATAGAACCATGTTCCAATTCGTTTTCGGGTGGGATTATGTCTAATTTCAGACTTTTGTAAGAGCAAAAGTATCCTCCGTGCATTTGGAATACTAGTGTGTTACTTTTAAAGCAATCCGACGTGAAGTTTAAAGCTAGATTGGCCCCTATGTACCGTAGTCCGCTGAAGTATACTCCCCATGTCTGTATGATTGTGTCTTGGCGTTTTTCACTGTCGACTTGTGACACGTGCGGCATGTGACACCATACCCTTACAACCACGTTCGTTGAAGACATGCGTTGTGTTAATTCTGCAAAAGGGTAAAAGTTATCAACTAAAAAAGCCTATAAAATGACTAATGGTTGAACAAGTTTATTTGTTAGACAAATTAAAAAACCCCCGACTTTCTATATTCATTTCGCTACAATTTTTGAACGGCTGAACCGATTTTCATGAAACATGGCTAGGAACACTCGGGATAAAATTATGTATGAGACAAAAAAAAAACCAAAACGAAAATCGGTTCATCCGTTTGGGAGCTACGATGATACAGACAGATACACAGACAAACACGTTAAACTTAAATACCCCTCTTTTTGCGTCGGGGGTTAAAAAAGATAATTTTGCACTATAAATGCAACAAAATTGTCAATTCCAGATAAACTTGATAATGTATCTGTGACTTACAAATTAAATTTAAACATTACTCAGCATTAAGAGAAAAGGCATCTTTATCTTTTTATTCCCTGAATTAAAGCAACAAATTAATAATGATGAGTCCACATCGAGCCAACAAAGGATATATATTATTCACCAGTTATATGTCTCTTTCCATTGTAAACGGATCAACGCAGGTTTTGTACGGTGTGTTGACGTACGTCAATATACCCTATCGATATGAAATGCATTGAGTCGTCGAATCTGAGGATGACCTAGCAATGGTGCCGGGCCCTTTGCGAGACTTCTTTCGTATGAATCATACAGAGCTCATATACAGACTATATTTAAAGTTTAAACAAAGAAAGAAAATATTTATTTGACAAAAACATGAGTACAAATATACAAATTGATGTTAAGATGAATTAAACCTACATGTTTTACCGATTATAGGTATGCAAATATAAATAAATAAAGAGGAGCATGCTATCCACTACAAATAAAAAAAATATAAAAAATTATACTAGCTCGAAATTCTATCTGATCAGACATTATATAATTTTGTATGCGTACACTAAAATTTTGTATGCGTGAAAAGTACTCTACCAAAAACTGTATAAAATATATTCTGATCCAAAATTCCTATATGAATACATTGTATCCAGCTACCGATAGTAGCTTATGTGTCACTAATTGAATTACCTACATACATATAATACGTGTCACAGTTTTAATTAGCACAAATAACATACAATTAACTAACGCTTCAATTGGGTAAATTATTTACGCATCTTAATCAATTGCTTATTACAAAGCCACGTTATAACTAACCAACAACGACCCTATTGCATCAGATGCAATATTAATTATCGACTGTTGCACCCTTAACCTAATGTTTATCAGTGATTCATATGCGTATTGTAGACAATGGTGACGTAATATGCAAGTTTACTGGGCCACCCGTGTATTAATTGCGTGTTTACATAGTCGCATTATAACCGAATGGTCTAATCCTAGTTTGTCCATTAAGAATTATTTTCCTCAAATCCTAACTAGATTTACATTTATAATAAACTAGGGGGAACTCCTGTGGGAATTTTGTTGTGGGATAAAAGATAGCCTATGTATTATTCTAGCTTATATTTTACACATGTACCAAATTTCATAACAATCGGTCCAGTAGATAATGCATGAAGAGATAACAAACTTACTTTCGCATTTATAATATTAGTTGGGATAGTTAGGATTAAGTATGATGCAATTCAGGTTTTCTTCATCCAATTATGGGCCTTCGACAAGAAATGGCAACAAATGCCAAGTGACTGAAGTGGTTGAAAACAGAAAGGGAAGGTCTATGCCCAGCAGTGGTATCTGATAGCTACATTGTTACAGCGCTTCTACTTCACCTGGTGGTTCTCAGAGCGTTTCGACTGCTGCAGCTGCATTGTAATTACAATCCGTCAATTTTCTTCAGCAAGGAATCATTTCCAAAATCAATCATTCACAAAATTTACATTACCACAGATTAATGACTTTAGAGTCCGATGGTAAAACTAACTCATGTCTTTGTTAAAATTTGAAAAATTGTAATTTTTTTATGTTGTCAAAACACTCTCAGAACCACTTTCTTTTGAAAACAAAAAGTTACATACTATATCATTCTGAACTGAATAAAGAATTTTTCAAATTTGAATTTAGTAAAAAGAATCAACAAACCTGAGTCAATCTCCTTCCATTTGGGATGTGGTGAAGATATCCTCTCGCTGGTGTAGAATGGGGCAGACATGGTGGTGTGGTGGAGGGTCAGGTAGAAACTGCACTGTGAACTGCACCATTCTGGGGGTCGGATGTTGTAGCCAACAATCTAGAATGTACATGAGACTTATTTTGCCTGTGACTTCACCCTCTTTAATTTTCCAGGATGAAAGATACACTATGTTCTTCTTCATAATTCGAACTACATATATGTAAAATTTCATGAAGATTGGTTAAGTAGATAGAGTGTGAAGAGGTAAAAAACTTACTTTCACATTTATAATATTAGTTAGGAAATAGTTTATTTTCAAATTCAATATAATTTAAGTTGAAGTTTTTATTAAATGTGTTGAAATTAAATGTTTGTTTGCCATATCCCTTGATTGAATAATTATGTTTTTTTTTTCACTCCCAGACCAGTACAGGAGAATTAAATTCATTGAAAAAAACATTGCACTATTTTATATGGTGATGACTAGAAATAAAAGATATTCTTCGATAGGAACTCATGTCAAAATAGATCTAGTGATATGGGGAATACCCCATATCACTAGATCTATTATGCTATGGGGAATACCCCATATCACTAGATCTATTATGCTATGGGGAATATCCCATATCACTAGATCTGTTTTGACATGAGTTCCTTTTAAGTAGGTACTCACTAAGGATTTTTCGAAAAAATCATCTTGATTTTTTCATAGGAGAAACAAAAATAAAAGTGGTTAAATAATAATTTAAAAAAAAATGTTAATAACAAAACAGTCAATCAGGCAGTAAGTAGGCGTCTATTTGTAAACCAACAAAGTATTGAACATTTGTTTTACTTCTCTTTTTCTTTACCTGCACTAGACTTCTCAAACGGAGTTGCTGAGTAGACAGAGGCGTCCACTCTCTACATCTGGGTCTTCCAAACATTTTGATATGATCTAACCATGGACTAACAATCACATCAACAAAGATCACATTGATACAATGCTAGCTGACGAGCATATTCAGTAGGACGCCGAACAAAAAACAAATAAACCGGAGATCAGTAGATTATTTAGCAATTATTTATCACTATAAACAAATGCAAATCATGTTGCAAATGCATAGTATTTTAGTTTTTAAGATTCTTCTCGTCAGAATCACAAAAACTGAAAAATAGGTAGGTACCTAGGTACCTACTAATTGAGACTGTCATCCATCTGTCATTTCTGTTAAACAACTGACACTGACAACATACTTTTTAATTATTAATCACGATGCCATGGAAGTAATGCATTATTTACGGATAATGTTTTAAATTATTTATTTTATTTTTAGTATAGTCGGATAAGGAAATAATATTTTGACGTGACAACGTCTTAAATTAGGTTGCGGCTGGGAGTCACTTATGAAAAAGTGTAGGGTAACGTTACGATGAGTCACCGAACGAGAGAGAGGCCCGCCGAATGCCTTGCGTCCCACTTAACTATGATCGGTCTGCCGCGCGCGTAAAAAGACGTTGTCACGTAAAATCTTCGCCCGTAAAACCGACTTTACGGGCAACCATTTTTTTTGATAAAAATAAATTAATATCTCATATATCAGGATTACACTGTTATTACCCACTTCAATAATTACCAATGAAAGAGAATCGAAATTTTTTCTGAGTAAAATCTATTATATTAATCCGAATTCTGAAATTCCCAAGGGAGCGAAGCCACGTGTTACAGTGACTATAGTGCCTTAAAGTACGAACTTTTCTTCTTAACGTGTCGTATAGGAGAATTATATTAGTGAAGCCACCTGTAGAGTTTCCAATCACAGTTTTCAACGTACTTACGTCAAGTCACAACAATGTCAAAAACTATAAAAAACAACGGAACTCAGCGGACCTGCAACGTGCTGCGTCGTCGTAACGGAGCACGACTTAGCAATGGGACCTGGCTCTTAGTAGACATCCACCACAGGGGAATTATGAGGTCCCACCCACTCTAGAGCGGGAACCGAGTGGGCTACCGTGAAACTTAATACCTAAACGTAACACGGGAAAAAAGAGAGAATGTGAACGTTTGTATAATAACATGCTACGTGTTCGTTTGTTTCGTGGTAGGCCATCTCGATATCGCGTAGGTATATCGTGATAGTATACCGTTTGGTCGAAAACAAGGCAACCAATAGTGTCGTTATTGCATAAGTAATATCTTTCTTCAAAATTACAACTGCAATCAACATTTATGGCGAAAAGTTAATTAAGTTAGCTTCAACTATATACCTAGGCAGGTATATTTCTTCATTAACTACATTACATGATGTAAAAATGAAGTGTATTGTAGTAACTGTTGTCTTAATTTTGCACACGTCTGTGTTTGTGGTGAGTTTAATTACCTATTACCTATTCACGTTTAATCCAATGCTAAAATTACGATTAAGTAAAAAAGTTATTTATTATTTATCCAAGTAGGTTCTTATATCTAAAAACATTCATGTCACGATTAACTTAAACCCGTTTTGATACCTGTTTACCGATTGCCGCCATGAATGCGTGAACATTGCGTATTGCGTACGAGTGCTTTTATTTACCATAATGAAACACCAGCAAGGTATACCAAATCCGCTAAAGTTTGGCAAACTGTTCGACGACAATGTGGAGCCGGCATGAAATAATAGGTGGGTTTTTGTGTTCTCTGGAGCACCAGAGGTTGGCACTTTCATCCAAACAAACATTAGAAATGTATTTCGCGGCTTCGCTTTAGGGTAGTGGATTTAAAAAATAAAAAATATATTTTGTGAGTGAAAAGTAACTGCTTAAGTGGTCGTACGAACGGGCGTTAATTTATAACGTCGAATTCTGCTAAACGTTCGAACGTCGACTAAGATGATAATTGTAAATTGAAATTTACATAAAATTTCAGCCGTTGGTTTATTCCATATCCCGCGGGAATACTAACCGTTTCGATTTCGGGGGAAAAAAAAAGGTAAAATATAATTATAAGTCACCCGAAGGAAAGAAACGTAGCACGTTACTAATTTCCACATGCTGTCTCTTTTCCCCATAACATATAAAAAAGAGAACAAGTTTTTTATATGTTATGGCGAAAATTTCCCCATAACATATAAAAAAGAGAACAAGTGGAAGCAATGACGTGCTACGTGTTTTATGTTTCATGATAGCCCTCTTGTACCTACACGGGCGAACAAATAACAACAAATACAGTGGCTTTTGATCGCGTTGCTTTAAAAGTTTCAACCAGATATCTTTAAACGTTCCTGAGGTACCTATCTATCTAAAGTAATAACATCAAGAAAAGGGGGTCTTGACTGACGGACAGACAGGTTCTGTTATTAATTTTAAGGTAGGTACGTAACCCTAAAATGATTACGTAGGTACATAAGAGTATATATATTTAAATTTAATTTGTCTGGATAGAAATCAATCACCTTTTATATTTTACAGTTGGGAACTCAAAGGAATGCATCGGAAGAAGTTGTAGAGGGCAAATCCAACAGTACCAATAGTAATAAGAAAGTAGGAAATGGTGGAAACATACCTTTTGATCCGAGAAATCCACCAGTAAGTAACATTATGATTAAGTAACTACATAAAATGGCATTTTTCCGCCTTCATTAAGAAGCGGTGGTGGTTTAATGGTTAAGACGCCCAGTGGGTTGAAAGGTTTCCCAGGTTCGAATCCTACTCGTGCCACAGGCAGCTAACCAATTGAGACCGGATGCACTATGTCACTATGTCTAGCCGGCTTGACTCCAGTCTAGCCGCACTTCGGTTTAGTCGTAACAATAACAGTCTGCACAGGCAATGCCATTTTTTAAGTAGGGGTATGTAGGTACTTCAAGGGCCTACATGGCACTTAACAGCGAGGGTCAAAAGTCTGTTCTATTTTTTGTGAGTCGCTCCGTTACCTGGTCACTGGTGGAACTTAACAGCTTTATTTAACGGTTGTTATATGTGACTGGACATCATATATCTGTCTATAATAATAATCATCATAATCTGACTTCGTTCGTGCAAGCGCATTTTTGAAGCGCGTTAGAAAGTGCCAACGGAATAATTGAAATATCCGTGTAGTTAACACTTGAATGAATCTAATCATAAAACTGAACCGGACTTAGTCCTCGTTGGTATGAACGCTTTTTCGACGCGTGTCATAAAGTGGCGCCATTTTGATATTTTCAGAAAAAGAGTAAACAGCTGGAGACTGAGATAGAGGCGGGAAGCGTCGCAGATATTTTTGCTCCTAACGAACATTTTGCTATAAATGATTATTACAATCAATTAGGAAGGAGATTCGTCCCACAGTATCCTTATTATGAGAAAGAGGTGAGTTTCAATCAAAACCTACTATTTTTCTTAATCTAACTTACCTACCTGAGATATATATATCTCAGGTAGGTAAGTTATATATATATATATATATGTCCGCCATTGCGGTATATATATATATATACACCGCAATGGCGGACGCAAAATACTTAAATAAGTATTAAGGTGGACAGTTTATGTTCACTAGTTTGTATGCGACCACTTTCCATGGTTACGTGGTCGTAAAAGTCATGTCAGATGCCTTTACGCGACTTGAATAAAGTCTTCAACATATAAAAACATACTTTCAGAAACAAGCTGTAGAAGACAAAAAGGCGGAAGATGTTTTACATAAAATCATAATGGTTTGTAGACAAAGTATAATTTGTTGGAATTCTCGACATAAGTAGGTATCTACTTCTCCTAATTGGAGTTAATTACCCACATAACGATTTACAAGCTTTTAGTTAACTTGCAATGTATGTAAGTACTAGCGGCTCGCCCCGGCTTCACTCGGGTAAAACCATAATAAAAAGTAGCTTATATCACTCCTGAAGGTTTCGCCTATCTCTGTGCCAAATTTCATCAAAATCGGCCATACTTGGCCGATTTTGTTTTGAGTTTCTTCATTACAAACAAAAAAAAAAACAAATCTTTTCTCTTTATAATATTAGTATGGATGAATGTTTGAGTGGAATTTCGTAACTTAATTTTGTAGCAGATATCGTCAACCGACTGAGCTGAAATTTTGTATACACGTTTCGTTTTCTTTCGATGACAATGCATTATTATGACCGAGGGGACGAACTTCAACGGTTTACTGCTCGGACGCGATTTTTGTGTCACGCATGGTATGCAATAAGATCTCCCTGATATTGTATTATTTTCCCAGGAGTCGAAAGATAAGTACGAAAGTGATGATATAAAGCTTCTTCCAGTCAAGGTAAGTAAGATCGTACGTTTTCTTTTATCTATGGATCGTACTCTACCTTACATAGGTACATACATACCCCTAATAAAGTATTCAATTTTAAAGTGTAGGTACACAATAAAACCCTTAGAAAGGGCCTGCAACAATACGACATTTTTTTAGTACTGCTGGATGGGTATTTTTTCTCATTTGTTGATCTATGCATGGAATGAAGTCTATTTTTATACGATAAATAGCAAAAGAGAAACCGTAGCGCGTTTTAATTTGAGTCAGCGCCATCTATTGAGATATTGGGGCGATAAAAGTTGTTTGTAAGTAAACTCTTTATTTTATGAAAAAATTAAGAGAAAAGAAAAAGCAAACAGGTTTATTTGTTAGACGAATATGACAAAAAAACGAAACGGTTCGTCTGTTTGGGATCCTACGATGCCACAGATACACAGAGACGTTAAACTTATAACACCCCTCTTTTTGCGTCGGGGGTCAAAAAAGGGACGCGCGAGTTCATGAAAAAAGTCCGCTATCGTGGACTTTTTTCATGCCAGCTCCACACTCTGTGTTTGGCGACAGTGTGGAACTAGCATAATGCCAGCTCCAAACCGTCGCCTAACTCGGACACTTGCCGACGCGAATACGTGAACATTGCGTAGTTAGTATCAGTGATACAGTGATGGCATAAGAATTACTTAATAATTGCCATTTGTCCAGGCGTCGCCAGAATTCGTGCTGGCCGTGGCCAAGCAGTCCAAACTCCTTGAAGAATCCAAAGTAGGGAATCCTACTAATGACGTCATAGCTAAAGAAAGTTTACGGACAGGAGTAAGTATTTTGTATTTTTACTACATATCTGTGGTATATTAAAATCCCAAATTTAAGATATAAATATGAGTAGTTACCTATATACTTTCTTATATATTATAAAAAAGTCCCCCTGTCGCTTTATGAACGCTGTAAAGTCAAAAACTACCCGACGGACTTTTTTACGGTTTTCACCATTAGATGGCGTGATTCCTGAGGAAGATTTGAATTGTATAATTTATATATACTTTAATCCGAACGAAGCCAGACGCTAGTAAAACATATTTCAAAAAGGGAATTTGCTATGCTATTTTAATATAGTATAAGTAGAAAACGCAGCCTAGTTATTTGGCCAGCGAATAAACCACTTTTTGCTCGCCAAAATACGAACGCTTTGCTGGCCATTTAAATAACACTCTTTTAAAATTAACTTTTCCTAAGGAATATTGGAATGACGTGTGGAAAGAAGAAGTTAATCCGAATATTCTCAGATCAGGAGATTCAGTGCCACAAGAGGTAAGAAATTGATCTTAAAACGTCGTAATTTTTCACAAGAACATGAGCCTACTTCTAGTTGACCAAAAATCATAAAAGATGGCACCTAGTACGGCCTTACAAGACTGATAAAGGAAAAAATCCTAGAACTGTACAAAAACATACAAAATGAGATATTTACAAAAAAAATATTTTTGACACAATTTTATTGTTGTCAGAGAGATATTGCATTCAATGTGTGACAAAAAAAATCATGTCCATGAGTTCCCATGTCTGGAGCCGTTCTTCGGTGCACCGCCACCAAATTGACCTGAGCGAAGTCAAAGGCAAAAGCTAGTTTTCTAATATATCATATTATGGCGTGCGCTTTGATGCCCGATGCCACAACGAAGCTGTGGGTCTTTTTCTGTCTTCTGTCACAGATTATATGTATAATACTTCTATGACTGAGCCCCAGCGACAATAAGATGAAGTGGTTACCTCTGCTTCTTAGGATGTCTTAACTTCCCTGCCAGACTTATGCCAATATTTGTTACCAAACAGTGCAAAAATATATGGGTTTGTGTCGTATGTTTTAGTAATAAACTTGGAAAATATTAGGCGTGAACCCAACAAAAAATTGCATGTCCCTGATTTATGTTTCATTTTAATTCCAGAAAAACGCTGGGTCGTTACCGAGATTAGTAAGTATTTAAAAACTAAATTAAAAATTTAAGAATCCGTAGGTACTTATTGACATCGGATGACCGTTAGCAAAGAACTGACGGTATCGGATCGGCTGAACACACATTTTCCATACATAACTAAGAACACTTTCGATTAAAAACTCTCTTTTAAACAAAAAAACAATTGGTAAAATCCCTTCAGCCGTTTGGCTGTTACGATCTACGGACAGATACATAGATACACAGACGTTAAACTTTTAACTCCCCTCCTTAACAATAACACAAATTAATTACGACATTGAAAACTTACAAAACATAGTTGCCAGGTGAAAATCAACTTTATTTCAATTTTGACATAAACAAAGTCCACGGCCGCGTCTGTTTATTCGCATGAAACTCAAAAACTCATAGTGTGATTCCTGAGGAAGGTTTATTTTACCTGAGCGAAGCCGAGACGGGACGGGCCGTACACACACACACACACACACTCGATAAGAAAGAGTCACATTCTTTAAACGAACTATTTATTTTCAGGGTTCAGTGATAACAAAAATTATGCCAGGGACGAAATTGTACGACCTAATATCGGTACTCAAACGAGTATCTCCCAAATTTCTGTACGTAATGAATGTAAATTAAAAAATTATTTTAAAATAATCACATTGTTGTTTTTATTTATTAACGTTACAGTCGTAAAAAATATAGTTCACAGATTTTTATTATGTACATTGCTGTGGTAGGCATCTCAGGTAGATATAACATAAACGCATCATATTAATTGGAAAATAAATAAGATTTTTTGGTATGAAAGATAAATCTAACGAATAATGACAACTCATAGAACAAGCGTTGTTGTCTAAGATGTAAGCCAGTCTTCGTAATTACTGGCGTGTAATAACTAATCCAGTTTAAATAAAGTTCCAAGCTTAGTTGCCTTCTACATGATCCACACGCATTTCATTCATGGGGAGATTTCCTAACAAATTTGTAGGTCTGCACAGTTTTATATACAGGGAATTTACGCAATGTAACAGCTTTCCTTTGACCTTGCAAGGATCCGTTGTTTCCACGTAATCTACTAGGTTCCTCAACGCGTCCCGGACAGTTTTCGGATTTCTTAGCCTCACGATCGCATCGTAAAAGTAATTTACGCTTTTCGGATATTTATTCATAAATACCGCTAAATCTACAACTTTTTTAGCGTGTTCTCGTCTTAATACTGAAGCAATTTTGCTCCTCTCATTAAATTCCTTTTTTAAAGTGGCTTCACTTTTAAGATAGTGTTTATGGTTTTTAGGCACATAATCGAATTCGTTGTACAACTGTCTCCGAAATGATCCAAGATTTATCATGTCTATGGAATCTTTTTCATTGTTGAATTTTAAATAGATGATTTCCATTGGTTCATCTTCTTTATAATATACAGTTTTGTTGAAAGGTAGATTGCGTAACTCAGGAAAATGGCTTATCGGTGGGAGCGGCTCGGTGTTATCTTCAAGCCCAAATGCGCTCCATATTAAACCAAGAACCTGAAAAAACAAAAATACTTTTACACTAATCTTCTTGTACACTAATAATATTATAAAGGGGTTTTATTTTTCAACCGATTTTCAAACTTCGGTAAGAGCCATGCCCCATTCAATTCAGCTCAGTTGTAGCTTGTGCTCCGTTGTTTTCTATAGGCTTTGATACAGACGTGCGTTGTCGTACATAGAAACTTCATACAATGTCTGAGGTCAAAACAAGTACGACTGAGCAATAGGGCATAGCTATAAGAAGCTATATTATTCCAGTGTAAGTGATATGGGGTCACACGGGAGCGCAGCCATCACGCAGCTAAAATATATTACAAAAAATCTCGATTCCCTTGACTGTCAGCGCATACAATATATCTATACAATACACATTTCATGTCAACTACGGTTCTGAATTTAGAAAATAAAAACCGATTTACAATGAAGAAAACAGAGGACATTTTAACAACGGCGACTGGTTAAAATATATTTAAATCTGTAAAAAAATAAGTAGCAATATAAAATAGGCCGTAAACTAAGTTTAATAGCTTTCCTTATGTACCGATATAAAGAAACATTTTCTGTTGTAGACATAGGTACTAAACTACTACTGAACATGTTAATTTAGGTTACTGCTACCGCTGCGTTACAGATACAGTTAAAATACTAAATTTACTTAATAAAGATATTTTATATTTTCATTAAAATGCGCATTCATCACATTTATATGCCGTGTGTCATCTCTCTATCATTAATTTCTATTGTTTGCTTGTATGTGTATTGGATACTCCCGACAAAATGTATGTTCTTATATACAGTGTATATATCAACACAATATATACTGCAGTTCGTGCAGGCGAAGGCTGGTTTGAGCTATTGATAAGGCTAATGGGTAGGCGTCATAGGAAAAAGTTATGAGTCTATTTTTATTTATTGTTGTAAAAACGTGCAAAAAATTTTATTTTAACCACAATAGGGTAACGGATGAATTTAAATTCAGCTTTCGTATGTGTTTTCAGAGAAACAAACCGCAAAATAAAAGTAGAGCTGTTGAATTTTGACTTTGTAGTTCTGGTTGTGGTTTTTATTGGGATGTGTGTCTACTGACTGAACAAGAGTTATATATATATATATATATATATATATATATATATATATATATATATATATATATATATATATATATATATTTAAATGTTTTGTTTTGTAATAACTTTAATTAAAAACAAACACAAGCTTACGTTTTAAAAATAAAAATAATAAATAATTTCTAACTAAAAACAACAAGTATTTGTCGTTTTCGTTATAATTTAATTCTTCCTTTTTATATTGGTCAAATTCAAAGTATTTATTCAGAAACATTATTGTAATGTACTGTAATCAACAATGCTTTTCGACATACGTTACTTAGTTTCAATGTAAACTTTGTATCAATCAATACACGAATGTATCGACAAAACTCAGCAATTTACACAGAAAGGCGGCCATGAGGGCTGACGTTTAGAACGATAATAAATAGGAATAAACGCTACAACAAAAATAAAACAAACAATCGATTCTTCGAATTTATAGCACCAATGGGTTTTAAGAAAATAATGGGTTATTGTGAATAGATAAAATATTGAGACCTTTATTATATGGCAATTGTTTTTCGAATTTCAATTGGTTATTTTGTCTAGAAACGCAACCAGGTTTGACCGCCGCAAACCTAAAGCATTTGAGAATCTCGATAATTTTTTTCTTATCTCTTAATTCACAGACCCCCTTAGCATGCCCTTGCAGTATCGAAAGTATATCAACAAAATCATCGACTAATTGTCGTTTGTAAAACTTTACTCTCATCATTTCAGCATATAATAAATTGGTCAATAAAACACGGTTTCGTATTTGTTTTATCACTTCTTGGGCCCTAGTTTTGGCCTGGTTTAGATTGACATTTCTTTTTTCCGACAAAGCTCTCATATCGGGAAGACTTAAAATTCTACGATACGATTGATCGATATCAATATAGTCATATTCATCAGCTAGATCATCCAGGTTGATCGAATGTTTTTCTTCTTTGTTGTAGAAGATTGGCAATTCATCATTCAGTTCTGACAATAACTGCTGATAATAATCTTCTTTGGCTTGCCCTAGGTCGTTGAGTAATATAATAGAGACTATCTGTAAGTAAACCGGACTCCAGACGCATGAAGCTATAAATAATACTGGAGCCAATAGTTCCAAGAATTTTTGATGCAAGGTACATACTTCTTGCGCGCAGAACGGTACACATTGCGTGAGTACGGTGAGTAGGTACACATTGCGTGGTATATATATATATGTATAACCTGTATTCACGTGTATGTTTTTAGCGCGCAAGGACGGTTTGGGTTACCGATGAAAAGGATAGCGATACATGTAGGTACGGGCTCCAGTCTTAATTATAGCTTCATGTCCAGACTTATGACGCGAACTGCGAATCGCAAGTTTGTATGGTTTTGCGTTTTTCGTTCGTACTGTTCCTTTTTCTACACTCACCACTTTTTGCCCTATACCTATCCATTTTCGCGCCGTAAGTCTGTTTGGGGCATAAGAATTAAGGGTCGTTCAGACGGATGTAATTTTTACGTCGCATTAGTATTCCTCGTATGCGAATTTCTGCTTTGTACACATATTAAGATCAAAATAGTAGGGATTTTTTCAGAATTATAGTTTCGTTTTTATTTTGCAGTATTTTGTAGTACAAAGCTGACATTCGCGAAGGTAACGCATAGTCGTAGTGGGTACTAAGGCTGTCTCAATCGCACATCTTACATGCGCAAGAGATGAGTGAATCACAGATATCAGACAGACTGACGCGCTACGAGTGTGCGTAACTTAGCAGACATCATAAAGACGTAATGTCTACAAGGTGTCTGCTGAGTAACATAATAAAAATAATTACTAATAGATTAATGAACATATTAACAATAGTGCTAACTAAAAAACACACACAACGTATTGTGTGCGTTTTTTTTTTGTTATACTGAACTATGAACAACAAAACTAGCAAACTGCAACTTTTCCTGTAAAATAAATAGTTATATTTAATACAATTCCACATTACATTAATAATAATATATATTATTTTTCAATAATATAGGTATTAAGAATAAATATGTATTTCCAATACAATGGAAAAATAGGAAATGTTGCAGTTTAGGGTTAATAAAATATATTTAAGATGCTTTTTAAAAGCACTATTCGCGTTTAAATATAACTAAGATAGTGTAATAAAAACCAAATTACTATAACAGAAAACAGAAACATCTTGTAATATAATTTTCTACGAAATGTTGTAATATCAAACAGCTGTTAAATAGCAAATATAATAATCATAAAAAGCCTTTATATGACCGGTTTTATTGCAACCAATATTTCTGTCAATAAAAGTAAAGAAAATAAGTTTTTTTACTGAAAAATTCAAAATTACCTCTATAGAAAAACCAATGAAAAAGAGATATTATACATGTATATTATATGAGATATTATACTAAATGTTGATAATCACAATCTATATTTTGATTTCATTTGTATTTATTAAACAGGTACATTAAATTGTGTTTCAATTGTATTAATACAAACAGGTGCCTATTACACTGTCTGTTTAGATACTTTGTTTTATTTACAAAAAAAAAGTGGAACACTTCCATAAAATCTGATAAATATCTAAAATCTATCTAAATAAAGTCATTTTACAGAACACATTCAAAAACTCCAGTTTTATTTTGCAGTTTGATTCAATGAAAATACATGTAAGACCAGAATTTAGATTTCTACATTACCCCGCAGTGGTGTATCCAAGAGGATATTTTGTGCCATACAAGAAAACCACTAGAAAATGGCCATATGTCTAAAACTATTCCAATGTCCTATGAGAGAACATAGCAGTGTGACCGGGGATGAAAAACAGATTTGTATTTTTGTTTTTTTTTTTTGGTAGTAATGAATAAACTGAACCAACTTTTATAAAATTTGGCACAGAAACCTAACAAAACCTTCAGAGTAACATGGGTATTCGTAAAGTTGATTATATATGCTATATTTTATAATTAAAAAGTTACAGATAGAAGATAAATCATAGGTTCATAAGTAAACCTCAACTAACTTAGGGTTACCAGTTAACCCACACCCCAATCGGATGGTCTTAGGGAATTGGGAGAAATAGACCCTGAATGGGAGAACTGTAACTCTTCTAGTGTAATATTCTATCAGTCATATCTTCTTAACTGAGGGTTATGAGAACCAGTAGCCATGACTCTCTCTATACTAGTGCAAATGTGAGCTTGTGGATTCTTTAAGGCCGAATCGACTTTGCTGTGTGCAGATACCTTCGGCCATCCATATAGTTGGTGCTTTTCCTTGACTTTGACATCCAGGAACTTGATCGAAGAGGATGAGTTTCTCATAACATTATAAAATTGTAGAAAATAAAAGCGAAGACTCACCTAATCTATTTTTATCCCCATTCGGTAATCACTGCGTCTATGAAATCCTCCGCTTTAAATCTTTTGATACTTGGAGGCAAATTTATACTGTCAAAATCGTTATTATATGTCCAAGGAAGCATATGGGTAATGCCATTTTTGTCATACAATATTGTATTATCATTATTGTTCGGTGCATTTTTTTCATCAAGTAGTTTGTTATAGAGATCTTGGAATGATGGCTGAAGTGTATCAGTTTTTGTTCTTTCTATTGCAGCTACTGAAATTTATGTAAACAATTTATTGAAAATACAGAAAACAATGTGTTTTTCTGTTTATTTGAAAGGAGCTCTGTTTATTTGAAAGAAGCCTTCAACAAAGTAACATAGAAAATAATAAATTTAATATTTCCAAAAGCTTTTCTTCTTTTTCCAAATTGCTATTGCTACCACTTGGGTTCAAGCCAAAATTGTTTTTTATTTTTATTAAGTACCTGAAGTAATTTTAGAAATTGTGCTAAGAATTTTCTGAGCCTTTTCCCAGATTCTTTACCAGCCTCTGTTGGCCACATCACAATGCTATCTCTGTTTGGTCTTATGATTGACTGGTAGTGGTAGAGAATGCCATATAGCATTAGGTCAACACTAATATATCTTTTTAAATTTTGTGCAATAAAGATTTTAAATAAATTACATAGCATCTTCACATCAAACAGTACATAGCAAAAAAATCTTACTATATTCCCGCATCTCATGGAGTTGTTCTTGTGTGTAATGAGAATATCTGCATATTGCCCCAAACTGGCATTCTCCACGAGTAAAACGAATACAAGGCTTTTTTTTCTGTTCTTCTTCTAATATTGTTTCATGGTCTGAAAAGTCAATGTTTTTTAATGTAGAAGTAATATTAGTATACTTATAGGTAAAAAAATTTGGGTGGGACCCAAATTTTATTTCTTTCCAATTTACATTTGGTAGAAATTTACTTCTTCTGTCGCAAGGTCCTATAATGCAATCCTACACCCTTATTTTCCGCGAGTTAGGGATGCTTGGGAGGTTGATACCCAACTACACGCGACTATTGTTGTTACACGTATAATATGTATTTAATGTAGTGGTGTCCAGGTGCAATTCTAGAACGTCATGCAATTTGCTATGTGACCTGCAGTTGGTTTTAGAGACACCTGAAACGAAACATTGACTTACCTTTAAATTTTTGATAATGTTCCTGTACTAATTTCTGATGCACAATACCTTTATTATGAGTTTTTACAATGGTCGGTGTCGCTACCATATTTTTGTCACAATAATTACAGTAATACCTCTTTCCCATTGTACAATAACAATTACAATATTTTGTTTTTATAATCTGGCCTAAAATTTATATCAAATAGGTATGTACATAACTGAAAAATATAAAAATAACGAAACAACCTAGCGGGAGAAACCTCAAATGAATGAAAACCTAGGCGACACGACAGGATATATTGACTTTTTGACATTGACAATAAACTTAAAGTGTTGCCAACCTATGCGTTTTAGCGGCTTTGTGTGGTGCCCCCCTTGGTCATTGGTGGTGCCACCATAGATTTAGAAAGGGCCCCGCGCTCTTGCTGCCACAGACATTCTTGGTCGGTCAATGTGCGTTAGTTGTGTTTGTAGTGCCATATTTCAGAAAACGACCAGACAGGCAATATTCTCAGGAAATTATTTAAAAATAATAATAGAAATATACCTAAGTAGTTCAGAGAAAATTTTCATGACATTTTCTCTAGGATAGGAAACAGTATCATAAGGCAGATGCTGTACGACGACTGTATATTACGCATAAATATTATGTCGGACGACTGCCTAGGTACCTAGGTACTTATGAAATAATGTGTGATGCGCCGTTGCGACCTAAGTACAATTGATTAGTAATACATGAGCGAAAAAAATTTATGAACTGATTAGTAGAATAAAGACAAATGAACGATACAACCTTGGAATCATCGGTTAGCAAACGACACTCTTAAAAAGCGTGAAGGTTGTCTAAATTAACCTTAAATTTTTTAACATGGGAGTATCTAAGTAAAAAATTTAAAGAATAACGTGATGAAAAAAGTTCTGGAATCGAGCTGTAATCGAAATCACGAACCTTTTTATTTGGGGCAGTGCTTTTAACCGCTGAGCTACCGAGAAAGTGCATAATGATCTCAGTTGTTCCGGATAGACAGGGACGTGGGTTCTATTCCCGCACAATTCCAGATTTTTTTCCTCTCATATTAGTTAGGTAGATATTATTTTCAGAAGAGGCATGTAGGAATTCTTATCTTCGCGTGTTTCCAGTTGCATTCGAGGTTGTAACGCCGCAAAGCCCGGAGTCAGCGTAAAAAATAAACCTGTGAATTTTGTAGGTTCAATTGTGAATTTCCAACTGCCTATGTTATATCCAACCTTGGGAATGCTATTATTGCCTATCAAGGCAGAATAAGTAACCAGTCTCAGTGCCCTATCACGTCAAAAAATTATGATAACTCTTAGATTAATAATTCTAAATTCTGTGTGATAACTAAGTACCTATACTTGGACTCCTTTAAGTTAAGACCGTTGACCGTTCTGTGGTAATTTTCCCTTAGTCGCCATTTGCGACCCCAATGGAAAGAAGTGTCACACACAATCAAAACACTGATCGATAGAACAAGAAGGCGGCAAATTGTTTCTAATAAAACTTCATTGCTCCAATAAAGACTACATTGTGCAAAAACATCGAGAGATCTATTATTATAGAAAAGTTTTCGTGAAGTACCATACATATTACTGTACCGTACAATAACCAGCATATCAACCTATCTAAATTATTAGTATTTAAATTGTACTATTATGACTATACTTATGTTTTTATAGCATAGCAAACACCGCAGCTCGTCGACACCTGAAACTCGATACGGGTCACCGATGCGTTGACGACTTTTGAGAAAGCGATAAGTAGACTGTTTTATTGTAGACTCCAATGCAGTTAATTGTATTGTTAAAACAATAATAAAACAAAATAAGTGGCTTATTTAATTATACCTTCTTACATAGTACCTAAGTATGGCGTGACCATAGATAAAATAATAAGGCGTGACCCATTACTTAGGTATTTATGATGGTTGTTTAGTTAAATTCTTTATCTCCATTTAATGAAATGAAAAATTGTTACTTGTGTTAAATATACAATGGCTAGGTACATGGTATTGGGTAGCTTTTCTCCATAGTCGTATTACCTACTTACTCATGGCTGATGGTTGTGGTCATGTGGAACGAAACACACGCAAAGTCTCTCTTGGCACTATTAATGGAGTGGTTTGCCGTTGTCTCCATTTCACACACAATATGATATCAACTAGAGTAATTTCCTCACGATGTTTACCGGAAGCAAGTTGTGGCCGATAAAACTAATATCATCTACATTGGTATATAAACTCATGTGCATAGGTCTGTAGGATTCGAACTTGGGACCACTCGGTTCACAGTGAGACCTGGGATTGTTTTGACGTAAAAAATAGCGAATGTAGCGGTTGTCTGTACTAATAATATGAAATCACATTAGATTTATATTTTCATATAAGTGAAAAACTGAAATCATATTATGTAAATCATCTTAAAATATATCATGAATAACATCACTCGTGTATAAATAAAAGGTTGTAAACTAGGTTTTAGATAAGAATTTAATTACTGTAATATGTTAAAATTCTCTTTTGTACACTTTAAGACAACTTAACGGTTCAACCACGAGGGGCACTTGGTATTGGTTTAAAATTTAACTTTTTCATAATTTAATTAAGTTTTAAACATCTTCGTGTTAGGTTCCTATTACATACTTTTTCCTACGGCTTTGCACGAGTGTATTAATAGAAGGAAAGTCGAAATACCCATATTGGAGGATATATCCTTCTCCGTACTCCAAAGGTAAAACTATGTAAGTATTCTAAATTTTGAGGTTGGATGTAAAGATAGATGATGAACTTTATCATTTACACAGCAATCACAAGTTATTTATCCGCGTTCATATTTTGCAAATTAGCGGTCGTGGTCCAATCGAAAGGTTCCAGGTTCGAATCGAAGTATAAAATGGGGAAATTGCAAACCACTCCATTAATGTTGCTAAGACAGTCGTGTGTATTTCATTCCACGCAATGACTACGATCTTTATCCATGAGGAATACGACTAAGATGAAGAATATGCAAATTAATAACATTGTTTAATTATTATTTTTATGTAATTAATAGTAATCAAGGTGCCGGTTTCTTTTCGGATTTTTTTATCGCAGCCAGTTTAGTATCAGTTTTGTTCGCAATACCTGCATTTTTATTGGCAAAATGTATCTTCTTTTTTGTCTTAAAGTGTACAGTGCAAGGTTGTACTCATTGTGGCAAAGACAGAATTGATATGGTGTTCAACATCTATACAAAACGGTCGTGTAGTGTTGTGTTTAAATTATGGAATTGGATACACATGCTAATGTGAGTTAATGGTTTTTATTGTAAGGTAGGAATTCTGGGATAAATAATATTGTATAATAAAATAACAAATGCTTTACTCCTATCTTTTTCATCAGCAGTCGATCAGAATCATAACATATTTTTGTGGTATACTATTTATTAGCTTCTTTAGCTTATACACTGGCTTCATCCGCGTGAATTTCCCACGGGAACAATTTTATTTTCACAAAGAAAGGTATGTCCCCCGTAATTCTAACTACATGTAACAAACAAACAAATTTACTTTCCCCTTTTATAATAATTAGTTAGAATATGGCATGGATGGGTGGTCCTATTCTAGACCACACGCCCCAATCCTTAGATATATAGGTATTAAACAAGGTCCTCTGCTGCATCTGTCTGTCTATGTAAACTCAAAAACAACTGATATTCATGCGGTTTTTGCAAATAGTGTGATTGCTGAGGAAGGTATATGTATATATTTATTGTGTTTTTAACACGAGCGAAGCCGGAACCGGCTACTAGTGATATATAAATTATTCGTACTTAGAAAGTGTGAGATGAGTGTGTTTGTTAGTAAATCACGTCGAAATATGTCATTTCTGACTGAAATGTCTGTCAAAAAATTATCAGCTACTATGCAAAGTGTGTAAAGATAAAATTGTTAATTTTATAAGATCAAATAAGATAAGTCTCAATAAAAACAGTCTTTTCACCATGAATGGAGTTATGCTATTTTCTTCTCATACTTTAGTAAGAATAAGTTTTTAAATAGTTGGGACACTAGTTTATTTTTGCCCCAGGGCCTTTGCATACTAGCTACGCCGCTGTATTTGTTACATGATGATTGACACACTTATTGGTACTACAGCTTCATTGATGAATTCGATTTAGTTTCAAGGATATATTGTATTCATCGTCACTTCTGTTTTCCGTCAACTGCTGAGTATAGGCCGTATTTTTCTTCGCAATCCTTCTCTGTTCTTAGCTCCATCGACGGAGCGCCAACTTCATGATGTCGACGGCCTCATTACATGTTTTTCGACACGCATAGGAAAAAAAGTTGGAATTAGGGACCTTACTACGCCTATTTTACATCACTACGATGTGTTGTCTTTGCCATCGAGTGAAAAGAAGGTAGGGGTTCATGGGTGCCTCGTAGAAATTTTGCCCAGGGCCTTGTAGCAATACATTCAACATTATTAGACGGGGGCTTACCTATATTATATTTGCCTGATATAATATAGGTAAGCCCTGAAACACAGGATAATTTTTCTTCCTAGCTCAGACACCCTTTATTTTTTTTAATTTTAAATCTTAATGTAGATCTATTGCATAGCTTTTATTTAAGTAACATGAATAAAGACATTTTATGATTATTATTTATTTACAGTTTACATTTTCATTAATAAATAAATCCCAGCCCAGCGGTTTTTTATTAAGGCGGTCATACACTATCGGCAAACAGTCCTCAAAATTTTGCGTATTCGGCTAGTATGCTGATTTTTTATTGCTAAAGCTAAGTAAGCTCTCATAAACACTACGCTATGTTCACTGATTCGCGTCGGAATCAATGAACACAGCGTCAATCAATCAATGAATGTGACATTATGTATTTTTGGTTTTGATCCCCGACGACAGAGGGCAGCGAGTTACAAGTTTCATGTGTCTGTGTATCCAAACGGCTGAACCGATTTTGATATATTTTTTTTCTTTATAGAACAATACACAGTCACAACAAGATGAAGAGCAGCAAAACGCGAAACCCCCACCACAGCCACCCCCAAATGCTAAGAAGAAGTTTGTGTTCCACTCTAAGAAAGAGCCATATGATTTCGTCGCATTCAGAAATGTTCGGAAACCTACAAAGTAATTTTTTAAATATATATTTTTATTGCTAAGCACTAGTTTTGTGTCGTATACCACCCCTAATAGCCGACTGCCTGCCTGATCTCAACACTCCTTGGGCATGCTATTGTCTCTTAAATGTTGTGTCCCTTAGTCGTCACTTTTATTTAAACTTTTTTTCAGATTGCATGATCAAATTCCATCTTAATTTTATTTATTGATTCATCTTGTGATTATCCTTAAATAATCCAACCTGCTGTATAAGGAAAAATTTAAATTTTCCTCTACAATTTGCAAGTAATTTACTATTGCATCTTACATTTTTCCTTTTATTAATATTACAGTGTAAACTACCTTTTGTAAAATCTAAATTCACTAAAAAGATCCATAAATTTATTTGTTACACTCAGATACATTGATGGATTAGTTCCCCCTTTTTGTTCCACTCGAATCCATTGGGAGATTAAGACCTTAAGACGTGAAACTGTCTGCAAATTTCAGTGCCATTGAGTCAACAGGCCACCTCATCAAAGGCTGCCTTGGAGGTGGAATCCTGGGTATACACGAAGCGTTCATGAAGAACGGGCTATGGGCCTCGCTCGTCTTGACTGTGGTCTTCGGGATATACATCACTTATTGTGTTCATGTACGTACGTACGTTTTAAACTTAGCACCAAGCGGGCAAACAGACTTGGGGACCACCTGATGGTAAGTGGTCACCGCAGCCTACAGAGGCATGCAGCACCAGGGTTGTTGTGGTCTTTTGCCACAGCAACCTATAATTACATTAACTCTCTCACCCTTCGAACCGGAACACAACAATGCAAAGCACTGTTTGTTTGGCGGCTGAAGTATAGAATGTAGCTTGACGTGACAAGTTTAGTGATGTGGGTGCAGCATTACAAAATTAGCTACACGATATTGCGATCCTCCTGAACATTGCTACTTTGGTGTGGGTTGCACCGTTAACGTGCGCAGAAAAACACAAATTACGCCATTTTGTCTTTGTTGTTTCGTCAGGGCGCGCCGGTTAAAATCAACGTCAAATTTCACGGTGGAACTAGCCCTTAGTGTCACATTTTTTTTGTTCCCGGCTATATTTGAAGTCTGACTGAATGACCCAAACTCGTTGTTGATCCATATAAGGCCTGTTCCTCAACGGGGACGTTTAAATTGATGTTTTTTCTTGGAATAATAAAGTTTAATAAATAAAATTACTTTTTAACTTATTCCAGATACTAATAAAGTCGGCACAGGTGCTATACCAAAGGCTGCACGTCCCAGAGATGTCGTATCCCGACGTAGCTCAGGCTTCATTGGAAATAGGTCCTTTCCCCAGCCTTAGGAAGTATGGTATTTGGTTCCGGTAAGTTTCGAAGCGGTGGTGGTGTAATGGTTAAGGTTTGAATCGTACTCGTCTCGCATTAGTTTGCATATCAATCTGACTGATTCAATCATATCTATATTTATATTTATTATTATATTTATATTTATTATATATATCATATCTATATTTATTTATATTGCAAATAATTTTTTGTAGGGTATTGAGCCAACAAGTCGAGATCCAGATCATTCTTGACAGTTTATATTAAAATCTGTTTCGAAAATCTGGTTTCAGATACGCAGTAGATACAATGATATGCATAGATCTTTTCGGCGCGTGTTGCGTCTACCAGATAATAATAGCCGAAACAATCAAACAGCTTATAGAAGAAGGCTATAGCTTGACTACGGGTGATAGAGATCAATTAAGGCTATACATATTGGCTCTTCTCGTGCCTATATTACTTCTGTGTATGATCACTACACTCAAATACTTAGCTCCATTCACACTGGTTGCTGATTTATTTATTGGTAAGTTTGGTTCATGTGAATCCCGCCTTAAAATACGACCACCCTCTATAATCCTTCCATAAATGTTGTACTAGTTTTTACAAGCTTGGTAACTTGCAATGTAACTACGTCTCGGGTGGAATCTTGCAACTCAATTTTGAAGCAGATATCTTCAACCGATTGAGCTGAAATTTTGTACACACGTTAAGTTTGAATAACAATGCATTATTGTGATAAGCATGACCTGATGGTGTACCAAACAACGGCTCAAGGCGTGGGAGCCTCAACAGTTCACTGCACGGTCATGATATTTTTGTCACATATTGAATACAATAAGATCTCTTTGACAACTGTGTCAAAAATGTAATTTCTATAAAAGAGTTATTTGTATTTTCAGTTGCATGTGTGGTAGCCACAGTGGTGTACAGTTTGCGAGTGGCACCCCCTATATCTGAAGTGCCGTCGTGGAAGAACGCTTTGGGGTTTTTTGAGTTCTGTGGAATATCGATCTTCAGCATGGAAGGCATCGGGGTTTCTTTGCCCATTGAGAATAATATGAAGAACCCTAAACAGTTCCCGTTGGTGTTATGTTGCGGTAAGATCACGGAATGTGAAGCGGTGGCGATCAAGTGGTTATGACGTTAAGAGCTCATACATATGATGGAAAGATCTCAGTTTCGAATCCTGCTCGTGCCACATGAGTTTGTATACCAATTTTGATAAAAAAGATCACGAATCACCTAATTTTTTTGGATGATTAGAAATGTCATATTTTGTTTTAATTTTAATTTCATTGGTTTACGTACTAAAAAGGTATATGAGTATGGTGTATGTATGTATGAGTATGGTGACAATGAAAGTAATTTAAAATTCAAAGTTACTTCTATTGTAAATAGGTGTTCGAGTCATAATGGATACAATTTACAATTTGTGATAATTTCGTGATCGGACTTTGAAATAATTATTCTAAACTTATGTGTCAAACTACGACTGTTAGTCCTTTATAAATTGCCATCAATTGGACCGACCAAAAATTTATTCCATTGAGAAATTGTTATAATAATGTTGTTTCCTTTATTTTATCTAGGTATAATTTTATTTCATAGAATTTTTTTAGGTTATAATTTTACTTTTTTGACAGGTATGTTCGTGGTGGTACTTTTCCTGATTTTGGTGGGATTTTTCGGTTATTGGGGATTTGGGGAGGGTTCCAAGGCGCCAGTGACTCTCAATTTTCCTTCAGAAACGTAAGTAAAATATGATTACATATTTATCACACAAATTTTTATTGTGGTCAGAGAGAACTTACTGCATTCAATGCGTGATAAAAATGTCCGTGCTGTAAATCGTTGAGGAGTTTCCACGTCTCGAGCCGTTGGGTGTACTATCAGGTTATGCTTTTTTTCGTAATGCAAACTAATGCACCAAACTGAACGTGTTTTGAAATTTCAGCTCAATCGGTTGAAGATATCTGCTTCAAACTTGAGTTGCAAGATTCCACCCGAGACAGGGATATAAATACTAGTTATATTGCAAGGAAAAAAAAAAAATTAAAAAAGAGAGAACTTGTGAATAACGAGCTACGTGTTTATGTTTCGCTAGCTTTCGTAAGTTTCGCTAGCCACATCTTCGTATGTGAGTAATTAGTTGTTCGCCGCGAACTTAAGACCTCGCGAACACAATAATATTTTATAAAATTGCGAATATTTCAAAAACGAATGAACCGATTTTGATGCTCTACGAACTAAAATCATCATATACCTTTTCATCTTCTATATACCTTTTAAATTTCATCAAAATCGGACTAACTGTTCGAACATACAAAAAATGTATTTTTGCCCCAAGTAGAATGTTACCTCGCTCGTTCGGTCAAAAATCCGTTTCCCGCGGGAATTTCCCTACACTTCTATAACCTACATGCCAAATTTCAGCTTCCTACGTCCAGTAGTTTCGGCTGTGCGTTATCTGACAGTCAGTCAGTCACTCAGTAACACAAGAGTTTACTATATAAATTATATATACATAGATAGACAGATGGTAGCCTCTCTGTTAGCGGATCCTGTTCTTTTTCAGATTTCCCACGGTCCTCAAATGCCTTATGGCAATCATGATCTTCGTAACATTCGCGCTTAACTTCTGGGCTCCCTTCAACCTGGTCTGGCACTACATGTCGAAGAAGCACAACCCACAGAGATTCTGGCTATGGGAGAGAGTGTACAGAGCCAGTTTCATTGTTGTCATCACCGCCATAGCCGTGGCGTTTCCCAATATTGGGAATTTGATGGGACTTGTAAGTTGTAGTATAAAAGTATGTGGAAATATTTTTGTGATGGGTCATGGTCCAAACTCTTTATCCTTCCGCAAGGAAGGCCAGTGCAGAACGTTTAAATGTTGATGATGATAAAGTGGAAATTACCTATGTCTTTAACATTTCATGGTATGGTCTTATTATATTTTACTGAAGAATTTGTCTTAAAATATACATACTCTAAAATTTTATTTATTAATGTAACAACTAAATTAAATATTAAAATATTAATTATACAATCTAAACATGAGACTGTAAGTAACCACCAAATTCTCTACTGCCCACCGCTAAATACATAAATAGTTAAATGGAAATGTGTCAATATTGCGAAAAAAAAAATCTTTAATTCTGCCAAAAAAGAAGGTTTATGTATAATAATAATATGCATATTGTTATTATTTATGCGTGCGGGTTTTTTTGTTCTACCATTAGGTACCTTACGTTATATTCTGTTACATCACTGCTATAATTGTGTCACATAAACAGCTGTGAGTTACTTTGTTTCATAATTTTTTTTATAAATTCATTTTTTGTTTTTCAGTTGGGAGCATTCTGTTTGTCTAACTTGGGCTTCATATTCCCAGCAGTAATTGACCTACTGGTGGTGTGGGAAGATCCGGGCTTGGGGAAGTTCAAATGGAGGTTGTGGAAGAACGTATTAGTTATAATTTTAGGTGTAATATTTTTCATTGCTGGAACTTACTCTAATATCAACGGATTGATTGCAAGTTTGTACAAAACATAGAAATTTAAGGGATTTGAATTTAACATTGCAACAACCAAAGATAAAATGCAAATAATGTTGTTATTATTATTATTATAACATAAGTTTATTGCAGAAATTTAACCAAAATAAAACAAAAAGTGATTTGGATTCTGAGTTCTATTTATATAATTTGTAAAACATGAATAAATTCTATATGTATATATTTAATAGCTTTAAAAACTGTTAACGTGTAAAATACATAATTATATGTACAACAATTTGTAAACTAATTATTTGATAAGGCAAAATAAAAATTGTTAAGAAAATATATATTACTTTGTATTTATTATTTTTTAATTACTTTGTAATTTTTAGTTTTTTTTTAAACCCGTATTTTTTATGCAAAAATAAGTATACAAAAACAGGCTAAAAAACCTACTTACATATCACAATACAATCTAATTTGTTACTTCATTTTAATATTAACAGAGTAACGATATTTCTATATATTAAAAATAGTTACTAATCCTCAAATTCAAATCAAATCTCTTACTTTATTCACTAAAGTTTATCAATTCACACATCTTTTTGTCCATGATTTGTTATGGTGACATTTTTTTTACATTTAACTTATTCTAGAAATCCCATTTGAAGACGTGCCTAATGCTATCTCTAAAAAGAAAATAAATTCAAGTCGTAATCACGTATTTGATTTGCTGAACACAGCCACAAGTTTCGACACGTTGACAATACAGCCACAGATGAACAAGAATATTCCTATAGCAATGAATATGAGGCTTCTCCAGAGCCGCCATTTGTATTTGCCGAACCCTGGCCGTTCCCATATGACGAGGATCGTGATGACGTTCGGCCAGATGAAAGCCATATTTGATAGGCAGAAAGTGCCAAGCTGAAAAAGCAAAAAAAAACCGAATACAAATTCTCTATTGACATGAGAAAAATATACAGAAAATCAACTTCAAGGTACAAAGCGGACTTTGTAGCACTATATATAGCTGTTCGTCCACTTTAAAATAATTTCAAGTAATTGGTTGCACCATGTCAACTTTTTGGAACCTTCAAACATAGGTTTACAGTTACAGAATTCATCAGGCCTTCTGGAGAAATAGTTTCGAGGACTGTGAAGGTTGAGGCGCCTTCAGCTATGTCGATTGTTGAGGCCACCGGATCGACTCTGAATGCGTGCAGTGCAGTGGCGATAGCACCGAAAGGTTATGGATCATTAATTTCGGTGCATATGCACCGAAATTAATTATACATATATAATATATCATAACGTCTACAGTATCATTTTGTCCATAGTATCATAATGTTTACAGTATCATTACGTCTCGATAATATATGTGAATATATCCATACAATCGTAAGCGAATTGACGCGTCATGGCACAACACCTCAGACAATAGGACTAGTTTAAGTCTGTTTTTGAAGTTAAGTACTTTTCATGAACTATCTAATGACTATTTAGAGGATGGAAAATATTGTGAGGTAATTTGCAATCTAGTTGACGATCGTTATAAGATTGTGTGTGCTACTATAAAATTGGTGAAAACAGTTAGAATTTTTGTAAATAATATGGGTCAAAGCGTAAAGAATTGTTAAATACTTACAAAACCCATTATACCATTAATATCAGGGTATATTATAGCAACGATAGCTATACCAGTGACAAATATAGCCCGATAAATCAACTCCCACATTTGAAAGTTGCTTTTGTGCAGCTTCTTGAGGTAATGGAAACACAAGTTGAACGGAACCCAGAAGTTTAGCGCGTGAGTGATGTAGATCATCGCAGCAACGCATGCTTTGAATACCTTTGTTGTTCTGAAAAACAATAAATAAATACATTTTGAAGGTTGTACAGTACCTAATGGAAAGAAAAATAAGTAGTCTCATTATGTAGGTGTATACCGAGTCAATATGTATACCGAGTTAGATAGAACATTTTCAATACCGAAGTAGTATTTAGGTAGGTTTAAAAATTGTGCTTAAACGATAATTGTTTGAGCACAATTTTATTATCGTATTAATATAAAAAAAGCTGATAACTATTATCATTATTTTCATACTAATAAAATACCTGTAATGGTGCTATACTGTAGCCGTGACTGTATCACCGAAAGCCTGTACAACGTCCCAAGTTAAAAAAATGAAATAAGTATTCTCAATATCTATATTATGATATTTTTACATATTTCGCAAATTATTTATACACCGCAAATGCTTTGAAATATAGTTATTTGGTACAGAAATAAATACATAATAACTTACAAAGTCATGCTGAAATTCAGGGTTATTGGGTTCATACAGTTCTCTAAGAAAGCAGCGTATCCGAAGAAAGATACCAAAAAAGTGCAACTGATTGTGAAACACATACCTGCGGAGGTAAAAGAAAAATAAACTTCATAATATAAAGAAGAGGGAAGATTTATATTTTTTGAGACGAAAATAGTTATGTTTTACTTGCTTTTAAAATATCTTCTTCCACAATATTGTATAACAAAATCTTCTTGGACTGTTTAGTTCATCAGTGAAAATATATGAACTTTATCCCTAAGTATTACAATAAAACTATACATACCTACAGCGACCGCTTAAATCAAGCGTCAGACAAAAAGTTGCGTTTATTTTAATACTTATTTCGATTCACTATTTTTTATTAGCTTTAGACGTTGCATCCCACTTCCGGCATCCCATGCCTATTCCTGAGCATATTACTTAATTAAAAAAAGTTCATATGTGACCCACCAATAGCAAGAGCGTATTTAAATTTATGAGGCTCCTTCATATTATTCTCGACGGGGAAGACCACACCGGAGCATGACATGCCAAAGGTGACCATCCCTATAAACTCCAATTGGCCCTTTGGTGACGTCACAGCGTGCATATTCGTAAAACTCGGGTTGTTCGAGAATGCGTAGTATACAGCCATAAATATTGCGATCACTGGAATAGACGATAAGTTTTATTTACAAAAAAATAATAATTTGTAGGGTTTTTTTACAATAATTGTATGTACTGCAGAATCTTCTTCAATCACCAAGCCATACGGCCTACCACGAAACATAGAAACACGTAGCAAGTTACTAACGTCCATATGCTGTCTCTTTTAACTATATCTAGTACGCATTGTAAAAAAAAAAGACAGAACGTGTGGACGCATTGACGTGCTATTCGATTTACCCAGTACCTACTTATTACTACAAATATCGTAATGAAAATATAGCAGTCCAGAAAACAATGGAGGACTTACACACTGCGATGTTAGCAGCAATCGAGAACGGAGCCAGCCACTTCAAATGCTGGATCAGACAGATAAGGATTATGGGTACGATCATCACCGCTAAGTAGGCTTTGAGGTGCCAACCGCCTGCAAGAGATATGTAATTAAATGTTGCACTTACAGTACTTGTATCAAAGACGAAGATTCAAATTAAAAATATTTAATCAATTCAAGATGATAACAACAATACAAATAAAAAAAAAATACTTAAAACAAAGTCTACCGCCGACTTCCAAAGTGCAGGCGAAGAAAAAGGGGCGGTACAAACTTCACCGCAACGTTTTCTTGAAAGACGTCAATTAACATATGTGGGTCTTATTTTAAGTAGATGTTGAAGTAAAACTGCTGACAATATAGCTAACATCTATCTCATTTACCAGAATGACAATAAAATATTTCTGATTCTGAGGAATCACGCAATAATGGGCGAGACACTTGACTGGAAGAGATCATTGATTGACCAAAGCATTGACGGAAGTGGTCAAAACAGAGACAGAAACCAGTTGGCAAGTCACCAGATCACGTCAGAGGACATAGGGGGTCACGGCAAAATGATAGAAGGATGATAATGATAGAAAGAAAAATGACAAAATCAAGTAGGATATAGTACGAAAAAATGAAGACAATAGGGTCTAGATATAGGCTGAAAATTATAATGATGATCGTTAGTGTTAATGTAAAGTGACGTATAGGTAACGAGATAAAAAAGGAAAAGGTTACGGTGAAGTTTTATGCGCTTGTTCTTCACATGCGCTTTGGAATTCGATAGTAAACATTTTTTCGTCAAAAGTGATGTGTATCCTAAGTGGAATAAATAATTTTGAATTTGAAGGTAGGTAATGAGAAAAATATCAATATAAATAATTAGGTCGTGTGTATGTCTTCTAACTTCACGTGTGCGAAGAAATTCTTTCTGACCTGCGTACAATGGCTCGGCATCAGATGTGGCGGTGTTCTCAACCAGTTGTTTGATCGTCTTTGCTATGATCAGTTGGTAGCAAGCACACGCACCAAGCAGGTCAAATGTTACCACGGCATCGATTGTAAACCTAAAATATAGACATTTATATAGTTGTTTTAATTATTAAATAACGGTCCAAAAAATTACTTAAAATATGGAAGACTGATGATGATCTAGTACTCTAGCCACATGAGTATTTGTTCCAATCTGACTCATGTATTCTAGTTTTCATCAACCACCACTTTCTTCCGGTGATGGAAAATATGGTAAGGAAACCTGGATAAGGTCTTATTAATTGGTTGATTGATTTATTAATTTATAAGATAGTGTGTAATGGAGAAGAAGTTTGGTAAGCCATTCCATTATAGCCCAGGAAGTCGTGTGTATTATACCGATTACAAACTATCGGCAATAATTCACCAAATTTTTGTGGTTTCGACAAACAATTGGTTGTATGTAAGTACGACTTTCGGCCGTGAGGAATGTCACTAAGATAAGATTCTATGTAAAATAGTACGGCAGGTTTTAAATATTCACCTAAACGCCTTTGAAAATCTGGCAACTTTGGGGTTCGGGAAACATTGCATGGCGTATTCCCCAACCTCTGGGTAGCTCATTGTGGGTATCCTGGTTCGCCGGTACAGGACCTGGGCTGATTGGACTAGCAGCTGAAATGATAGGCATTACACAGTTAAATAGGCAGCGGTGACTACTTTCCATCTGGTGCATGTCCTTTTGCCTAGTCATATTCACATTCATTTCCACTTCACATTGTCTTCAGCATCCGTGATTGTAACGCCAGTTCCACATTGTCGCAGAACTCTGACACATGTCGACGCGAATGCGTGAACATTGCGTAGTTTGTATAAGTGTTATTATTTACCGCAAAGAAAAACCAGCTTATATATACCGAATCCGCAAAATTCTGGCAAACTGTTCGACGACAGTGTGGAGCCGGCATCAGACATACTACATACATATAAATCGTTTTTAATCTCTAGATGACTTGAATAAAATCTGACACCAGTGACAGCAATAACGTACACGATACGACAGATTTCGTACTTACATGTAAACAAAAAGCCATGTACACTCCCAAGAGGATAGTAAGAGGTATGGCGGTGCCTATTCCAGCCTTCATGAACGATACATGAGCTCCGAGGATACCGCCACCTAGAGCTCCTTTAACTATATGAGCAATTGAGCCGATTATTCTGGAAATAAATAAAACCACAACACATAATAACGTTAAATTAAACAAAAATATATTGAATTTAACATAGGCGGCCCGTCCCGGCTTTGCTCGGTTAAAAATATAATAAATTGTAGGTACACTTAACTAAACCTTCCTCGGGAATCACACTATCTATAGGTGAAAACCGCATGAAAATCCGTGCAGTAGTTTTTGAGTTTATCGCGAACAGACAGACAGACGCGGCAGTGGACTTTGTTTTATAATCAATACATAATATAAGAAAACAGTAGAAAAAGAATTCCTGTACATTGAATATATTACATAAAAACAAAATTAGGCGATAGAGTCATGTAACAGAGAAATGATTTGAAAAAAAAACTCTGTCTGTATGTCTGCTTGTCTGTTTGTACACGCTTATCTTCGGAACTACTGGATGGATTTGAATGAAACTTTTTTGTTATATAGCTATTAAGCCTGGGCATAATATAGGGTATAAAAGATTTTGAAAACTGGAACATCTGATGGAGAACAATGATGGTACAGCTAAACTATTATATATATAGAAATTACGCCTCAATAAAAGTTGTTCAGCCTGATGAGCATTTTCTGTTGAGATGTAAAAATCAAGATCTGGAACATCTGAAGAAGAGTCACAATGGTCCAGCTAAACTATAGGAAATATATATTTCAGTTGTATAAGCATCTTCTGTATAGGTATCGTTACGCTTTGTCTGTACATTTAAATTTCTCTAATAATTTTGACTCCTTACCAAAAATTGATCGGCCACGCGAACGAAGTCGCGAGCATCAGCTAATAATAAATATAAATCACACAGATTGAGCTAGTCCCAAAGTAAGTTCGAGACTTGTGTTATGAGATACTAAACTCAACGATACTATTTTTTATAACCAATATATATATATATATATATATATATATATATATATATATATATATATATATATATATATATATATATAGAATTTCACTACAATATTTGAACGGCTGAACCGATTTTGATCAAGTATATCTTAGAACCACGGCATAAAAATTAGCTATCAAATAAAAAAAAACCGCATCCAATCATTTCACCCGTTGATGAGCTACGGTGCCACATACACTGACAGACACACTTACCGGTCTAACTTATAACACCCTTCTTTTTGCATCGGGGGGGGTTAACTATCAAAGTAAGTTGATGATATTATGTTCCATACCCTGTCGGACGTGGTAGATTTCTATACAGCTTGAAGTCGAACGCATCTTCCTCGATTTGGCTCTTGGCTTTCAGCTTAAACTCTGGATCATCAGTCGGCTGCAAATCAGGTGTTCCATCATTATAATTAGTAGATTTTTGTGGCTCCTAGAAATAATGATATAAAGAATACAGGATTGAATGTATCACCCTTGTAGGTACTAACACAAGCTTTCTACTTGAAATGTATGTAGGTAAGTACTTATGTATGTTCGGGTGGAATCTTGTAAGTCATTATGTACAAGTGTTACATTGCTTAGAACCTGAAATATTGATAACAATTCGTTATGAGCAGGACGCACGTAATAAACGAGGGCGAAGCCGCAGACAAAAGCTAGTAATAGATATAATATTTTTTTATTAATTGATTTGATATAAGTACTCCTGATAGAAATACTCCCTTTCTTTTGTTGTATATAATGTTTTTCGATAGTAGGTAGATATTCTTTTTTAATTTTTTTCATGTTTTTTGCCTTTTGTCTTTGTAACAATGTATTGTCCTGGTGATTGATTGGAAGAGATCCCTCCATCGGATAAGTCTGCCATTGCTATATAGTGCTTTTTCTGTTACATGTGTCTTTGTGTTTTTCTGTTTTACAAAGTTATACAAACAAACAAATACTCACAGAAAAATTGTTGACGGACATTTTCTTCGATAATTGCGTGTTCTTATCTGAAAATTGTTAATGCTATCTAGGTAATGCGCAGAAAACTGCATCATTAGGGTAAAATATACAATCAGGAAATCTACAAACTATACTTACTATTATATAACTATACATTATAATAAAACTGTGTAATAAACAATGAGCGGACGCACAAAATTAACATGGGCAAAAATGGAGGCGAAAACTAGTAACAATATTATATTAATTTATTTCTTGACCAATTGTATCATAAACTTTGTATAATCAATAAAATGTTGAGCTAAATTTTCTTCTCTACCATATGAAAAAAAAAAAAGAATATAAAATAAAAAATACTACTTAGAAATAGAAGTAACTACTTAACTAAATGTTTTTCTTAGTATTGTTCTGTTTAAGTTCCCTTTGTCTTTAATATAACAAACTATTCATTATCACTAAAGACACATCTATATTCGATACAATCTATGGTGTAAATGAATTCGAAATAACTAAAATACATAAAGCCAGTATTTCCCAAACTTATAATATTTAGTATTATATTTTCAATTAAAATTACACAGAATAGACACGAAAATTGGACCATTCTAAAAATTTGTACATCCTTTTGAAACTTATTTGCGTAAATATCTGTTGCCTCTTTTCTCAATATCATATAGGTAATGTAAAGATGAAAAAGAAGCATTTTTAACTAAATAAATATGAGCAAGTGTAGCTACAATGTGTTACGTGATACGAAAACTAATCCGCAAGCAATCGTTGAATATTAAAAATATGTCTGACAAAAATAACACTAATTCATAGAGATTTAGCCATATAGCTCGGTGCAAATATTCTTCTTTTATCACATAACAACCAGTTAAAATTCTACACTCACAGTAAACATTTATTTACTTTTCGTAAAATGAACTAACATTCGATGGAGAAGACCAAAGAACCCTTTCTTGACCCTCAACCCTTCTGAACCCTCAAAGAACACATGGAAAGGGAGTAGAGGATTTTGCACAGCAGTGGGATATGTTATAGCTAATAAAAAAAAGGAACTAACAGGGATAAGTTCCTTTTTTTCCGAAATTAGTATACATTCTATAAAATAATAATAATGAAGGTTATAAAATGCACTGGTCGTGGCAAATTTTTATTCCAAAATAATTATATTAACTTTTTTTTTCAATTAGAAAGGTAGATTCGACAAAGAAGGAGTAGTAAATAATAATTTTATTTCCTGTGATGGAACAGCTTGGGAAACTCTGTCAGAAAAAGTAGATCTATGGATTCATTAAAAAATAATTGATGTTCACAGGCAGTCGTAAAAAAATGTCATTTGCACTTGAAAATCTAGATAATAGTGGAAAAGATAATAAGCAGAATCGACCACGTGGTGTGGATTTTCTCCTTTTAAGGGTTCCGTAGCTGATCGGCCTGAAACGAAACCTCATGGGTTCATCGTTCATTTTTTGTCTGTCATGTCGGTCTATATGATATATGTATAGATGGACAGAGCCACGTTATTCCAAAACAGTTAGGATTATCTAGTGGGGAACTTGACAGGTGATATATTATATGCACCAATTCGTAATTTTACTTTAATCTAATATAATTTATCATGCGATGACCAAGTCGATCTATTTATTTAAAACCTAAAATAATAATATTATTTATATGATAATAACTTGCGTAATAACTTAAGACAGAAGGTCCCTTAAGTAGGGATTAAATAAATTAATCGACTTGGTAACATCCATGTGTTACCAAGAATAATTTATTTAATCACAACTTTCTACGATAGAAAAACTGAGCTGCGAGACTTGGGTTTTCTACAGCATGTTTTTAATGGCATATAGGTTGACTGGAAGTCATAGATCAACAAAAAGAAAAAAAAAAGTGAATCAATGTCAAAAGAGGCTCCACCAACTGTCAGAAAATGTACTCCAGTTTTAGACGTCACGATCATGGAATAGTAGGTAGTGGGTTCTGTCGAACTAATGCTAGTCGAAATTACAATATTATTTCATATATCTGCGAGTCGATTTTATGTTTTGTCGAAGCAATTAGTGTCGAACTTTCGTTTTCCGAAGTTGAGAACGTGTCGAAATAATTAACTATCGAAATTCACCTCCGTAGTACCTACTAATTCCATGATCACAGTTTTAATGTTGACAGAGAAAGCTATAGACCTCGTCATATCTACCATTTCGCTCATATATGAAAGGAATTTAAAAATACATGAGAAGAAACGAGGCGAGAGCGCCAACATCCTTTGTTCTAATCACATGCCCAGGCTAAGCTGCCACGAGACGATAATCTTAAAAAATCGACTTAAAATTGAGGGAAAAAATTCAATATGTTAGTCCTATACCTATAGGTCATAATTGTTACTTAAATAAATATATATCTCTGTGTGTATGCGAGGGCGTAAGACATACCTTAATATTGTGCGTGGCGCGACACACACTTGAGCATTTATTTACTAATCTATATAGACAAAAATCACATAAAAATCCAGCCTGAACTTAATACTGGCACATACAATCTTTTTCCACGTTGACTCCAATAATGCTCTTTGACAATTCCATATTTTCTACTCAAATTTGACAACATGGTTTGATCATTCGATCTGAAAACCGCTTGAAGTTCCCAGATCACTTTTGTTTTTTTGATTCATATTAACGATTTTCTGATATATTTTTACTTTATATATTTGATTTCGAGGAAGTATGGCTGTAAGTATTGTTGTGTATTTTGGTTATTACAAGTCTGTAATTTTTAGTTAACATGTCTAAAATCTACTGACATGTCTAAAATGTACTTATATCTTTGTCACTTATTGATATTTCGAAGAGTAATATTTTGTTATTATTTTACTATTATTTTTTCTTCTCCTTTTGGGATTCACGGCACATAGTCCAGTCCTTTGAGAGGCTTGCATGGGGATATGTTTTTTTTCCTGTGATCGCAAATCGCATTGTCGGGGCGTGTGATTGCATGGATCGAGGTTATAATCCTACCACGTGCCTTATGCTCGAGCAAAACTACTATAAATACTCATGTATAGTAGTCTTGACCGGTGAAAGACAACATCGCGTGGAAACCAGCTGGCTGGTTGACAGTTTAGTTTACAAGTGTTTAGGGGGGCAAGTACATGAAATGTCGGTAGTTAGTTGTCAAGTCATTTTAGGCTACTTAAATAAAATCTGATACCAGTGTTAGCAATAACAGGATGTACGTATATCCAGCGGGACCCTTCGCCTGATAGATTAAGAACTATATATGGTTATATCAGGCACACTCGATAAGAAAGAAGATTAGGTATGTACCTAATCTTCTTGATGCTGTCATAATTCAGTCTTCCAGTGACTTTTAAAAATTTATTACAATACACAGCGGTCATACTGAAAAGCAATTTAGTAACAGTTTTTTTTTGTTGTGATAAAAAAAACCTCAGTCACGTTGCCAATGTTACAACATTAATCTATGCCTTAACTAGCGGTGCTTTTCAGCTTCGCTCGAGTAAAACCATATAAATTATACGCCTAAATTTTGGAATCACTATAGATCTATTGGTGAAAACCGGACAAAAATCTTATATCGCGTGTTTTAGATGTTATAAAAGTGATATCTTTCAGATTGATCTGGATCGTAGATGTTCATCTATGTTTGTGTTTTATAATATAGTATCGTTGAGTTAGTATGCCACAACACAAGTCTCGAACTTACTTTGGGGCAAATACAATCTGTGTGGTTTGTTTGCTTGTGTATTTTATTTATGTATTATTATTTACTGATTTCAGGCTCCCGCTGGCGGCGCACCGGCCGGCGGGGCTCCTGTAAGTTAAATTAGTTCACTTAGCATATAAGGGCTGTGGCGCCACGAAACCCTCAGCGTGAAAAAGGAACATATCTTCTACTTCGTCGCGTCGATAATTTTAATTGCAACATAAATTATTTTGGTATAAAAGTATGCCAGCGCTAATATACTTTTTTTTTTACTTATCACTAAAAGCTGTTTCTTCCAGATGAAACGTTTTGTATCATTTGTGCCCTTCATAACGTCATACAAACCAACCTTATAATTTAGTGAAAAAATATACCGAATGTTACTTTATAAATAAAATTGAATAAAGTGACATTTGATTAACTTGTTTCAATGTGTGAATGTATTTATGTATTTTATTTTGCACGCAGGCAACTAGGTACCCTTTTTTTAGCTTCGCGAATTTATGTTGACCGGCGTATATATCTTTTTTGATAAATATTTTCGTTACAGTCACCCGCTGCAGCTCCACCTTATTCCGGACCTGCGGTAATTTTTTATATTTACCTTTATTACACTTATGAAACCTATCTAACTACGGAGACAAAAGCGGAGGCCTTTGTCCTGCAGTGGGTGGGTCACATAAAACACATTACAAAAAAACATGTAATAGGCGGAAATCCTGTGGCATTTTTCACCACTATTTCTAATAGTTGAGTGAGTGCTGATGCGTAAAAGAGCCATCGGACTATACCATAATTTATCAATCAATAATACATACTTGTCTATATGTATCTATATACAGAATTCAAAGAAACTTGAACAAACCCATTCTTTCGAAATTAATGTATTAAAATATGAACGCGCATCGTTAGTATACATTAAACACAGTATATTATTGATAGTATTGTTCTTAATCAATAGTATTGCACTAAAACCGTCCAATATAGCTATCGATAGGCCCATGTATGGCAACGCTACAAGATATCTCTGATGACAATAAAAGCTTGTGTTGTTGTGTTAATATGTCATTCTTATTTCTGTGTACAGTTACAGCCGTCTGGACTAGGCCCGGGCACCTTCAAGGTGATGGCTCAGAATGAATCGGAGGAACATGCGTTTGACTACTACAAATTTAGAGATGTTCCAAAGCCTGCCGGGTATGGATTTTATTCTTTTAGTAATATTGAATAACCGTCTAAGTATTTGTGCGTACATATTGTTGGATAGTGGTTTAATGCCGGATCCACACTGTCATCGAACAGTTTGCCAAACTTTAGCGCTCTACCTAGAAAGCAATCGGACATGGTGGAGATTGCTCCTACAGATCTTTACAAGGTCGTTTGCCGCTTCTGTCTGTTCGCGAGAAACTCAACTAATGTATGGTTTACCAACAGATAGTGCAATTCTTGAAGGTTTAGGTGTGCAATTTTGTGTTTTTATCCGAGCAAAGCCGGGAGAATCTATGGTTTGATACTATTACTTTTTTGCAGAGTATATTTATCAATTGCTAATATAGTCAAAGGAGCTTTGGGCGGCGGTATTTTGGGCTCTCATGTCTCCTACCAGAAGGCCGGCTTTGCAAGTGCCATTCCAATCAATTTTCTTCTAGGTTTTTATATGGCTGTGTGCCTACATGTGAGTATATAAACATTAATTTGATCTAAGGAGATAACTAGGCATTAATAATAAAAAAAATACAGGTCGCTCCCTTGTGATTATCGACGGAAAATTTGAATGAGTTGCAGTCTTGAAGGTCTACACTAGACTGAAAGTCAGCTTTTCCGTCTTCATAGCCGAATATTAAAAATTCCCAAGCAGACATGGGAGAGAGAGAGAGAGAGAACAGTCATTAGACAACAGTATTTTAGCCGCCAAACTGCATTGCTTGCATTGTTGTGTTCCGGTTTGAAGAGTGAGAGAGGCAGTCTGATTACAGGATACTGTGACAAAAGAAGCTAGGCAACATAATAGGCAAAGCGCAAGAAACCCTTGGTGTTGCAGGAGTTTAAAAAAAAAGAAATTGGCGTACAATTTTTTCATTCGGTCATTAATTGAATAAATGATTAATTTATATGCATATTAACTTACTAAATCAATCTACAAGCCTGCGCACCAGTACTAATTGCTAGATTTAAATATATTAATAATGTTTAACCTATCTATTTAGCTTCTTGTACAATCAGCTCAACTGCTTTACCGACGGACGCGAGTGCCTACTATGTCTTATGCAGATGTAGGAGAGGCGGCTTGCAGATGTTTTCATAATCCCACTATCCAGAAAATGGCCAAACCATTTAGGTAAGGTTTTTCTATCTTCATAGTTTAATGGCTGAGGGTTGTGGTCTTTACATGGAATGTTTCATTCTATGTTTCATACCACACACGCCAACTTTTTTGACACTATCATTGGAATGGTTTCTCTCCATTTCACAAAGAAATTAATAATCAACCGGAAGCAGGTGGCGGTCTATGAAAACACATATATAGGTACATGAGTGAAATTGGTATACAAACTCATGTGGCACGAGCAGGATTCGAAACTGGGACCTTTCAATCATATATGAGGTTTTAACCACTTGATCGCCACCGCTTCACATTCCGTGATCTTACCGTGATACGTGAGTAAGATTGGTAATGTTATTGAATTTGGTTGGTTGAATCTGCGTTGGTTCGGCGTGTATTTTGGAGCCGATGGTGTGTTTATATCATTAAACACTGTTTTTCCGACCATCAAAAAGATGGTGGTTCGCAGAGCGTTTCGACCGATGCGGCTGCGCGGTTATTATAATCCGTCAATTTTCTCGAGAAAGGAATAATTTCTAAAATCATTTATAAAATTCATAAAATTGACATTACATTAATATGTAAAGTCATATAGTAAAACTGATTCTTGTCTTTGTTAAAATTTGAAAAAATTAATGACAGCGCAACCGCCGCGATCGAAACGCTCTGCGAACCACCCAGGTACTGCCCATGATCCTAAGACCATATTTTTACAAACTGTTATATATCCTTTAAGTCCTCTGCCGGGTCTGTCTGTTCGCTATAAACTCAAAAATCCGCGCAGTCGTTTTTGAGTTTAAAGCGATTTTTACGATACGATGTCTTTGTCACAATATTCACGCTATTGCACAGAGGGCGAAGTGCGGGTTTGCATTTCACTTCTCACTATCGATTATTATATTAATCGATTCGAAGTGAGACGCAGCGAACCAATCACATTGAAGTTTGGTTGTTGTGGCGTCACAATGTCGCACTGTGACTCGATGGTGAGATGTAAATAGAGTTACACTACGCACACAGTTAACCTCGCCTTCGATGATTATATTGGGTACTAATTCAGAATTTATTTTCAAACTTTCGAACATGAACAGTTTTCGATTGGTAGCGAAGTCTTTCCTTTTGAATTGTTGCGTTGATTTTTCTTTCAAAAAATTTTCTCCTTTTAGGTATACAATAGACATACTGATCAGCTTGGATCTGTTTGGGGCTTGCGCTTGCTACCAGCTGATCATATCCAAAACTATAAAACAGCTGGTTGAGAATACACAGAAGGTATCCTACGAACCAATGATACAAGGTTAGCAATTGGTGCAATTACGTAAAATAGTAGTAAATTAGTAGTTCATTTGTCAGTAGATAATTATAGACACGTGCAATGATAATGTATGGTCCACAGCACATCAAGTTACCCTGCATGAACCATGAGATAATACTCTAGTATAGAGGTAAATAAGTGTGGACTGAGCCTAGATATCATCTGTGGTCAAAGTGCGGGTTAGCATTTCAATTCTCACCATCGAATCGATTCGAAATGAGACACAGCGACCCAATTTTCGCCCTGTGATTTTGGAATAATGTCGGGATGAATACTCTTATAGATACTATATCCACAGCATTTCTCACTAATATCATAGGATACAACGAAACTATGATAATCAAGGACTAATCCTTTAAACTCACCGTCACTGCATGTCGGCTATTAGCGTCTCACCCCACGCTACATAACCGCTAACCGCACCTATTGTGTATGTCTCTGGCCATGTACCGAGTATTACCAACGTAGATTTCATTACAAAAGGAACACAATTTAATTTACTTTTGATTAAAAACTCCAAGAACAACACAACAACAAGAAATTAATAAAAATGTACTTCTGAAAGTCACAGACTATATATTTTTGACGTATTTTCAGGTTACCCCCATCTAAAAGTATACTTGGCCATAATGATCGTGCCAATGATTGGTATATGTTTAATTAGGCACTTAAAATGGATCGGGAAACTTTCTATTGTGGTGAACATTGTAATATGTACGTACCATTAACTTGTTCTTTGTTTAGTACCTGGTAAATGAATTGCTGATAAATATATGTTATTAACCGGATCAATCAAGTGCGTGGTCTCAACCAGACCTTAGTGTTTGCGGTGTGGAGTTGTGGTGGTAGATGCAGTGTCTCAAGAATGTCAGTACTCGCACTAGTTTTTACAAAGTCACATTGGAGAATATTGTTCGTTGGGGCTTCGATCGGGTAAAAACATTGTAAACTGGCGGCTAGTAATCCTAGTTAGCTAGTTTGTATGTTTATTTGTTACTCTTCATGGCTTATCTGCTCAACCAATCATGCATAAACACGTATTGTTTGAAGTATGGAGAAGATGATACCTTTCATCCCTGTCTCGGGCTAAACATGTCATTCTCGTTGAAATCCGTTACTTTCTTGCCTCGGTGAACAACGTACTATTATTATTTTTTTTAATTAGATAGACTGTATAATTTGTATATTTCCATTCCAGTGATAGCCATTATAATGGCGATCTGTTATGCATTCCAAAATAACCCTCATTTTCAAAACATGACTATATATACGTCAGAATACGGCCAGTTTGAGTTTGCGGGAATGGTCGTGTTCGGGATGTCATGTTCAGGTGTGGTCCTACCAATCGAAAATAATATGCTTGAACCTTGGAAGTTTAAATATGCACTCGCTGTTGGTAAGTAAATAAATAACTTAATCCTCGTTCACTTAATCCTCGGATCATTCGTTCGTCTGTCACAGCTGATTTGCTCCGAATCTACTGGACCAAATCAGGTGAAATTTGTAAGATGGTGTAATCCTACTCGTATGACCCAAACACGTAAGTGAAAAGTAATTATTTTTTTAAATATATGAAAAGTAGTTTGGCAAACCTTATTTTGAAATATATCAAAGTAGCGGCCCGCGGCCGGGCTTCGCTCGGTTATAAAGTGCCATCTATTGAGAAATATAGTTTCTATTGTGCTCACGTGTGATAAAGAAATAAAAAATATACACAATGACAAAATAATATTATAGTGTATTTAATCATTTTTAATTATAAATACTTCTACCAAATTTCAAGTTGATCGGAGAAACGTTTTTGTTTTTTATTCCATAAAAAGTTGTCTTAAAGGTTGAATTTTGAAAAATCCCTGTATTAGCAGTTAGTGTAAAATCACGCATCTATCTAAATATTTTGGTTTCAGTTCTGTGATGATTATCACATTATTAATTGGCTTTTTTAGACTCCTTTTTACTCTATAAAACAGAATTTGTAAAAACCCTGAAACACAAATTTCATTATTTTTATTAAATAAATAAAAAAATAAAATAAATAATAAAAGCATTCAAACCGCATATAGATTGAGTTAGTCTCAAAATACATTCGAGACTTGTGTTATGGGATACTAACTAAACGATGTTATATTTTATAACATAAAACTTTATAGGTAATAGGTAAACGTCCAAGACCCAGGTCCATCTGAAAAATATCATTTTCCATCTCGACCTGATCGGGGTTCGCACCCGGGACCTCTAGTGTTGTTACACTAGCGGTCCCGGGTGCGAACCCGGTCACGCCGGATTGCTGTCCGGCGTGATGACCATTAGGTAGGCCACAGAGGCCACAGAGGTTGTCGTTATACAGTTGCTTTTTCTTGCTTTTTCCCGCTGCCACGTTCGCTCATCCACGTGAATTTCCTAGCAATTGCATGCGAAAGCAGAACAGAACAGACATGATATTTATACAAACTTAAATAACTATAATGGGGGGGTCTCATTATAGTTATTCAGGGGTTCTTTAAAAAAAGTAGCCTATGTTTGAACGGGGAACGTCTTTAACTACATGCATACCAAATTTCATCAAAATCAGTCGCTTGAAAGCGTAACAGACAGACTTTCGCATTGTTAATATTAGTATGGTTGATATATTTACAGGTATGGCACTGATAGTAGTCTGCACATTCATGGTATCCTTTTTTGGATATGCTGCTTTTTTAAAAGAGAGCGTGAGCCCAATTACACTCAATTTTAATATGGATATGTAAGTATAACCTTTGGTCATACGACTTATACAGGGTTACTGGTATCTAACCCATAACCTTCAAAAGGCGCATAAGGTGCATTGAGATTTTTATTCTATGACATTTGTCTAAACGTTATAAATACAAAAAAAAAACTTGTTTTAATGTTGTTTGTTGTTTAAAAGTTTTAATGTCGTTTCTATAAAGCGTTACTCTATCTTCGATTCTGCTACATAACGCTACTGTATACTATCTCGTGTTGTTTGGCTATTACATAGAGTTATGATGTGTAGAATCGCATATTAGATAAAAAAAAACTACGAAAATCGTAGAATAAAAGTTGCTTGTTTTGTTATACCCAAGTAGTATTTAGGTTATGCGTTTGATACCAATAACCCTGTATACACAACTTTAGTTACACATAAATATGACTAATTATATAATAGCTATAGATCTTCACTATCCGTCTATTGCTTATGTCATTTTACATGGGGTAGATGCAGAACGTCAGCTTCCTCCAACTTTTCCTTTTTGATGTCAAGGCGCTTTGTCGCCACATTAAAGAAAACTATAATAATTTCTACCAAAATTATTTACTTATTTAGTGTGGCATAATGTGTTTTTTTTTTGAGAAGAAACAAAAGTAACTGATAAAAATGTGATGGCGGCCTAGTGTGCGGAGACAAAGCGCCTTAACTGATCTGTTAGATTTCTCTAATTTTTTATATATCAGCCACATATGTAGATATCTGTATGTACCAGTTATAGTGTCTGTTGAGCCGCGACTTTGTTCGTATGCGTAAAAAAGTTACTTCTAAAAGCAAAATTATATTTTTTTAATCTGTAGTAAACACATTAATCACAAATAATAAATAATTATTAGGCTGACTTTTTTTCTTACCAAATTTTAAGGAGGCATACCAAACAATTAATTACTTTCCTTTAATTTTTATTGGTTAATATATTTTAACTAATTGCAGGTTACAAAACGTTGATTTTGTAATAAAAACCAATATAATATTGTTTTATTTGAATCTATGATAGATTTATATTACTAAACTTAATCCCGTAATATAATCATATCAATAAACTTGATAAATTGCTTTCCTATACTAGGTACTACAAGGTATGTTCCGGAATATAATTATATCCCTAGGGATATAACTATTTTACGGTTTTTTTTCTTACACTTCTAATACCTACTGGTATAAAATTATATAAGAAAATATAATCTAAATATCTTTTATTATATATTTTATATAACAAAAGACAAGGTATTCGTTGAATAAACGATTTGATTGGGAGAGAGTGAAGATGTGCATTCAGTAATAATTTTTATTATTTACAGTTACACGCAAATATTTAAGGGTTGTATCGCATTTATGATCTACGTGACACACGCATTAAATTTCTGGGTACCATTTAATCTGTGCTTCTACTACATTAAGATTCGAGTGCCCCCGGAAAAGGCACTAATGGCGGAATATATTGCGAGGGCTTGCTTTGTTCTTTTGATATCAATTATCGCAATAACTTTTCCAAATATAAACAGTTTGATGGGTTTTGTAAGTATTTCTATTATTACTGTGTTCCTATATTATATAGTAGCTATTTCCCGCGGCTTTTGCATTTATTTCATGCGTCAGTTTGTAACTTAGTTAGTCAAAAACTTGGGTTCTGCAATGTATTGCGATGAAACTTACCAGATGTGAAGTTACACCATCCGCTATAAAACTATAATTTTGGCGTGATGCGCCAAACAAACAGATTTTAGTTTTTAATTTCTTTTATATTTGGTCACAAAATATTCTTCAAATGTGATGTTTTTTCGAATGCTCAAATTAAGGTGCTTTTAAGTCTATACTTATGATATCTAGCCTATATTAGATCACGTGAGATCACATTCGAAACCTCTTTATTGGACTTAGATGCAAAACGTCTGTCGATCTTCCCGAAAAAATCATTGCTATAGAAATATCAAAAAATATATTTAATAATATATTAATAAAATATATTTTATATTTATTTTTCCTAGTGTATATACTCATCGCAAAGGGCTGTTCTACCTTTATTTCGGATTAGCAACCCAGAACGATGTTTAAAAACATTTGGGAATAAATTAAATAACAGTGAAACCTGTTAATAATAAATTAAATAAAAGCGCAAAAGACAGCCGCGGTAAAACTATTTTCATACAAATTTTGACCCCCCATTTTGGCCATTTGAAATGGGTCTTGAACTATATATTTGCTAATTTCATCACCGTAAAAACAGACTGATTTTTATTAAGGATGTAGTGATGCTACAATAACGTTTCATTTTTGGCAGCTGGGTGCGTTCTGTTTATCAAACATGGCGTTCATTTGGCCCAACATTATAACTCTTCTTGTGATTTGGGACAGACCCGGCTTTGGGCCCTACAAATGGAAACTTTGGAGAGGTATTATACTCATCACCATTGGTTTCTTCCTATTCTTTTGTGGCACTATCGTTAACTTTAACGAACTCATATCTGTGTTTAAAGGAAATAACTAATCTTTTTGATTCTTGTTTTTAATCCTTTTATAAAGTTAATTAAAAAAAGGATTTAAAAAATTATGGGTGGCTAAGGCCCAGAGTAGTAACGCATTTTTACCTGGTATAAATAGTGTATCGATATATATGTAGTAGTATATATCGGTAGGTCAAATAAGGAGTCCCATACATTAATCTCAATATCATTTGGCCGAGACGCAAATATTGATAGTGTACGCTTCTTTTCCACCTAGAACTTAACTTAGCGGACGTAGTACGGTTTTACATTTACCTTCTCACTATTGAGTCTATTCGAAGTGAGACGCCGCTAGCAATCACAGCGTGCCATTGTGACGTAACGACAACCACACTGCAATGTGAGGGGTTGCGGGGGTGCGGGTTATCATTTCACTTCTCACTATCGAATTGATTCGAAGTGAGACGCCTGTAGTGTGGTTGTCGTTGCGTCACAATGGGGCGCAATGTGAATGTTTCGCTGGAATCGATTCGATGGTGAGAAGTGAAATGATAACCCGCACTTCGGCCACTGATTGGTCTCGAATCGACTTTATGATGAGATGTAAATAGCAAAGTTGCACTATGCATTGTTCATTCGGTATTTAGTAGAAAAATACAAGCGTCCATTGGACCCGTTGCGACTTATTCCAATGATGATATGAAAGATGTACGGGCCTCTATATATATTTATATTATTAATGTCAGTTAAGATAACATAGGATTTCAGGGCGTTAGCTAGCGAAATGTTTGAAACATAATTATATATTTAGTCACCCGGCGTCCTACGTATGCGATATAACGCTGTACGGCGTAATTTGATGCGGGTTATCAGTGAACACGTCAATATAGGCTAGAAGTAAACTTACTTATCTATTGTATTGTCCTGATTTTTCCGATAGATTTGTACTTTGAGTCAAAAACTTATGTCGAAACAAAACTAGGTACCGTGTCGGAATATTTTTTGCAATTTTTTTGGGTGATGTCATTCTTTTGTTTTTATTTGCTTTGTTAATCATATTAATGTACGATGATGTATCGCGTATAGTTTGTGCTGCTTTTCTAGATCGCTTATCTAGATCGCCGGGTGCCCGATAAAATTGTTTGTTGAAAATTGAGCTTTGAACCGTCAATTGTAAACATATTTTACATTGATAACAGACCTACACACATATGTCAATGAGCACAACTTCTAAATCTGTTACTACTTTTATTACCTGCGCAAGAGACGGGCGTGTCGCATATCTATCTAGTTAGTAGTGATGCCTCTGCCTGTTCGTTAATTCTGATGCTATCGATAGCATTGTGAATGAAGCAATGATATCTTGCAATAGCATCAATAGTATTGCACCTTGATTATCGCTACGCTTTCGGTTGAATAGTATAATATACTGAATAATTACTGATGGTTCGACTTCAGCGATAACTCCGCATTGTGCCCTTATTGTAGTGTGTCTTTTCTGTATTTTGCTTCGATGCAAAATTGTATTGTACCTACTGATTGTCCGATGGATTTGTACTTTAACCAAAACTAAGACGTAACAAAACTAGGTACTGATTTTCGAATTTTTACCACTAGTTGTATAAAAAAGAAACTACAAAAAATAATTAAATTATTTTTTGCGTGCTGTCATTTAGTAGTATTTGAACGTTTGTAAGTTTTTCTTTGTAATTGTATTATTATTGTATTGGCCTTTATAAATTTTTTTGCAATAAATATTTTTTAAATCTATATAAGATCTTTTTACTTTCCCAACAATTATTATCGTTATGGTTGGTAAATCAAGATAATAGGACAGAAACAGTTCGTGGTCCCATCAATGGGACAAAATTATGGGATCACTATTTTCTGATTTCGAAGATGTATCTTCGAAGCGATTAATAGGCATATAGATAGCCAACAATATTGTTCCCAAGGACGGTTAGCGTTAGGCTGACCGGTAACAAAATCATTTCAACACTAAGACAAGCGAGTTTGTCGCCATTTCATGGTTCAAGAGTGGTGGTCAGTGGGGCCACTAATCCAATGAAACATTGTCTAAAATTTATATTGTTAGTTCCACCACCTATGTGGGTCCATGAGTATTTGAAAATCCCGCTAGACCCATTACTGGAAATTAGCAGTGGAACTTACTGTCCGGAAGCGACGTAGGAAAATCCTGAATCATTGATTAAATTGTAAAAAGATCCATCAATCTTCAAAATGGCTTGAATATTGCCTCACAAATTTTGTTTCACTTTGAATCTAGTACCTATAGAAGACTGCATAAATCTATAAAACAGAAAAAGCACTGTGATGACTGTCTGGGACTTATGGTTATAAATTAGTGCCACTTGTACTATGATGAATGAATTGCTTCGAGAAAACAATTGTACGGGCGTGCCGCTTTTTGGCTCGACTTGGGGGGGGCACTGCCGTGCCCCCAGATACTAGGGCGAAATTGTCTCAACTACCATTACGAGACATGAGACTAGGCATTAAAGTAGGATCAATTTAATAGGTCACATTTGACATCTGTCAGTCAAAAAATGTCTTTTGTTAGTATTATTTCTTATGTACCTAGAATTTTAATGGTAGTTATCATAGATAAAAGAAATATAGTACCTAGTTAAGGTTTTTGTAGTTCTGATTTTGGATCATTAAATATTGAGTGCCCTCCGTTATAAGATTACATTTACGAATTTTGACGAAGTGTCCAACGTGACCTATTTAATTGGTCCTATTGAAGTTAAATAAGACGGAATATTGTAAATAGCATAAAAAATAATCAACACTAAGTGAATAAAATTTTTCATTCGACCACTTCATTTGCACGCTACCTATTCAGAAAATTGATTAATACATAGATGGCTTTAATCAGAATGGAATCAGTGCGTCAATCAGTAAGGAAGTTTGTTATTAGAATAACGTAAATTCGGTATTATGGTGATCAATTATGAATAACAATTGTTTATTTGTATTTATTACTATATTTAGTCACTTATCCGTTTTCGCTGAGGTAAGTACTAAAAAACAAAAAAGAACACGTGCTTCTGGATCAGGGGACAATTTTTTATTTAGGTATTTCTCTCTTACATAGTCGTATTCCTCATGGCTGAGGGTCTGAAACACAAACAGCGATTTTCTTGGCACTATGGAGTGCTTTGCCATTGCTTTCAACCGGTGTGCAGGTTTCCTCACGATGTTTTCTTTCACCGGCAGCAAGTGGTGGTCGATGAGAACACATATATATACAATACATGAGTTAGATTTGTATTCAAACTCATGTGGCATAAGTAGGATTCGAACCTGGGTCCTTGTGGTTCACAAGTTTTAACAGGTGTTGGTGTAACGACAAACAAACTATTTAATATTTTAATTATATTTAATTATAAAATTATTCCTATTATTCATTCCTTATGTACATTCAAACTTTTTATTTGGAACTTGCAGTCCAATCGAAATTATATAAAAATCATAATATTTTTCAAAATAGGTTGATAAACACATTATATGGCCAAGAGGTGCGTCGCTATTGTTGAATAAAAAAATCCTTTCTGCTATCAAAAAATTATTACTCAGTAAAGGAATACCTTGACATTTAATGGAATTGTAATTGTTATTTAAAGTATTTAATATGTATTCATAAATAATCTAAGTGTCTAATATATGTATTTGAATATGAATTAATTAAATCATTTTTTTTTTTATAAATTTTTATCTATTAATCAATTATTTTAACATTGTTTTATATAAAATATACTACTGTAATGACTACATTTGCAATACTCGCTGAGTTGCTATGATAAGAACAAAATTGTACATAACACCTGTATTGTAATTATGACTCATAGTTGGCAAATAAATGTTTGAATCTTTGAATCTTTGAATCTTTTGAATAAATTTGACAAGACAAATGTTCTATGAATGATTCCAATTTTGATCGCCAAGCATTGTAAAATGTATGCTGCATACTATTGTCAGAACAACAGAGGCGAAACAACGAATTTAAGTACATTACTGGAGTTGCGTAGTACCTGTCCCCTTCAGAGTAACATCCAACACTCGGGATTATAGTATTAAATAGTACTTACTATAGTTATAAAACAAGCTTGAGTCAACGAGAAGAGAGTGGTCGTTCCGAAATGCTAGTAGTTTGTAGCTTTGGAAAATATCATTTAATTTAGAAAATGACGTGGAAAAGTGCCTGTGAAGGCCTAATTTCTGAATAAATGATTTGATTTTGATTTTTGAGACAGGTACAAAAATATCCTAATAATACCTATTATAATATGTATGTGTGTATATTTGTTAATCTTCACGCAAAATCTACTAAACGGTTTTTTACGAAATTTGGTACTCAGGTAGAATATAACCTGGAATGACACATAGGGTAGGTACTTTTATTACTACAAAAATTCCCATGGGACGAAACCCCGGGGCGCCGAAAGTTGATATGGATGCCGAAGTATGCCAATTGGATGAGAAAAAGTAGGAAAGTAACTTTGGGCTTCAACGCTCTACGGCTGCGGATGAAACTGGGAATTCACGGAGATGATGAGAAAGGCATCACGCGCTGCTCTTGCTCAATCAAATCTAACGACATGATCTGATATTCCAGCAAAATATCGCTAGTTTTGGCCATGGTGATATTAGAAATGACCCGAAGATAGATGAAAAGCTAACTAAAAATATTGAATTAGGAGATCGTGTGGAAACAACGCCCAAAGATCCCGATTGGCGGGCTGATAACTATCAGTATTATGGTTCTGATGATTACATATCAGACTATGATGAATTGGATGATTCTCAAGAAAGTAAGGAAGGAATCAATAGAGATGGAAATACAGAAAATAAAACATTACTAAGAGATATATTATTGGCTTCCATGTCCAACACAGCGGACGAAGAACTACTGTCTAAAAGTAAGGACGATAGTGATTACTTGGATTATAGCAGGGATATAACAATTTCTGGACGAAGGAATATGGATTCTAATGTTGTAACTGCTAAAGCAGACTCCGGTACTGACTCAAATGTTCCTACATTATTACCAAACACATATCCTTTACATCGACGATATTTTGGTAAGTACTTTGAAAAAAACCAGGCCTAAATTTCGAAATGCATATAGTTACTTATATATTTCATAGGGAATAAATGCTATATCTAACATTCTCCTGCCTGTCCTGGCAGAACGGCAAACTCAAGAAATGCTGCAAGAGTTTGTCTAGGGATGCTGACGACCGTGCGAAGTGCAAATGAAAGAGTAGAAAGCGTACCCTGGGTTTCAACGCTCAACGGCTGCCGAAGAAACTATGAAAATGCTCAGATGAGAGAGAAAGTAATATGTCTCTATTGCACACCCAAACTTGAATAATAAATTATTTTGGAACCCGTGAAGAACCAGTTGCGACCCAAACCACGATTTAGACAAGAAAAAAGTTTACTTCACATAATAAAGGATAATAGTAATGTTTTCAGGGTTAACAGTTATTTAAGAATTATTAATAAATAAATAAATAAATAAATAAATATATCAGGACAAATCATACAGATTGAGCTAGCCCCAAAGTAAGTTCGAGACTTGTGTTATGGGATACTAACTCAACGATACTATTATTTTATAACAAATACATATATAGATAAACATCCAAGACTCGGGCCAATCAGAAAAAGATCATTTTCCATCATGACCCGACCGGGGATCGAACCCAGGACCTCTCGGTTCAGTGGCAAGAACCTTACCACTGCGCCACCGAGGTCGTCATTATTGTATTTACTTAGTAGATTGTATGCAGATAATAGTGCGTCCACACAAACCTTCGTTGTTTAAGGAAGGCATTCGTGTGTTAATCTTTTGTAAAACATTTTGATATAATAAATTAAAGAAAATCAACAGTAGAAAAAGTATGAAATACTATTTCGGAAAAAAGTACGTTTACACGATTGAACTTCACAATAAGATTTTCTTCTTCATAATTTCAGCTCCATTTCCTAATCCATGGAGAATGCCAATAACAATAACCTATCCAACGGCAAGATTTTCATCAGTATTGAAAAACCCATACAGTTTGGGCGCAACCACCACAGGCCCCATCAGTTCCCAGGATTACTCCAATAATAAATACCCATTTATGGGTAATAAAGAATTTGTTTTTCATCCATTAAAGACTATACGTACGCTGTTTTAATTTTCTAAGGCGCTAATAGCCGCATCTTAGCGCAACCATCACATTTTTGTCAATTTCTTTTATTTATTAGCGAAAAAAAATATCTGCCACTTTAAAAGTTTTAGTAGTAGAAAGTATCGGTTTACTACAAAGCAATGTCACTGTTGACTAAACGGATTTTGGTGGCAACGATTCGTTTTCGATTTTGTTCATTAATAATCTTATTTCAAGTTATTTGTTTTATTGCGTATTCAACGCAATACGTCTCAGGGTGAATTCCTCCTTCAAATTTCAACAAAGACAAGAATCTTTTTAATATCCTAATTTATGAATATAATCTATGTAAAATTTTATATTTCAATTTTAAGATTTTAGAATGGTTCTTTATTTTGAAGGACGAAGGTAATGACGGCGGTCAAAGTGCTCGAAAATGCTTTCCTTCTGCTGCGCCTGACCCTGTATTAATGGTCCAATCAACGGTAAAATTAAATATTGTAGGTATATGAATTTTGAAATAGTATACGCCAGACACAATGCGCCTAGCGCAGTGAAATATGTTTTCTTTATAATAGTATCTTTTACTTTAATAAGTATGTAAGTGTTCATGAATAAATTTCTATTAATCTCACTTTGTGTATCATTTATAATGTGATCGTAAAACTAGGGATCTTATTCTAATACAGAATTGCATAATAGTCTATGCTCTGTTTGTGAGTTTTTTTAAAGGCAGTTTATTTATTCGATAGCGCTATTTAAATCCATGGCGTGATTTCCTATCGAGTTGATAAGAAGGATTTTGTAGAAATGCGATGTGTTGTAATTTACAATACATACTAACGAGTTTATTTGTCAGACAAATTAAAATACCTCCGACTTTAAATATTCATTTCGCTACTACTTTTTAACGGCTGAACCTATTTTCATGAAACATAGCTAAGAACACTCGGGATAAAATTATCTATGACACAAAATGGGAAAATCGGTTCATCCGCGTGGGAGTTACGATGTCACAGAGAGATACACAGATACACAGACACGTTAAGCTTATAACACCCCTCTTTTTGCGTAAATACCGACGCAAAAGAGAAAGGGTACCAACTAAATTGATCAAATTCTATATCGATTTTATTTAAAAATATTTTTTAGAAAAATTACATTACGACACAAGCTTTTGTTCAATGCGTGACAAAAAAATCATATCCGTGCAGTAGTAACCCGTTGAGAAGTTCCCACGTCTGGAGCCGTACTGGGTGCACCATCAAAAAGTTAGAAGATAAAATTGCATCAAAAATTTGAAATATAAATTTTCACGTATAAACAAAATCGACACTATATAAAATGATTATACATCTATTTATTTATACACAAGTAGATTAATTGCACACAAAACTATTTACACCATAGATTGAGAATTTAATAGTCCAAATGTATGGTATTACACTGATTTTAATTTCTATACGAGACATGAAAAGAGAAAAGAACATTACTCAAAATAATTGAGATTCAGAGTAAGATTTGGATTTGATTTTGTTTTGGCCACGTTACACGAATCGACGATTTATGAAAGAAAAAATGAAGTTTTAAATGGGAAAGGAAAGGAATGCCAAGAATATCATTCTTAGATGAAATAAAAGACAAGGTAAAACTCGTGTCGTACAGGGAGGTAAAATCTATGGCAGGTAACAGAGTAGAATGAAATATTCCATCGACAAAGAACCCCGTTCTACATTTATTGATTGACTAGCATTTGCCCGCGGTTCACCAGCGTATATCACTCGCGTGAACAGTTATTTCCGGGTATAAAGGTACTATGGTAAAGGTAATTTTTCAGATGTATAGAGAGTACATTCCACCGATGCAAAAAGCTAGACCCACGGCGCAAACACCACAGTCTTTCACAACGGCCCATCTGAAACATTCAATTTAAAAAATATATGTAATTTTTGACACTAGTTTTTATTGTCGTCAGAGAGTGGGGCTTACCATCATCTCTTAACGCGATCCACTTTACGACCTAAACTGAACTGCATCGCAAATTCGTACGATCGACTTAATTTTTTCGTATGAATTCGATTCATTTTAGGTGCCTAGATTGAACTGAGTTGCAATGGAATCGTTTTGTAACAGCTGTTTCATCAAACATCAACATCCTTTTTACAATAAAGAATATCTATTGGAATTAAAGCCATGTGTAAAATTTTGTGATCAGCTTTCAATCCATGATAAATTCTCTTATCGGGCGCCGATGATGTTGATTACAACTAACTAGGGCTTAGTGCGTGTAGCCTACACGCCATCACAACATCGAGTCGATTCAAAGTGAGGCGCAGCGAACCAATCATATTGCGGTGTAGATTTGTTGCGTCACAATGGCGCAATGTGATTGGTTCGATGTGTACCCGCACTAAGCTCCATTAGTCAATAATGCATTAATAATTAAACGTCTATAGAAAATTTTAGCGTAATCGGTTGAATGAATATGTACCGTACCTACTTCAAATTGAGTTGCATGATTCCACGCAAATAAACATATTTTTACCCTCGTACATACAAATTTGGTAGTCTTTTTATAAGCTTTTATTTAAAGCTTATAAAAAGACTAAACTTTCCTTCTATTTCATAAAAAAGATAAAGAATAGCTACAGTATGTATTATCTCATTCTATGAATGTCAAAAATTGTGCAAGTGGGATAGGGACAAAACATATTTTAGATTATACTGACCTAATCTGTCCTTGTCGGTACTGTCTCCACACGACCAATGTCTCAATCAAACTTGGGAAAATGAACGAGTTAAATGACACGAAAAAGCTACCGAGCTGAAAATATTTTAATATATAACTTAGTTATAAAAGTGCAGAAGTACATCGTATTATCAATTAATTAATCATAAAGAAAAGAAAATCAGTTTATCTGTCATTCGGAAGCGGTGGTAGTGTAATAGTTAAGATGGTGACGGCCCGCCTGTGGATCTAAAGGTCTCAGATTTGAAGGTGCCATCTGAGTTTGTATTGACTCATTTATAGTACTTAATTTTCATCGACCACCGTACCTCGCGTACTGGTTGATTATTAACTTGTGTATGAAATGGAGAAGGCAATGGCAAATCACTCCATTAATAGTGCCAAGAAAGTTGTTGTGTGTGTCATGAGGAATGATTTGCAACCCTCAGCCATGAGGAATACGACTATGAAGAAGATCTGTCATTTAATTCTCATTACTTTAGCACCACCACATATAGTCATATCTCCTTTCCTTAAAGTAGCCTATAATAACTTACATATATATATATATATATACATAAACACGTCTATTTTCCATGTGGGTATATAGGTAGAGACTAAGGATTTCCACACGCCACCATTCTGACAAATCTCACTCACTTCACGCATAAAAAAATTTTAGAAAATAAACTTACAAAAATCATCAAATTTTCAGGCTTAGGAAACACAATGGACAGGCAAGTAATGAATAGCAAATACAACACTCTATAGAACCTCTCCCACCTGTTTCTTTTGCTGAAAAAAGTTAAGATGTTAATCACACGATGGTTGTTTTAACATATTAAATATGGGTTAAAATTCAAATTATTTATTCAGAAATTAGACCATCACAGGCACTTTTTCACGGCACTTATCATACTCGTATTAAATAGCAATTTCCCAAAAAGCTATAAATTACTGACTTTTCGGAATGAGCACTGGCAGCTGAGAAGAAATGCCGAAAGAAACTCATTTAAACAGTTTCGGTTTCTATCACGCCAGAAGGGCTTCAGGCTTGCCATTATTGATTTAAAATTAAATCATTTTATGGAGCTATAGTTTTGGAGCTAGACTGCAGACGAACAGATATACACGGCGAAACTACAAGGGTTCCTTGCCTGTAGGACTACGGACCCTAACAACGGAGTGTACTGTAGTAATAGTAGTATACCCAAAGCCATAGTCGTGTGTTTTCCCGATATAACGCCAAACTATTCTGAACGGCACCCAGAATTGTATCGCGAAGGTTGCAGCCAACATGGCCGACAAGAGAAACTGCAGGATTATTGGGATGCTGCGTGAGAGATTGATTATATATGTTACCGGCCAAACCCTATTCCAGGATAAACTAGTTTTACCAAAGCTAAACTAATTCTTCCTACATGCGATAGGATAAACTGGTATAGCATAGGCTAAACTAGTTCGTCCTAAGCCCGATAGAATAAACCAGTTTAGCCTAGGCCAAACTAAGTTATCCTAATAGAAATACACACTCTCAGGATAAACTGGCATGGCCTAGTCTAAACATTATAGAACATCTAGAAAGACAAAATAAATAGGTAAATTGAATAAAATACTATTTAATTAAAATTAATAATTTCAATTAAACGATAACCGTAGAACAAACAATCACATTCTAACAATTAATAAAGTATTTTTAATAATATTAAAACAATAAAGTATTTTTAATAATATTAAAACAATATAGTATTTTTAATATTAAAAATACTATATTAAAAATACTATTCCGGAGACTTATTTTGTTTGACTAGGCTAAATAAATTTAGACTAGGTAATTCCTGTTTAACCTGAGTGTGTTTATCAGGATATACTAGTTTGGCCTAGGATAAACTATTTTTTCCTACATGCGATAGGACGAACTAGTATAGCCTAGGCTAAACCAGTTTATCCTATCGCATGTAGGAAGAATTAGTTTGGCCTAGGCAAAACTAGTTTATCCTGGAATCGGGTTTGGCCGGTAACATATATATTATTATATATTCATATTTCTTTATTGCACTTCACACAAGAATACCTTAATTTAGTTTTACGAATTGTATTTTTTTGCAATAAAACTTAAAGAAATAAATAAATTGACGCGAAAAAATACGTACGTTTCCATGGGCAAGTGCAGGGTGATGGGACTCGTGCAGTTCTCCCCCCATCCCCAATAACCAAAGAAGCCAGTTAAAGTTACAGCTAGGAACACTATCGCCATGCCTGAAACATTGTACATTGTGATAACCGAGTACAAATGCTGTACTATGCTAGCTGGACGCTGTCGCTGACTGACACACGCCGACGCGAATGCGTGATCATTGCGTAGTTAGTATGAGTGCTTTTATTTACCGCCATGAAAAACCGGCAATGTATACCGAATCCGCCAAAGTTTGGCGAACTGTTTGGCGACAGTGTGGAGCCGGCATTCATAGTTATGATATTGACGTAACGTCGACGTACGTTGAAACAAAATTAAATTAAACATTTTATTGCTGGTTTTTCATTGAGGTAAATAAAAACACTCATACTAACTACGCAATGTTCACGCATTCGCACCGGCGGTATGTGTCATTGAGCTGGCATAGAACTGAGCAGTAAATGCGCAATGTAGTTTGAAAAAAAAAGTGCAAAGCGACCTCTAGCGCCTCTGTCGTGAACATGTGAATACTGGAATATGATACAAAGAGGCAAAAAGCAAAATATATGCGCTACCTGGAAGTTGGTTACCCACTATCACAAACTCTCACATAGATGGCGAACAACGAATGAATGATCATTGCGAAGTTTGTACGAAAAATTTTATTTACCGTAGTGATATACCAGCATTGCCGAACATTGGCGAATTCGGAATACGTTCCGAATTCGCCAATGTTCGGCAAACTGTTTGCCGACTGTAGCCAGCACAACGTTATTAAAGTTATAGCCGTAGTAGCAAGACGTTCTTCACAAAAACGAAAGATGGTATTCAGTTAATTTTCTGGTTATTGCAAGTTATTAGAGCCATGCCCCATTGCTCAGTCGTGCTCCGTTGCGACGACGCAGTACGGTTTTGATACTGACGTGCGTTGACGTACTTCGAAAATTCATACAATTTCTACGATGTCGTCCGACGGACGTCAAGACTGGTTTGAACGTATAGGACCGGTAGGTACAGGATTCCGTCTGTACCATCAGACTAAACGGATAGACCTGGGGGCTTACTATCACCTCTTAACAGTTTAAGTCGCAAAGTTACTGATCTACATCGATAATTCGTACCATCGAGTTATTTTTTAGTATGAATATGATTCACTTTAGGTTCATAAATTAAATTCAGTTTAAATGGAATTGTTATACATGCTTTTTATTTTTGAAAATAATATTTTTTACGTCTCATTATTATTTTCAAAAATAAGTTATAAAGCATGTGTGACGTGTATAACAAATCCATTTAAATAGATGCTTGTGGGGTATGTTGATTAGTTAAGAGTACGTACTACTCTCTAATGAAAACGCTGTACGTCGGCGTTAAGACGTAAATAGATGAATTAATTCGGCCGAACTGGCATGGTCTCGATAGCTCAGTGGTCAAGAGCACTGTCCCGGATAGACAGGGGCGCGGGTTCAATTCCCGCTCGATTCCAGAATTTTTCATCTAATTATTATTTTCATAGTTTCATTGGAATCGTTCTGTAAAAGTTGATGGTAGGGCCCCTGTGTCCACCTAATTGGCTTGGTCGAGTTACAAACTCACATACCACAATGTATGACGAATCGTACGTGATGGGGGCTCTTCATATTATTCTCAATGGGCAATACCAAAGTAAACCCGTCCATGCTATACAAACAAATGCCAAGGAATTTGAACGTTCCAGACACGCTTTTCCAAGGAGGTCGTTGTTTTAAACTTCTAGCTTCTGACATACTATAGAACATAGTCGTTATTATACAGATAGCTGTAACAAATTATAATAATTTAAGGATCAACACACACACTAGCGCCATCATCATATTTGTATTAATTTATTGTAATTTGTAGACGAAAACAAAAAAAATCAATGGAAATTACCTATGCTACACTCGAATATTGATTTTAATTTGAAAATGTTGTATGGGGGTTGGCCCAGTCTCAGTAAGTTCTCTACAGATATTTGGTGGTGGTTCGGCGGCGTGTGGTCCCCGCCTTAGAATATAATCACTCCACATCTACCCGTGGATGTCATATACGACAATAAAAATAAACTAATGGAATTATTGGGAACACTCCTAAAGAGAATAAACATCTGAAAGGCTTACTATCATCTCCTAACGCGATCCACTTTACGACCTAAACTGAACTGCATCGCAAATTCGTACCATCGACTTAATTTTTAGTATGAATGCGATTCATTTTAGGTTACTAAATGGAACAGAGTTGCATTGGAATCGTTCTGTAAAAGTTGATGGTAGGCCTGCAGGTAATCAACTGATCCTAAAAAACTCAGGTTTTAAGTCCGCCCTTCACATGTTTTTGTAATAAAGTTAAATAAATAAAAAAAAATGATGAAAAGTGTGAGACTGAACATATTATTTGATTTGATATTACAAAAATTTTGGTTCGTTTTCCAAAAGTCGTCTGTCTACTAGAAAAACGAGTGGGATTTCTCAGACAACAATCTGTGTGCTTGTGAACTTGTGTAAATAACATGGCCCAACAGAAGGGTTACATGTTTAACGTAACGTGTCTGTAGGTCTGTCCATGGCTTCGTTGCAGTCAAACGGCCGAATCGATTACGATATAATTTTGTGTTTTAAACAGAATTTAATAGAATATTTTCTTAGCTAAGATTGGAAAATTTGTGTTCAGTGGTATGGAAACCGTCAGCTCATTTCTAGCAAAAAAGATGATGCAAGAAACTTCTGAGACGAGGGAATCTTTAATTTTTATTTTAAGTAGTTTTATTTATAATAAATAAATAAATATATTAGGAAAAATCACACAGATTGAGCTAGCCCCAAAGTTAGTTCAAGACTTGTGTTATGGGATACTAACTCAACGACACTATATTTTATAACATTTACATATATATATATATATATATATAAACATCCAAGATCCGGGCCAATCAGAAAAATATCATTTTCCATCTTGACCCGACCGGGAATCGAACCCGGGACCTCTCAGTTCAGAGGCAAGCACTTACCACTCAGCGCCACCGAGGTCGTCTAAAATTTATAACGTAAAAATAGATAGATTTACCTAAAAAGAGGTCGGCGACAATAGAAATTGGCGCCAAATACTTCCACTTCCTAATCAAACATATCACCAGTAATGGAATAGTAATGATGAAGATATATGTTCTCAATGAGAGGTGGACGTTGAAGTTAGGACATACATGTTCCGTTACCTGAAATATCCATCTGTTTTTGAAAATCCATATGTTTTTGACATTCTGATTTTTTTTTCATCTCATTATAAATGATTATCAAGTTTTTTAACAATTTAAATTGCAATAAGTATTTTACAATCATGACATTTTTCATACAAGCTTTTATTATTGTCAGAGAGATCTTATTGCATTCAACGTGTGTAAACTGTTGAGGAGTTCCCACGTCTGGATCCGTTCTTGGGTCCATCATCTGGTCACGCTTATGATAATAATGCATTGTTATGCAAACTAAACGTGTATACAAAATTTCTCAAGCTCAATCAGTTGAAGATATCTGCTTCAAACTTGAGTTGCAGATTCCACCTGAGACTTAGGGACATTGCTAGTTATATAAAAGTTTCTAAAAATGCCAAACACAAGCTTTTATTACCGTCAGACAGATCTTGTTGGGATCAAGACGTGACAAAAATCATGTGTGTGCAGTGAACCGTCGTGGTGTTCCCAAATCGGGAGCTGGTTCAGGGCGAACCATCTGGTCATGCTTATTACAATGCATTATCGTGGAAATTTAAGTGACGTAGACAATTCAGCAGTAAGATAGTATAAACGAAACAGACAGACGGGCCAGATGACATTAAAAAAAAAGCTTGTAAAAGTAGATAAGTGTACGTACCATTTTAATTGTGCTTGCTATAATTATTTGATAGATACTGCACGTTCCAGTTATTTGTAAGAAAATAAAACATTCAAGCATATATCTGAAAACACTTTATTATTTTATTAAACAAAATAATACATGATCAAGATTAAAAAAAGTTTAAAGATCCAATCGAAGGCGTCTAGTGTCTTAATTGAAAAATAATCGTCAAAAATATATCAGACACGACGGGCGAATGAATACATCGTAAGGAAACCTGCACTCTAATTGATGTTTTTTTAGCTAGTGTATGAAATCCATAAGGTAATGGCCAAGCTTCCATTAGTTAGCTCAGAAAATCGTTGTGTGTGGACATTATGCCACGAGCCTTAGCCCTAAGGAATACGACTAAATGAAAAAGAAGACGGAAAATCAACGAATAATATTAAAGTACGTTGACCCCACTGACGAATGGGGAGAAGGTAAAAAAGACGAAGTAATAACAATGTCTGACCTAAATGTTTTGCTAAATCTCCTGAGGTTCTTGTAAGGGCCCGTGGCGATAGCTGCTTCGCAGAGATCCGCGTAGGACAGCCGTGATACCCTGAGCACTTGATACATCTTCTGAGCCGACCGTACTAATATCTGAAAAATCACAAGAGAGTTGTAGAATTTCGTTAAAAGAACCACAACATAAAGCCAAAACACAGAAAATACGCCTCTAATGAAAAACTGGTAATCCTAATCCTAACTAATATTATAAATACGAAAGTAAGTTTGTTTGTTACCTCTTCACGCTCTATCTACTCAACTAATCTTCTTGAAATATTGCATACCTGTAGTTTGATGTATGCCATGGGTTTAAAGACATACACCTTTCATCCCGGAAAAAATACTATTCCCGTGGGAAATTTACGCGGGCTACGCCGAGGTCAAAAATTAGTTCATTGTAAATTTAAGCGCAAAAATTAGTTCAATGTAAGCGCGCGAAGTGATCGCAGAAGCAAATCTTGACATTTCAACATTGTCACTTCGTAGTCTCAGCCGAATCATCAGAATCTGAAAGTCTGCTTTTTACACTGACTCTGGGCTTGGAGCGTCATAGCTGACAGTGCAACCGTAAATATACTAACACTCATAGTCAAAGATAGCAGCAATCCAACTGCAACGCTGCCCACAACAGACGCTACCATGCCCCCGTACTTGAACGCCTCATGCATGCTAAATATCCCAATTCCAAGGCATCCTTTTACAAGATACGACGTTGCTTCTAAAAGACTGTAAAAAAGGGTCAGCTATATTATTTTCAGCTTATTATTACAGCTTTATGTAGTGTTGGAAAGATCACACAAAAAGTAAGGTCATGCATATTTTTGTTTCTCGACTGTCTTAGGTACTAAGCATTTGGAGAGAATAGTTTCGTCCTGAAATAAGACTACACCGTACACTCCCGTGGGTGTCGTACTAGACGACTATGGGATAAAAAGCCAAAAAAAGTAGTAAAATTACAGCCGGCAGATTTTTAGATCATAGACAACATACATACTTGGTTGCATAAGGATTGTGTCTTTCAATCGCAAAGTCATAATACGCTCGTTCTATACCAGGATAGTAACTGGGGGTTGTACCAATGTTATTGCCTTCATGGTCGATAAACTGTGACAACTCTTCTCTTAGAGTCTTAAGTGAAGTTTCCTGTAAATATAAATATTATTTACAATCTATTTATAAAAAGTAAAAGATAAATGAAGGCCTCTTGGCTACCATCACTATATATCAAACAGTCTTGGCCATTTTATTTGATTTTGCAATGGCTGCAACTGTAAGTAAATAGTTCGTTAATAGTTGATAAATATATATTTTTTTGTCATTTAAGCGGGATAAAAAATTCTGTTGTATAGAATTCATAACTATTATTATTTCATTTTGTGAAAACATCTCTCTATCTGAGCGTTTTTCAGGTTCCTGAGCGGCAAAGCCCACAATAATTTCAGTATATATATCTGATCTTTGGAAAAATATCTAAAGCAATATGACACCAAGAATATCTAAAGCAATACATACGTACACTGTCAAGGCTATTTGATTTTTTAACACTCTGAAAAAAAAAGAAACCAGATCAAACATTATTTTCCCAATATAAGATTCGTAATGTGTCAGTGGCAATAAATGGATAAGAATGGCCCATGACCTCTAGGAGGCCTATACCAGTGGTGGGTCACGGAGTTGCAGTTGATGTTGAGGCTACCTGCCTACGAAGCCACGGAGACTAATTAAAGAAATCGGTATACCCCATTAAAAACTATTTATAAATATTTGTTCTCGTAACTTTTTCAAACATGAATCTAAAGCTCAGCAAGCAGAAGCGATTGGTCAAACATTCGAAGCAGGTACCAAAATTTTTGAACAGACTTCTTCAAATCCTAACCCTGTAGATCAAACGACAATATTTTACCTTACTCGCTATGGATTCATTATCTGTCGCTTTATTTGAAGACATCTATAATAGTAGTAATGTGATTTAAAGCTTAATCAATTAGGACAATTGTCGTTCAATGTTGTTTCTAATCATTTGTAACTTCAGTTTCACTATGTTCATCGATTTCAGCGAAAAATATCATGAAAATCAGTTTTATGTATTTTTCTCAGAACAACGATCTGAAGCAGTATTTTTAGTTCCATAAGTCATAGTAATTAATAATGACATTGCGCTAATGTCAAATTTTGACAGGCGCAATGGCTATGTTTACTTTAGTGATTAATTTAATAGAACTTCACCACAAAGGTAATAAATAATTGGTACTAACTATTTTGGGAAGATCATAGTTTTATAATAGTTCAACGAAGAAGAAATGTATGAAATACGAATCACTCACGTATGTACTTAAATCTCACTCAATACTTTACGTATAATATTATTGAAACGGTTTTGAAAATAAGAATGTGATGAAATAATTCTGGAATCGAGCGGTAATCTTACTGGAACAGTGCGATTCACAGGAAGATATGAAGTAGTCTCCTCTATATAAATGAAATGTCTTTGGGAGTAGTCACTTATTTTCGGGTGGAAATCAAACGCTAAGTGCGTCCAATTGGTTATAATACCTAATACCTTCTAAACTATAGTGGCCCTAATGTTACCCCCGTTAAAAATTTTTTTTTCTATTTTAATTATCATGGTTGTTAGGATTTACTTCAAATTGAACTACATGAGTGCAGATAAATAACAGCATATAACTGAGATGTTCTTTTATTATCGGCTTAAATTTCCGGCCACAATGGCGCATTGTTTTCTAATATTTAACAACTATTTAAAATTAAGACCTCACTTTTTTATTGTTGGCATCAGAAATTAAAAGTTGTAACTTTTTATTTACATTCTTCTTCGTCGTCTTGCACTAGTTCTCCCTTGGTACTGCCAGTACCTCCCGGTCCTCCGCAACTATCGTGCCCTGATTCATTGCAAAGGTCCTCATCTTCGTTTTCTTTTTCTTTCTCTTTTTCTTTATCGTCGCACTGAATATTATCTTCACATACATCTGCGCATTCATCCTTTTCAACTTTATCTACCTTTTTTTCTTCTTTCTTAATACATTGTTGTATGCATTCGAGCTGGGCTGCGCAATCTAAATCATCAGCAGCTCGAAGTAGACTTCTTACGGGGGATCTATCAAGATTTAAAAGATTTCTATTTAATCTATTTCTCAGTGATTTCAAACGGGATCCGAATCCTCTTTCACCGCGTCGATCCAGTTCTTCCAATCCCGCCCTTAAGTTGTTGTATCGTTTTTCACGGTTCAGTCCTCTGTTACGACCTTCTGTCCTGAATTTTTTGTTATGTCCTTTTCGTTCATGGGATCTTTTACTATATTTATCAAGATGTCTGTCACTATCGCGGTGATCCAATCGTTCATCTCTATCGTCTTGTCTTCGGTCCCTGTCATCTTTCCTACGTTTTCTTTCATCATGCCTTCGGTCTCTATGATAATTTTTGTAGGGCAGTGACAAAGGAACCAACTTTTTTCTTTGTTTCAAACGAAGTCGTTGTTCATATGTGCTGTCATCGTCCCTGTTTTCATAAGTACTTTGTCTATTCTCAAGATGTCTAGATCTATGTCTATTATCACGATGTCGAGATCTATGTCTAGTCACAAGATCTCCGTTTTCATACGTGCTTTCTGCGTCATCCTTGTTTTCATATGATCGTTGCTTTTCATCACGATGTTTTTTGTTTTTGTGTCTAGTACCATCATTTCTGTTTTCATATGTACTTTGTCTGTCATTCGTATTTTCATATGAACTTCGTCTGTCATTCCGGTTTTCATAAGTACTTTGTTTATCATCCCTGTTTTCATATGTACTTTGTCTATCACCTTTGTTTTCATATGAACTTTGTCTATCATCTCTGTTTTCATACGAATATCTATTGTCACGATTTTTCCTATTTCTATGTCTGGATCGTTCATCTGTTTTAACACCTAAAACTTGTTTTAGTGCTAATAGATTTTTATCACTAATATAAGGGGCAAGTTTATCGTAAAGGCTGTTTGATTGGTGATTTGAATTGCTTTTATATTGTTTGTAATTATGATGTCGTTGATGATCTTCATAATATCTGCTATGATGACGTTTCTTATGATGACGTGGTTGTGGATGTATCTGAAAACAAGTGGTAATTTAAAATATTTCCCATTTATTACTACGGCCCTAACCTGCTGATGCGACAATCACAATATTTGTGAGTAATATGAGATATTACGACACGTGACGCGTGATTAGAAATTTGGCGTATTGGTTGTTACGTCTTCTAAAACTAACTTATTGTGGTTCTTAAATAACTTCACCCAATTACATGTGTTTTCCAGTTATATATAAGCTATATCACCTCTAAACTTTCCAGTGTCTTCAATTGTGAATCGTTGTCGTCCAGATGCGACGGCAAGGCGTGACGACTCAACGACCTACGCGCGATTTGGAGCTGCGTTTCTCCTTTTTGTATGTGAACCATCTGCGATTTTAAAAATTGGTTAATAGATAAATATATTTATTTGTTGCTATAATCGTACACAGCCATGTATGTAGGTTTATAAAAAAAAAACAAAAAAGGCTTCATTGACGTCTTCCATAGTACAGGAATATTTATTTAGCGGTGGGGTAGATATACATTATTTAAAATTCTTTAGCAGCTTAATATACTGGTAGCTTAATAGACAAAGTCAGGAGTTACGAAAATCGAAAACCACGTTTACTATACTATACTTATTGGTTGAATTGGAATGAAATAGGGATAGCTTGCTTGTCTACCTTTATTATCTGCATAAAGAATGCTTTTTTTTGCTATCAGACCAGCATTTTAACACCATGTAAAATTTAATCTGACAATTCAAAATTAAATTAGAATTTAAGAAACCCCTGCCTCCTGACCTCGTTACAAACTGTAACATCATCTCAGCTGATGGTTTCCAAAACGTTTATTTTTCAAATATTTAAGAACACCCTCGATTAAATTTTCATTCAAATAATAAAAAAAAACTAGATCAAAATCGGTTCAGACGTTTGGCTTCTATTATACCACGGACATACATATCTATTATACAGACACGTTTTAAACTTTAAACTCTCCTCCTATTGTCGTCGGGGGGTTAAAAACAAAAAGATCTTACCAAAACAGCTAGAAAACAAAGATGAAACCACATTTTGTTGGATGTGGTTACCATGCTTGTTTCTCCAATTGCATCTGTTCGAAAAATATCAATCTGATCCCTCTTCGAACGTGAATGCTGAAAACTTTAATTAAAACCCATAAAAATGCTTCTGTTGATAATATTATTGATACATTCTTTAATCAATATGGTGTACAAAATTTAATGGAGCATAGCATAGCAGTTATTAGATTTGTCTGAGAATTAAATTGGACATTGGACATTTACAAAGTGGACTGTAGTGTGTAGGAGTATACACTGACGTAGGAGAGTATACCAATGATATGTTTTGTGTTGATGAAAAATGCAAAGAGTCTAAATATGATAGAGCTATAGAATTGCCCTTAGCTGCCGTGGAACCTTCGTAACCAGATTCAATCGAAGACTTATCATCCCAGATCGTAACCGGTTCTGGTGAAGGAGTTATTCGTACTACTTCATTTGAAACCCATCTCATCGTCAAAAATGTTTTTCTTGACTTGATTGATGCCTTGGCCTGTGATTGTAGCGGATCTCATTATGGTTGGTCATTGGAAGGGTGAAAAATGTATTATTAATGAGTTCAACCGTGCTTTGGAAGGCACGTTAAGACGTTAGTCCTGGATCCACTATGTGTCCGCATGGTAGATCATGGCCATAACTCCTATATCCATCCAAAAGGCATGAAATCCCAGCTGTGGGGGCGTTCAAGTGGCTATTAATGATTGATGTGAGAAACACACTAGAACATCCAATAAAATTTATCACTTGAGGCGTTTTTTTTGTACATTGATGAGAAATAATAAAGTGTTCCGTGTATGTATCCCTTTTTATTACCGCCCAAAGAGAATTGGCGGACTGTTGAAACTAACCTTATCCATTAGAATTCTAGGAAACAGATTTTATTCCTAATCCTATCCTATCTTCACTCAGTCAAAACAAAGTCGTCTCCCGCTTTATGTCTGTACCTATTATGCTTACAACTTAAACAATGTATCGGATTTTGATGCGTATTGTTTTAAATAGAATGATTCAAGAGGAAGGTTTATATGAATACTAACTTTTCACCCGCGGCTTCCTTTCCTTGTGTTCCTAATACACAGTTGATTTTGGGATTACATAATATAAATTAATATCTTAAATATCTGCATTTCAGGTTATATAATGTACAAAATTTTATGTAGATTGAATAACAAACATCGCCACCAAGGAAATTTATCGAGATATTTGCAAATATATTAAATTTTGCATAAATTTTGCAAATATCTCAATAAATTTAATCTTTCAAAGAAAAATAGTAGACCGAAAGCGATTTAGCCGTTTGGGTGCAATGATGCCATGGACAGATATACAGAATACAGATGCAAAGACACGTTAAACTTATAACTCCCTTCTATAGTCGGGGAATAAAAAACAGTTGACGTCAAGTATGTGTCAATAATGCAGTATTTTGTCATGTTTGCGGATCGAGATTATTTTTATTACTCATAATGTATTTTTGTACAGTATTGATATTATTATGAGATATATAACAAATAAACAATCAAGTTCCTTAAATAAGTTATCAATATAAACTCCGCACTAGTTTCTTTATATCATTTGGCGCACACCACAAAACATGCAATTAAACACGAGAATCAACAAATTTATAAGATTTTTCTCTTTATTGTTGGCATCAGAAAAATCACAATTTTGAATTTTGTTAACTTTTATTTACAGTCCTGTTCATTATCTAGTTGTAGTAGTTCTCCTTTGGTACTTCCAGTCCCTTCAACTCCTCCGCAACTGTCATGACCTGATTCATTGCACAAGTCTCCATCTTCGTCTTCTTCTTTTTCTACTTCTTTTTCTTTCTCTTTGTCATCGCACTGAATATTATCTTCACATACATCTGCGCATTCATCCTTTTCAACTTTATCTACCTTTTTTTCTTCTTTCTTAATACATTGTTTTATGCATTCGAGCTGTGCGGCGCAATCCAAATCGTCAGCAGCTCGAAGTAGACTTTTCACGGGGGATTCAACAATATTTTTAAGATTCTTACTTAATCTAGCTCTCAAACTTTTTATACGGGATTCTGTTTCACCGCGTTGACTCAGTGCTTCTAATCCTGCTCTTAAATTTTTGTATCGTTTTCCACGGCTAATACGCTTCTCTACTTTATCACGATGTTTTTTATTGTGACTTCCTCGATATTGTCCAGGATAAACAGTATAACTTAATCCGTTATTTGAATCACGAAATCTTTTCTTATATTCGTCAAAATATTTATTTCTATGACGACTTTCCGACTTATGGTGTCTCTTATTAGGGCTACGGTCTCTGTCATCTTGTTTCCGATCTCTGTTATCTTGTCTACGGTCTCTGTCATCGTGTCTACGGTCTCTGTCATCGTGTCTACGGTCTCTGTCATCGTGTCTACGATCTCTGTTATCTTGTCTTCGATCTCTGTCTTTATGTCTCCGGTCTCGGTCATCTTGTCTTCGAACTCTGTCACTATGTCTTCGATCTCTGTCTTCATGTCTCCGGTCTCTGTCATCTTGTCTTCGATCTCTGTCATTATGTCTTTGATCTCTATTAACATTTCTATATCGAAGTGCTACAATACGTAGCCTTTTATTTTTTTGTAAACGATTTAGTGTTTCATATGTGCTCTCATCATCTCTGTTTTCATATGAACCATGTTTATCTCCACGTGGTCCAGATCTGTGTCTATTTTCATGTTGTCGGGATCGATGTTCAGTTTCATCATCTCTGTTTTCATAAGTACTTTGTCTTTTTTCACTATGTCTAGATCTGTGTCTTTTAAGATCATCTCTATTTTCATATGTACTTTCTCTGTTTTCGCGATGTCTTGATCTATGTTTTTTTACATCGTTTCTGTTTTCATATGTACTTTCTCTGTTATCACGATGTCTAGGTCTTTGCTTTTCAACATCGTTCCTGTTTTCATATGTACTTTGCTTTTCATCGTCTTTATTCTCATATGTGCTTTCTCTATTATCACGATGTCTTAATCTGTATTTTTTTACATTGTCTCTATTTTCATATGTACTTTCTCTATTCTCACGATGTCTTGAATGTCTTTTTACATCATCTCTGTTTTCATATGTACTTTGTTTATCATCCTGGTTTTCATACGAACTTTCTCTATTATCACGTTGTCTATCTTTACGGTTTGATACATCATTCCTGTTTTCATATGTGCTTTGTCTATCGTCATCCCTGTTTTCATATGTGCTTTGTCTATCGTCATCCCTGTTTTCATATGTACTTAATCTATCGTCTCTATTTTCATATATGCTATATCTTTCATTATCCCTGTATTCATTTGAACTTTGTCTATCGTCACGTTGTCTCTTGTCTTTGTGTCTGTTTTCATATTCATGTCTATTTTTGCGGTGTCTTTTATTTCTATTTTTATACCTTTCGTCTCTTTTCTCACTTAAAAGTTGTTTTAGGGCCAATAGATTTTTTTCACTAATATAAGGGGCAAGTTTATGGTAAAGAATGTTCTGATGGTGAGAATATGAGCTGTGGTGGCGATCGTGGTCTAATCTGCTTTTGTGTTTGTAATCACGATGTCGTTGGTGAGCTAGATGATTTCTACTGAGGTCGCGTTTTTTATTATGCCGTTTACGTTGACGTACCTGTAAATAATAATAAGCAAGTTAATTTTATTTTTTTAATATATCATTTAGTTGGTGATCTCTATCAGGGAAGAATATAAATAATATTTTACACAATGTAATAAGATTTATTAAGAATCTCTTACGTTGCAGAAAACCACAAATGTAACATGAAATAATACGTGAAAAGCGTATTGAAATCATTTTGGTTTGATTAATTTTGGACATGGTTTTAGTTTCTCTCTTATCTTTCTTGTGTTTTCCTGGTTGCATTCTAGACTATTTTCATTCATGTAATACTCGAAGACCGAAGTCTATTTGGAAACCTGTTAATTTTGAAGGATCTGAGTTTATACCCAGTCAACGGTCTTTGAGAAATCTATTGTATTATATCAGCTGTCAAGATTTTGTATCCCTTAGTCGCCTCGTATAATATCCACATATCTTTTAACGTAATAGTTAATTTATCTGTACTTTATTCATCTACTTATCTGAATTTATCTGTACTACCTCAAGGCTTTCTAATGTCTTCAATTGCGAATTATTGTTATCCAAAAGAGACAATAAGGAGTGACGACTCAACGACCTTCTCGAGTTATAACTCTGTGATGCCTGAACATCGCTCGATGTTTCACCTTTTGGTAAGTGAAAAATCTGGAAATTAATGAATATGGTTAGATAGTTGATAAATATTAAATTTTTACTCACTGGTATTGCTGTTGTAAATTAAGCTTCTATGCCTATAATAAGACAAAATATATAGCTGTTTATAATTTCTGTACTATTTGGAATTAAAGTAAAACAGTATCGCAGAATATAACGTCTGAAGGGAAACATTATATGTAATGAATTTACGTAATATATATCATGGATCAGGTAATATTTTACATATTTGTTTTCTATTAGTGACTTAAGCATTTGATTATGTGGTTTATATTATTCTATTACATATAATCTAGAAACGTATGGAACAACTAACTTTTGATCTGTTGGAAGAATGAAATAGCCGAAATAATTTGGAAATAAATTGAAATCTAAATTCAAAATAATGCCTTGTACATAATGCAAAATATGGTGTACCTCAGGGCAGTACACTAGACCTGCTATTATTAATTCCATTCCAGGTTATGGCAATATATTAAAATTTAACATTTAGTACATATTTAGATTCAGATTCAGATTCATTTATTGCAATGTCACAAGTGGTAATGTTAGATGTTACATAGATAATAAGTAAGTACAGGTGACGCCCTGCGAGAGCGCAGCAAACGTCGGGGCAGCTAGATGCCATTTACTTAAATATTTAACATTGTTTGTTAATTGTCATGCATTAAATAATTAAATTATTTAGGCATACCTACTGAAGTTATAGAATGAAAAAGTTGTGACGTGATAAAAGCTCTGCTGAGTAACAACAGGTACCTGTATGACTTTATACTTTATCCGATTTTAAATATTATAATACTAGAACACATAAAATATTATAGACATTAAGAATTTAATATGTAGCTTACAGCAGAGGTATTATGAGATAAAAAAGAAATGATTGATTTCTTGCTACCGACAATGAAAACATCGTGACAATATTTAAGTTCTTAGTGTATATGCGATTACCTGCCACTGGACAATCGTTAGGTAGTTATAAAAGTCATGTCAGATGCCTTTAGCGACTTGAATGAAATTAGATACCAGTCTTAGCAATAACAATACACTTAAGAAGTAGTGTCCTATAGTTTTATAATAATAAATGAACAGGAAAAGATAAAAGAGCCAAAATGTTAATGTAAAAGTTATCTGGCTTACTTGGATACATTTTCTAAAGACAGAAACAGCTGAAGTATGTATCAAAGGAGAGTTGAAGTAGCGGATAAAGTAGAAGTGGACGGGAAAATATGTAGCAAATAGAAGAAGAACTCACCAAAGCAGCCAAAAAACAAACATGGACCCACAATTTGATGCGAGTGGGCGCCATGGCCTGCGTTGCCTCGACGGCTACTGACCAAAAAGTGTTATTACAATCATCTCTCAACCGAGAACTTTGTATAGAAAAATTTAATTAATCTCCTCAATCGTTACTTCCGTTTGAAATGTTATTGTAACATTCAATATCTTGTTGGAAAATTAATGCAGCGTAGGAGTTTAGATTTATATGAAAATTTGTTTTATAGAGAAGTCTTTATAGTCTAGGCGTATTTACGGTTTCATTCCCGTCTGTGACGTCCCAAAGCCAACATCCACTATTTCTTTTTTCCACTATGATTTATTTATGAGCCGCCTGTTGAATGCTGTTATTATTGCCACGACTTTGGACGGTGGAAGGTGATTGAAAAGTGGAATATGATTCTCGCCCAAGGATAAGATCACTTCATGCACTGTACTTAGGGTTATCTGATTTTCTGGCACTATCTAATAGACAACAATTATATTATGAGACAGAAATGGCGATCTGTTTGTAAACCTTGAGTCACATAACGTGTTCTGTCTATAGATATGCGGTGGTCTCACTGTTAGAAAGAAAGAAAGAAATTATTTATTCGGCAAACACATAAAATCCAAACATACAAAAGAGTAACGAATATAGATCGAATACAATATGTAAGCCGAAATGGCGACCAGCTCAGCATGGTGCCATGGTATCGAGCCAAGGCGCTGATTTTCAGCTGGAACCAAGTACAAAAGTAGGTATGGTGGCAAAATAAACAAGTTAATATGTACGGAAACAGAAACAAACAACAGCAAACAATAGGATTAAACATATACTGACTTAGGAAAAAATGTAAAAAAAGGAATAAAGAAAAATTACATGGAAGCTATGGAAAATATATATTTTCCATATATATATAAAGTATAAATATGAAACTAAAAATAATTCAATGTATTGCCCTCAATTTGCCGCATTAAAGTAAACTCTTTGATGCGTTTACGGAAAGTTGTAACAGATTATGTAAACTGTTACGTGTCAGGATTGCATTTAAACTTTACACACTGGAATATAGTACTTACTAATATTCCTACAACCCGTTATGGGTCTAGGCAACTTCCATGATCTTCTCCCATTTCTGTGTTCTCTGTTCTTCTTCCCAACTTCCCAAGTTGATTTCTTGTCTAGTTTCTTCAGGTCACATCTGCCTCTTACACCAAATTGTAACCAAAGCATACAGCTGTGACCCTCCGAAGCCCAGAATTCGCGTGAAAACAAATCATACATTTTGTCAATATCTATTAACACATGCCTCTAATTAACAGAGTAGATGTGACATCTATTTTAATAATAGGTTTTTGGTTTTTCTTAAATATAGTGAAGCATAATTTGCACCGATTAATTTGCTAATAATGAAAAGAAGTTAATAAAAAAGTGATAGTAGCACTGTGCAGGTTTATGGAGCTTAGTAAACAGCATTTATTGAAAAATTTAACCCTTCAAGCTAGGAGATAATAAAGACAATTGTCTTTATTATCTCCTAGCTTGAAGGGTTAACAACAACAGAATCGCAGTTCGTTCGGGCCGGGCGAGATCTGCGTAGTTAAAATGTTCGGTAGAAAGTTACCGACACTGGCTATTTTTCACTGGTTAAAAATGTGGATTGATCTTTGTTTTAGCCTTTTTTTGGTTTTTAAACTCATTTTAATATGTATAGTGATTTCAGTATGTAGCTACCTATATAAGTATAAAAGAAAACAAATGAAAAATGATGTACCTATTTATTTTATTCGTTTTTGAATGGACTTCAACGATGGCTGTTTTATTACATCAACGTGCTCCAAAAAATAATAACAATATATCGCGACAAAATCACTTCAACTTTCTAAAAGTCGGTTAAGTAAATGTTATGATTATGAAAAAATATTTTTTCCAAGAAACTAAACATTAATACAAATAATTTTTTCAACAATTATATAATTTAAAAAAAAATCAATTTATTACGAATTCATCGAAAGACCTATCAAGACTTTACTGGTTTTGTTGTTGGATGGCCCTTAGGAGCAATCTCCATTTGGGAGGCATAGTTTTCCCCCACTTCGTCCCCCCACAAGGATCATCTTTCGCACACGGGTCCTTAGTGGTGGTTGTGCACATATCCATAATCTGTTGGCACACATTTTTACAAGAATGCTTTTCCTTCTTTTTCTTCTTCGTCTGGCATGTGTCATGACACTGCGCGGCTTGATAACACCCTTGCCTGAGAGCCTTAGCCTTCAGTTCAGCTGTGACATCTTCAACTTCGGCTTTTTCCGCCGATTTCTCATCACGCTGATAATTTTGACCCTGAAAAGAACACAAGGGAAGATATATCTCTGCATCGTGATGTGCTGTTTTCAGTATCATATGGCTGTGACGCTTCGAAAACGCATTATCTCATGCGTTTCTCAGTTTAAGTGGGCGAAGTGCGGATTTGTATTTCGATTCGAAGTGAGACGCAGCGAACCAATCATATTGCGCCATTGTGACGCAACGACAACCACACTGCAATGTTTCAATGTTTCAATTGGTCTCACTTCGAATGGTGAGAAGTGAAATGCAAACTTCCCATTACACAATGTACTCACGGTTGATTAAAAATTCTATCTATATTATGTGGACTATGTATGTTCGGGCAGAATCTTGGATGGTCAACTGGATTTTGAAGCAGATATCCTCAATGTGGCAGGTTATTTACCTCGGCTGAATTTTTATTCGGCTGACAATACATTGTTATGATATGTCCTATTTTAAGATTGGATGTCCTACCTTTAGAAGAAGTTTAAGCAATTCGATTGCTTTGTCCTCTTCTTCCTCCACATCAGGTGCATCATCTTCTGACTTTTGAACATCATGGTCATCGATGCCGATGATCAATGCTAATGTTTCATCTTCTGATATTTCTGATAATTCTGGTCCCTTATAACTTGGTTTCGCTGATACATAACACTGAAATAGGGTTAAATCTATACTTAGATTCATAGTTTTATAGCTATACTAGCTGCTGACCGTGGCTCCGTCTGCGGCAAAAGGTAACCTATGATACTCTTTCAGCTCTCCGATTACACTAAAAATCACCTCTATCGTTGCATTTTGATTTGTAAGACATATACATGTTATAAAAATATGTAGTATCGTTTATACAAGTCTCGAACATACTCAATAATATGTATATTTTGTCCGTATATATTTAATTTTATTTATTAGTCACAGATAATAATAATAAACAATTTTTGTTTTTTGTAGCACTTATATGGCACGGTGACTAGGAAAGTTAAAGTTAAAAAGTCATACTTTACTTACAATAGCTGAGAAAAATACATTTATAAGAGTCACAGCTACAAGCGAGACTCGAACCATTTCGTCTAAGACTGAAACAGATTGTTATTGTTTTGCTTCATACCTGGTTTAATTTAATTTTGAACAATGCATAAAGATTTTTGACTCGTGAATTTTAATTTCGATGTAGGTATAAAGAGGATTCCGCCCTAGAATCATGGCTCTCAATAGGGTTTGTACGTAACAGGACTGACTCAATACGAATCCTCAAAACTTTAAGGGTTACTACGTTGACCTAGGATTTTGCGGCGGAACAGACACGACGTGAACATGAGAGAGAAATAAAGAGGTACTTGTCTTTATTTAGGTACTGAAAGTATTATGTAATCTGTGGTATAACCGACTAGTGCCAGTATTCGAATATGGGTTAATAGGATTTCCAAACGACTTAACGCACATTTTCCAAACATAGTTTAGAACACTCTTGATTAAATTCAGAAAAAAATTATCAAAATTTGTTACGATGCCACGGACAAACATACAGATACACAAACACGTTAGACGTTTGACAAAAGTGATATTTTTTAACACAATGCATACGATTAAGTAGGTACGTAGCCTTTAAGTAGGTACGTAGTCCTTGATTTCACCCCCTGGGGGTTTCAAGAAGGGGATGAATCTGAAATATTTTAACGAGACCCGTAATATCGGATGGGTTGTGCACGATCCTTAATATTACTCTTTTGGGGATAGAACACGCCACGACCATCTTTTAGAGGGAAAATCGCTATAAAATGTCCAAATTAAGTTATTTAAGCTTAGATAATAGTTTCACCTCCACACGTCATCAATTGTATTCGAGGCTGTAACGTCACGAAGCCCGTGATTATCGTAAACAATTTTATCTATGTCGTAAACGGTAAACTTAAAATTTTACTTTTTTCCTTCACCTTTTAAGTGGTAGTTTAACTAAAAATTATACACGAGTAAGTAAATAAACTCATATGGCACTAGTAGTATTCGTACCTGAAACCTTTTGAATATTACTGCTTCAGTCATTGTACACTTATATCACACGGCATGATATTGTTTGTTGAAAATTAAGCTTTACGAGTACATTGACAAGACGGGAGCTAATAGCGAGCAGCCTGCTAATAGGTTAGTTTGCCATCAAGTCAAATCCATGTGTCAAAAATATATTATGTGGCTTTTATGATTGCGGGCACCAATGACGTCACAAATTGAGGCGTTTTCATCATCAATTATACTTTAACGAGAATGCTAGTAAAATTGATAAATTAAAGTGACAATTGATAGTCGTGTTATTTCATACACAGACAACTATCCATTTTGTTGTCAATGTAAAGTATGTCTACAGTTGACGCATTAAAGTTAAATTTTCAATGAACGTCATAGTTCCGGGTGGTAGATGTGCGATACAACTGTGCTATAACCTTAACACTGCAGCATCTCGTCTGTGTTTCATATACATTTCAGGTCCAGTGGAGTCCCGGCTTTGTATATACTGAACAACCAGTGGTTTGCAACTTCAATAAAACATTGCAAGTCACCAACACCCGGGACTTTGATAATAAATTATATTCGGCGGTTACCGGCAAACTGTGTTTGGTTTGTGTCTGTTTTACTGTCAGTTTGTTTGCACACAGATCAAAATTGTAAATCGACACGAAAATTAATAACTTGACCGCGGCTTCGCCCGCGTTAATTTCCCTCGGAATAGTAATTTTTCCGGGATGAAAGGTATACCTACTTACTTAGGTACATATTTCAAACTACATGTATGAAAAATTTCAAGAGATTGGTTGAGTAGATGGAGCTTGGAGAGGTAACAAACAAACTTTCGCATTTATAATATTAGTTAGGATTTAGGTTTAGGATAATCTCAAAACCAAATTTATATAAAAAAAAACCGGCTTGCACTCCGGGAGCGCCGGCAGAAGTGAAAACTTGAATATTAACGTTGTGCATTTTTGACATCTTAAGAATTTTCGATCAGGTCACGTGTCCTGACGCGAGTTTAACATTTTTTACCCATCACAGAGAAGTTTTCACTTCAAGAATGGGATTACTTATATGCGGGTCTATAAAAGTAATCGCAGCTTGGATAAAAAAGGATAATAAGAAAAAACGAATTGTTAAAAGAGTTTGAATTGAATTGATTGTTGAAATATTAATAAAAAAATGACAGCTAATTTTTTATGTTTGTTACCACATATTTTTCATGGGTTTACTGTCTAGTAAACCCAAGAAAAATATGTAGTGTAAGTCTTTTTATACCACCTAACTCGCAGTGAAAAGGAATTGTTTATGAAAATTGTGTGATACCGGTCTGTGATTTCATATAATTTAAGAGAATTGACACCCTGTACTTACTGATACAATTTAGGCAAACCTTTGTTGCGATCCCCAATAACTTGTACACGGTTACGGGCGTACCGAAGATTCCTACTTAGGAAGGTTGAATACCCTTTAGAACTCCGTAATTCGTTCTCATCCTAATTTAGATCCAAATTGTCAAAAAAAGTACCCTGAGACGTGTGGTCCCGGAAAAGGTTCACTCTATACTCGTATTCTCCCGTGGATGTCGTATGAAGCGACTGAGGAAACCACAGCCTTGTCAGATGATAGCCAACAACAGTATTCCCAAGGTCGATGTCAGGCCAAATAAAATCACAGTTGAATCTACAAGATATTTATTTTTTATGCTGACGACATCCATCTCCGAATTAATACGGAAATACGCGAAAATGAGCGAAAGACTGAGATTAGGTCCAACGGGCATTTTTAATCCTTTGGATCAAAACTTGAAGCTAAGGAATGTTGGGCTACCAAATTGCAGGACGAAAAGAGACTTCACTCTACCGAAATGCGGATGTTACGCTGGATGTGCAACAAGAATGGACAGGGTAAGGAATATTTATATTAGAGGAAGTTTGAAAATTGCGCCTATAAATGATAAAATGTCGGTTGGTTTGGACACGTGATGAGGAGAGAAGACAATCATTTACTGAGGAAAGCTTGAAGATGGAAGTGCACGGATATAAAAGACGAGGAAGGTCTAGGAAGAGATGGATGGATTGTGTCAGGGAGGATGTGAGGGTGCTGGGGGTGGATCCAAATATGGCAAAAGATAGAGAAGTGTGGAGGGAACAGACAATATGCGCCGACCCCAGATGATGGGACAAGGTAAGGCAAATGATGATGGATCAAAACTTGAAGATCCAATGTGAATACAACCTCACCGGGTTGCAGTGCAAGTGGGCTAGAAGTTCGGAACAGTCATAAGGTAACGGGGATCGATTCTGGCGCCAACTCGTTGGAAACTGGCGTTAAACACACGTGCCGTGTTTGGAAGAAAATATTGCTAGGTCATTTCATCCTTGTTGAAATCCGGTGGTAGGTATTTTTTTTTAGTGAATTGTAGAGACTTGACATGAAAGGGCCTAATGAGAGGATGTATGTCCTTACATATTATAAAACAAAGTCTTCTGCCGCGTTTGTTTGTCTGTCTGTTCGCGATAATCTAAAAAAAGACGGCACGGATTTTCATACGGTTATCACCATGAGATAGCGTGATTCCTGAGGAAGGTTTAGGTGTATAATTTCTTATGTTTTTACCTTATGTTTTATATACATCCTTTTCTTGTCGTTAGATAAATCGTGGAGAAATCTTATTGCATCCTCAATGTTACAAGTAAATTATGTCCGTGCAGTAAACCTTTAAGGTGTTCCCTAGTCGCGAGCTGTTCCTGGGTGTACTATAGGGTCTTGCTTATCATAATAATGCATTTGCATCCAAACTTAACGTGTGTACAAAATTTAAGCTCAATCGGTTGAAGATATCTGCTTCAAAATTGAGTTGCAAGATACCACCCGAACATACATTCTTGCATACATTGCAAGTTAAATAAAAGCTAGTAAAAACCAAACAACGATTTGGTTTTCGAAACAAAAATGGCAAACAACAGTTTTTTGTCTCTATCATGACAATGAAAACAATATATAAAAGTACTAACTACCTCCAACAAAGCAAAACAAAGTTCATTGGCACCACCGAGCCTGAAAACTACCACACAATATGTCAACTGAATGATTGTTATAATGACTACTTCCCTGGTTACGAGCTAAACAGCTGTGTTACTGCCATGATCAAAAATGGGTAGATACAGAAACTGGCATTTATTGTTTTCTATTTATTTGAGGTTTATTGCACATCGTGACATCACGAAATTTGGTAAGAAAACTTCTAAAGATATTATGGAAAGATAAAACCGTAAATATGTCTTCTTGTTCTTCGTCGTATAGTCGTATTCCTCATGGCTGAGGGTCGTGGTCATTACATGGAATTAAACACACATAACAACTTTCTTGGCATTAGTAATGGAGTGGTTTGCCATTTCCTTCTCCATTTCACACACAAGTTAATAATCAACCAGTGTGCAGGTTTCCTCACGATGTTTTCCTTCACCGGAAGCAAGTGATGATCGATGAAAATTATACATGAGTCAGATTGGTATACAAACTCATGTGGCACGAGTAGGATTCGAACCAGGAACCTTTCGATCCACAGGCGGGCGTCTTATCCATTACACCACCACCGCATGCATGCACGCTTCTAGCATGAGCTGGCATTACGTGCATACAATTCAAGAAGGCCTAGATCTGAACAAAATTCAATGACGCATCTTAATTTTCTGTTTAATCTATGTTTCTGGGGCCACTACTTGTGTAATTTAGTGCAGGAGGGCCCGAGTTAGTGTTGTAATAGTTTATCTATTTACCGAAATAGATTTATGTGTTAGTAATCTTACCTACTAACCTATTATTGCTGGAAAAATTATTTGTTTTTTTATGTAACAGATGCTCAGGATTAAGAAAATAAACTCTTAATACCAAATTTTCTGCAATACGATAGTAGCTTTGAAGTATGCTTAATCTTTTTTATGATTAACATGACGGTATAGTGTTCTAAAGTCCTATTCTACTAGCGAATCTCCTCATCCATATGCCACAAAAAATATTATATTACGAGCATTAAAACCCATTAAAGTGTCACCAAAATGTCGATAACATGAGACCATTAGTATATTCCACTAACGAACAATGTGGGAAAATATTAAAATCGTCAAGAGTGAATCGGGGTAATGTCAATGGTTCTGTATTGGAGTAGATACTGTAATATTTAACGTAGAAATTGTATAAATGAAATAATAATGAAAGTCTAAGGATAAGAAAATAATATTAAACTTAATTACCTGTATTTTTGGAAATTATTGTGATAAAAAAGTTATAGTCTAAATAAACTCGCGCAGGGATTCCGCTTCTTTAAGAATTTTGGGATAAAAATTACGCTGTGTCATTGCTATCCCATCATGTCAATATCCCAATTTATATTCTTATCAGTAGTTTGTAGCTTGTGAGAAATAACTGTTTTATATAAAAATTGACGTGAAAAAGTGCCTGTGAAGGTCTAATTTCTGAATAAATGATTTGAACTTGAATATATAGTGTCAACTAAAATTTGTATGTCATATTGATAATATCCTATCATTACTTCAAATGGCATAACCTAAAACTAATGATGATTTAATTACGATTAGAATTTACAACAGTTTGCGGTTTTGCGAGTATGTCTTGCTCGTAAGTATTAAAAGTACAATAAAGTTTTTTATGTTTATTTTTTATGTGATATTTTATAAGATTTTTTTTCCTTTCATAAATACCATAATAGTGTAACGCCACGCATTATGACCTCTTTAGTCATATCGCGTGCGCGCTGGCATGATTTTTATTTCTTTCAATCTAAATTCAAAATTTTAAATTATTGTTCCACTTGATATTTTGAAATCACATTTTGACTCATTCATTACCATAACGATATCGGCACGTACTACAGTACGGTGATTATATATATAATAAAATATCTTAAATTATTTATAGAGCCTTGAAGGGTAAGTGTTTTAATATGTTTCGGAAAAGTGTTCTAAATTTTACAGTGATTTAGTGCTATAGTTTATGTATTTTTTTATTGTTCACAGGTCTGTATTTTACTTATTAATTATATTATTATACAACTGTCTGCCTTTGCCTATCAACCCTACCTGAGATTACCCCACCACCACAACAATAGGATATATATGTACAGTTGTATTTAAATAATAATTAATAAATATACATAACCACCAGCGCTTTCTAAATTAACAATGTAATAAGAGACAGAATAGCAAACTTGAAAATGGACAAAGGAACCCCGGAAACACTACTATTATAGCTGGTTTGTAACACGGACTATCACAGGCACGGCCCGTGCAAACAAAATGCAACAAAACAAACACGGGAACGTGCTGTTGCCTTCCCTACGGGGCCTTAATATAGCTCTTGTATAAATTCTAAATAGTGTACCTATTACCTATAGGCTAAGTACGGAAAATGTATACCTAATTATAATGAAATCAAAATGTGAAATTTATAAGCTTTTATTCAATTCGAAACGGTCAGTTCAGTTCAAATTCGACTTCTTCAAGAACTTTTGTAATATGATTCGTTGAAAAACTGAAGTAAACTCATTTAGTACAATCGCTACATACATAATATCCATCATACAATTGGTGTTATCAACATTTTCGCTACGGCGGTATATTTTAAACATTAATTATGTATCATCCATGGATTTAGTAAGTACTTCGTTAAGTAGGTACTAACCTACTAATTCCATGGTATCCTCAATAAACAGCATGAATTCAGCCTCTTTTTGACAATGACATGACAACTCTTTTTGACATATCATTGACGTAAACTAAGAAGAGAATGGATTCTAGAATTGAATCTTGTGGTAAGCCAATATTAATAGCATTTTTTACATGCACCAGAGAAGTGGCGAAGAACATTGACCGTCAAAAGACCCTTGGTCAATTTTGAAGCAAAAAGGACGATCGCCAGAGACTTGGCTGACAATCGTCACCAACATTTGGAACTAGCTTGACTGGACAACTTAGATAACTCAGGACGGATATAGTGTATCTAGTAAAGGTATCAAATTTTGTGACTCGATGGATTTAGGTTATATTTTTGACACTGACATTGACACTAAGTTTTTTTTTTATTACAAGGACTAAAGACGATTTTTTACTTCATCTTTTACTTATAAATTAAATCATATCAACTTATGGACGCAATAAAATATTGAGTATTTTTTCGCCGCATCATCATCATGGGGTGCCATCTTCGAATTGAAGTTTGGAGGTCAGCATACGGAAACCCGCTATTTTCAGTATAGCTATTTTTTCGCCGCATGGATGTAATATATGTTGGGAGCAGTGTGGAAGATATCAACTCATCCAAGCGTGATGTGTACGAGGCATCAACAAAAGTAGGCCAACCTAAAACGGTCTTCTTTGCTAATGCAGTTGTAATTACTGTCAGAAAGAGATGGCCAATGACAAAGAGTTGAAAGATTTTTACCCAACTGCATGAGAGGGTTATGTGTTTCGCGAGTGTCTTGTATGTTTGTATCTATGTTATATTCTTTATTAACTCATAATATCTTCGAAACAACTGAATGGATTATCGTATAATGTTCGTTAAAATTGATTTGACCGTTTTGAAGTTACAGAACACAGGTCAGGAATCAAAGTTATGTAATAATCTATATATGTATTTGTTATAAAATATAGTATCGTTGAGTTAGTATTCCCATAACACAAGTCTCGAACTCAATTTGGGGCAAGCTAAATCTGTTTGATTTGTCCTTATTTATTTATTTATTTATAAAGATATGGAAATGGTAAATGGTGGGTTGCACAGTCAAGTTTAACGTCGATGTTTGAATACCAAGCGTAGGTAAAGAGTTTGCCTTTGGATGTATATATCAGTGGGCTTAGTGCGGGTTTGCATTTCACTTTTATTTGTCTCACTAACAAAATTATATTTAATCAAATTTCAATTGTTAAAATTGTAAATCACTTAGCTATATCTAGACAGATATAAATTTGTAGTATTTTATATATCCGTAGTTTTTGTGTTCAATGACTATTTTTATTCGGAGTACTGCAGGCCTACCGTCAACTTTTACAGAACGATTCCAATGCAACTCAGTTCAATTTAGGCACCTAAAATGAATCGCATTCATAGTAAAAATTAAGTCGATGGTACAAATTTGCGATTCAGTTCAGTTTAGGTCGTAAAGTGGAACGCGTTAAGAGATGATGGTAGCCCCCTGGTTAATGGACGATGAAATATTGGTAAAAGTCGAACAAAAAGTGATATTTCCCTTTTAACTTTCAATATAAATACGAGTATACGATTTTGTTTCACAAATTCTAATATCAGAAGGTTTATTTGCCAGTCTGTTAGTAGTTCATCTTTGTTGCGTGTCGAGGAAAATGGACATTGGGCTTCGACATTATACGGCTGAGGAAATACGGTCGTCGTCTGTCCTCTGTGTGACTGTGAAGCTTGGATAAGAGAGTAAAAATATCATCAATGTATTCTTGTAAATACAAGATTAAAAACTGGTTTATTTGAATACTTAGTTATATATCTTCATAACCAAGATACTTTAATAAATTAGTAGGTCTTTCGGTCTCTTATCTGAGCATTTTACGGTTTCTTCCTCAGCTGTTGAACGTCTGAGCCAAAGGTCCACTTTCCTATATTTTCGTTTGAAGTGGAGACGAAAAAGTATTAAAAAAGAAGGGGTCTAAACTTCGACTCTCAACGACTGGGAAAGAATCGGGATATGCTCGGATGAAAAAGAGAGAGCTACTTAACTAATAAAATTATATTATTTATAAGAAACTTTCAGTCTAAAATAAGATGGTACTTGTTTAATATTAACATGGCAATACCATTTCTTGAATCAAGGGCTCACACTGAAGACAGGGGACCAGAATAATTTGGACTTGAAACAAACGCGTTCAACTAGCAAAGGTCCAAAATTGGAATTTTAAATGGGGTGAAACCACATCCCACCTTTACTATATGTCTTTTCTATGTCCACGTGAGTCCTACTAAAGGTGTTTTTAGGTTTTTGGGAAATAAATTACAAGTTTTTATTTACCTGTCCCTATGTCCGTAAGTAAGTCTTGCAAGTTAAAACTACGTTCGCATGACACAGAGTTCTGTACTTTTGCCAATGTGACAGTGAGTTCAACTAAACTCACCGTTGGATTTTAAACATATTAATTATTTGTGGAAACTTTACTCTGATGTATGTGTTATTGATATTTTTATGTGTAAGGCGATTGTATGTTTCCCAAAGAAAGTAAATAAATAAATATTTTAAGGTATTAGCACAGGTAGCGTGAGAATCGGTGCAAAACCTTGTTGCCTGCTTGGGACGGCCGGCTTTCTTTAGCTCAGTCAGGAAGCACGACGGTGACAATTGGATGAAGAAAGTTAGACATAAGAAGTCATAGATTAAGATGGACGTGACCCTTTTCTGAATGAAAGAAGATTATTTACCAATGCTGTCGAATAGTACCTACTTTCGCCTAGAATCGGAGATTATTTTGAGAGTTATTTCAGTCAGACTTAATTTATTGAATTAGTTGCAGTTTGTGAAGGTCGAGCATATCACATTCGTGTCCACAAATGAGCTTAGATAATCTCGAGATTAGATAATCTCGATGACTTTGCAGCGAATTAAATCATTTTTATTTTGGATTTATTTCATTCGTATAATTTCTTTTTGAGATTGCAAAAAAGTGATTCGGAAACTTGTTACGGTGGTAACGTTTGTTAACGCTAATATACATTTCGTGAGAAAGGGTCGGCCTCGGGTCGCGGCTGCAAAATTTACGATTTCTCTAGATTTACAGCTGTCATAAAGTATTCAGTGGGTGGGCAGTGCAGGTCACGGAAGCGAGGAGATGTTGCGTCTTGAGAAGAAAGGTTTTATAGCTACGCCGCGCACCGTCACGTGGACATCTGTCGTCGGATCAACAAAGAACAACGTAGAAATTGTTCGAAGTGAAGATTCGACGTATATCAACGCTCGTCGGGGTTAAAACCTATAACGTTATAACGTAGCACACTGTAGCTTCAATGGCTACAGCAATAGTGCATGACTATTTTTACGGTCTTATTGATGGCCGTCATCAGGTCATTGGCTGCAGCGCACGATAAAATGTAGAGATGTAGGTTTGGTCATTACCAAATTAAAAAAAAATCATTAAAGAAACTTTTTATTCATTCAAAGGCTACACTAATGAGTTTGAGGATGAAAATTTTCGTTTAATTATCTCTCGCAATTAAAAAACTATTTACATTTAGATTTTCATGGCGGGATTGGGATTTATGTGAAACAAATTTTAATATCCTGTTATCCATTCTATCTTTATGGTTTCAAAAAGCATGTTTTTTTTTTCTCTGATCTGCGGAGAATAGAATTTGCTTTTCAAGTTTCATTCCTTTAACTTTGAAGTCGGAAACTGGTGAGATGCCCACGACAGAATGCTTAAAATTCGTATGGATTAACCCTGTTAATGGAATAATAAATTAATTGCGTTAATTGTTTTACTGTTTCTGTCCATGTAAACGTTAAAATATCTGCTTTGATTATTATCAAGCATCGTTTACAAGTTGCAAGTTTTATTCCGCCCTTTTTTGTATAAAATTACTACAATTTTAACAATGTTTTTTTTCATTTGCAAGAAATTTTTGCTTAGAGGATTATCCCTTATAGGTATAGCCTTTATTTATTTATTTTTTTATATATGTTTATACTATAACAGAAATTGTCAAATTATTTTAAAAATCAAAAGGACGTATACCAATTTGTGAGGATTGAGTCAGACTTTGATATGATTCGGCTGTGCTTTATCAACCGTCCGCCTGTCTGACATCAAACATCCTTGGGAACCACAGACCATTTAGTCGGCCTTATTGAGAAAGTCGCCTTATTGGGAACGCTATTGTTGCCTATCAGCCTAAGACTATGTGTTCTTCGGTCGATTCTTACGACATCCACTGGAGGATATGGGGATGGTCCTATTTTCAATTTTCTTCTTAGCGTGTGGACTCGGCTAAATTTATGAGGACCACTACAACGTCACTGATACAGTATTATCTGTGGCGTCGTACAGTGGTCCTATTCTAGGGCGGAACCACACGCCACAAGTAACATGTCTTCTAAGGAGTATTTCGATGAAATATCATCAAATCATCGAAATCAACTATAATATTGTTTTTTTTTTTTATATTAAATATTATCTAAAAGGCTGAAGATATAATGACAGATGCGAGTTTTAACTAATGACCAAAAATATCCAAACGTCCCTTACTACCATCTTTCATCGTAACAAATTACAGTCTCCCAAACATTTTTATTAGCTCCCTTGAATATAATACAGTTATTTATCGGGGCGGAAATAAATAAATGGCGGAACCATACAACCATAGATATATATCGAGATAGATACCCTAAGTGTGCAATACAATACAAAAATTCCTTCTACTAGGTTTTGTTTGCAAGCCGAACGCATAAATTTCACTTCTAAAGTAAAATCTCATCTTAGGTGGTAAAATATATTTGCTACATAAGGACTGACCACAGGGACAGGCCGACTTTATATATATGTAACGCCAGCGATAACTAACTCGGAAAGAAGTAGTATGTTTAAATAAACTTAAGTTGCACTCCGCGAGTGCGGAAGTAAGACCTTGAATATTAACGTTTTGCATTTTTGACGTCTTACGATTAACATTTTTACCTACCTGTCACAAAAAGTGCACCACGCCGCTAAATAAATTTTCACTTCAAAAAAATGGTAAGCACTTCAAAAAAATGGTAAGCCTTATCCATTTCGATACAAGTCTGTGGTTAGCAAGTAGCTAAAGGAACAAAATTGAATTTTACTACGGAACGTATAAGGAAGGAAGCCCTAATATGGTGTTGATCATAGATGGTTTGGATGTGGATGGACAATGATTTCTTTCAGAATAAGCTGTTCTCAGAGGTTTGTTTCCCTGGGAATTTTTGAAATAAAAAGTAGGCTATCTGCTAGTCGAGTTTATATTGTGACAGTGTAGGTATTAAATATTATATATATCCGTCCATTACGCGTGATTGAGTAAAATTCATATCCAAACTACTTAATCGATAAAATGTAATTATTTATTCGAAAAAAATAATATGTTTTTATTTGCTTTATTCGATTATGTTTTTATTTATAAATTTCGAATAATCTATAAGTAATACAATAATCTTTCTCTTGTTGATAAGAATGTATCTTTTTTCAGACCATTAACGACAGCAATTACTATAGAATAATTATTAAACAGATTTTTACTTCGCATTAATATTAAATATCAACTATCAATCTGCCAGAAAAAAAAAACATTTTTTTTTTTGTTTGTATTTCCTAGTGAATATTCAAGTGTTCATCTAGAAAATTGGAGTGAACATTATCAATGGTTTTGGGATAGAAATAACTCTTCAGATGTTGCACTGTTTGAAATATTGGCACGGATTCTTGGCTGTAGAGAGTTTTTACGTATTGCGCGTTTTAAAGGATTGTCGGTTTGTTTGGGTTACTGCGTACACTTTATTGAATTCTGGAGAGGAGATAGTTATATCTTATATGGATGGGATATTCAAGATTACATAATTTTGACCGACTCAAAAAGAGGGGTGTTATAATTTTGGCCGCTAAGTGTGTTTGTCTGTATGTGAACGTGGTACCGTAGCTCATCAATGGGTGAACCGATTTTGATGCGGTTATTTTTATATTGTCTTTAGATATGTTTGATCAAAATCGGTTCAGCCATTCAAAAGTTGTAGCGAAATGAATATTGAAAGTCATATGTTATTTAATTTGATAAATAAACTTGTTATCAATTTAAAATTTGTTCAAAATCGACTATAAATCGATATTATCTGAAGCAATATAGGTGCTCTGGGTATCGATAATGTATTTAATTATTAATTTTTAAGGTTCCGTGAAAAAATATCATAAAACGTAACCCTTTTAGGATGACTCGCGCGTCTGTCACAGGCAATTTGCTCTGGATTTATTGGATATTTGGTAATGGTTTAATCTAAAACACCGATGTGCACATTAGATATGTTTCAAAGCAAAATTGAATTTACGACTCCCACCGACCAAAAATACAATACAATATAATAATACATATTTCATAAATTAGTTACATACATACATTCTAAATATAGCTACATAGCATATCATAATGATTTAGAAAAAAGCGGCCATATTGCTGTAAGCAATTTCTGAGTAACCAATTTCGACGTAAATAAATATAGTACTAAATTTGCACTAAGGACAGTCAACCGCACATCGTTTCGTGAATTTACAATGACATTTTACAGATTGATATGCACTCAACTGTACATCCAAGAGCAGCCTACAATGTCCGTCCACCCACATACAAAAGTAGTTAAAGTCCCCACGTTCAATCCACTCTAAAAGTAACATAAATCTAACTTAACCTGCCCTAAGTTACATACTCCTCTAACTTCATTCTAACTTCAGCTAAGTATAACACAATTTTCACTAAATGCGTTGGCGGTTTAAGTTTTTAATTTGTTTGTTGCAGAAATTGTGTGAAATATTTTCCTTGTGAGATTATTTTGATATTGTTTAAGAAGGGAGCTCGTTGATGCGGTGGTGGTGTAATGGTTAAGACGCCTGTGGATCGAAAGGTCCTAGGTTCGAATTCAATTTCTGAATAAAGAATTTGATTTGATAAGTTTCGTAATTGTGGATGTAGTTTTTATGGGTGGTTTTATAATTTGGTTTTTATTTTTTGTGTAAAATTCTACAGTTACGATCAGTTGTTTGTTAAGTACAGTTGTCAGTTTCTTGTGATCTTCATAGTCGTTTTTCTCATGGGTCATGGGTTTGTCTCGAGGGTCATGATTGTTACGTGGAATGAAACACAACTACTTTGTTGGCACTTAATTTACCATTGCCTTCTTCATTTCACACGTATATAATAATCACCCAGAGTTCAGGTTTCTACACTACTATATATCAGATTGCTATACAAACACATGTGGTACGAGTAGGATTCGAACCTGTGACATTTCGGGTCGTCTTAACCATTACACCACCACCGTTTCTTGTGATCCAATACAGAATAACCATTACCTCTAATAATCAATTTTCAAGTTGGTACGGGCTTCGTTGGACAAATGGAAATACCTCGTAACATTCGTGAAACGTTTCAATAATTCCACGATTGACATCCCTAGTTTTAACTACGAAGCGTGATTCACTGGAACCGATTTGTTCGAAACATTAGGGTTATCAACTGGATTCATTTCTTAATATATTGAAATATACATTTTTGATTTTGATCTGCATACAAGAGAAACATGATGTACAAAGTGCAAGCTAAAAATATGTAGCTTTGAGTCTGTGCGATTTAAATGGCTATTTAGAAAAATATAAATCAGCTGAATATAATTCTGAGAGTAAGCGGGATTATTATTTTCAAAATTAAGTTAAAAAACATGTAACAAAATCAATTAAATACTTGGCTAATTAATTTAAAACAACATGAGTTTTTAATGTAATATTTAATAAAATTGAGTGGATATATCAAATTAATTATGCAATTACGTAGAAAAATCTGCAATAAAACATGTTATTAATTTATTTTTTACAAACAGGAAGAGTTTATAGTGGTAAGAGTTTATAGTGGTAACCATTGGACGTCCCCCATAAAAGGATCTTCTAACTATGCCTTACCTTATCCAGTAAGTATATATATCTTAGTTTTATACTGTAATATCGTAAAACTGAAGCTTTACGTGACACACAATGCGGTCTTGTTGGGGAGAACACATAAACTATATGAGTTTTGATGCCAATTTGTCGTCTAAGAGATGCCGTGAAGGATAGATTGCCTCATCGGAAAGTGAAGTGGCTTATTTTGCGTTTTCAGGCGCCAGTATAAAAGAAATTGGTACCAAGGAGAACAAATCTGAAAGTAATTGCCAGATCTTTCCCGCCTAAAAAAGGTATATAAACGAGTTTCAAATAAATAAATTGAGTAGCTCGATTTATTAATTTATATCGAGTGTATTATTGCTAACCCTGATGTCATATACTATTCAAGTCGCCTAAAGGCATCTGACATGACTTTTATGGCATACACACTAGTAAACTAAACTGTCCACCAATTTTCATGTTTCCTCACGATGGTTTTCTTCACCGGAAGCAAGTGGTGGTCGATGTGAACTATAACTATACATGACTCAGATTTTTATACAAACTCATGTGGTACAATTAGGATTCCTTCCCATCACCGAACCAAACCTTCGAATAGTCACCAAAATAAAAAAAAAAATCATCTACTCTATTACCTAGTACAACTCTACAGTATGTGAAGATATAAAGAAGTTTTATGTTTTTTTTTGTATGTACAAATGAATAGCCGAAAATTTCACGAGTAAATCAAACTTCCAACTAACGTGGAGGCCGGCTGAATGAACATTTTGCTATTCACACATGTTGCTTTTTGTTATTGTGACCGCTTTGTTTGTGTTTTGTGCACGGCAGCCGTTTTGCAATGAAAGCGTAGAAAATTAATGTACGTAGATACAATTTGTTTATTTCGAAAATTACATGAATAGTACCTAATTATATATTATTGTATGTAATTTTAAATTGTATATATTCTTTTAAGTTTTTAAAGTTCCTGGGTATCACAACATTGCATAAAACAATGTCGCTTGCCGCTGTCTGTCTCTATGTGTGCAATCTTTAAAGCCACGCAACGGATTTCGATGCGGTTTTGAGTAAAGTTTAGACGAAGTATATTTATGATTTTACCCGAGCGAAGCCGTGTCGGGCCGCAAAAGTTGAATATAATCGCGAGATATAAATAACCATTATTCCTTTCAGAACACGATACAAAACCCCTGTCTGCGTAAAGCAAAAGGTATTATTAATTAATATAGAATTATGGAAACAAACGTTTTAATCAATGTGGTGCCACCGAGAGCTTTTGTGTAGCTTAGGATTGGTTCAAAGGGCGAGCTACTGTTGGAATGTTTGGCTTCTGTAGAAGTGATTACAAAGTTTCCGATATACTATTTTCATTTTGGTTGGGACTAGCATTCTACCGCGGCTCCGCCTGCGTGTTTCCCGCGAGAGCATCTATTTTTCAAGTATGAAAATGTAATTTCCCTATGTTCTTCTACGTGCTTATTTCAAACTACATGTGTGAAAATTTTCAAGAAGATTGGTTGAGCAGATAGATGGTGATTAGTAAACAAACAAACGTAGTGAGTGAGTGAGTGAGTGAGTGAGTGAGTGAGTGAGTGAGTGAGTGAGTGAGTGAGTGAGTGAGTGAGTGAGTGAGTGAGTGAGTGAGTGAGTGAGTGAGTGAGTGAGTGAGTGAGTGAGTGAGTGAGTGAGTGAGTGAGTGAGTGAGTGAGTGAGTGAGTGAGTGAGTGAGTGAGTGAGTGAGTGAGTGAGTGAGTGAGTGAGTGAGTGAGTGAGTGAGTGAGTGAGTGAGTGAGTGAGTGAGTGAGTGAGTGAGTGAGTGAGTGAGTGAGTGAGTGAGTGAGTGAGTGAGTGAGTGAGTGAGTGAGTGAGTGAGTGAGTGAGTGAGTGAGTGAGTGAGTGAGTGAGTGAGTGAGTGAGTGAGTGAGTGAGTGAGTGAGTGAGTGAGTGAGTGAGTGAGTGAGTGAGTGAGTGAGTGAGTGAGTGAGTGAGTGAGTGAGTGAGTGAGTGAGTGAGTGAGTGAGTGAGTGAGTGAGTGAGTGAGTGAGTGAGTGAGTGAGTGAGTGAGTGAGTGAGTGAGTGAGTGAGTGAGTGAGTGAGTGAGTGAGTGAGTGAGTGAGTGAGTGAGTGAGTGAGTGAGTGAGTGAGTGAGTGAGTGAGTGAGTGAGTGAGTGAGTGAGTGAGTGAGTGAGTGAGTGAGTGAGTGAGTGAGTGAGTGAGTGAGTGAGTGAGTGAGTGAGTGAGTGAGTGAGTGAGTGAGTGAGTGAGTGAGTGAGTGAGTGAGTGAGTGAGTGAGTGAGTGAGTGAGTGAGTGAGTGAGTGAGTGAGTGAGTGAGTGAGTGAGTGAGTGAGTGAGTGAGTGAGTGAGTGAGTGAGTGAGTGAGTGAGTGAGTGAGTGAGTGAGTGAGTGAGTGAGTGAGTGAGTGAGTGAGTGAGTGAGTGAGTGAGTGAGTGAGTGAGTGAGTGAGTGAGTGAGTGAGTGAGTGAGTGAGTGAGTGAGTGAGTGAGTGAGTGAGTGAGTGAGTGAGTGAGTGAGTGAGTGAGTGAGTGAGTGAGTGAGTGAGTGAGTGAGTGAGTGAGTGAGTGAGTGAGTGAGTGAGTGAGTGAGTGAGTGAGTGAGTGAGTGAGTGAGTGAGTGAGTGAGTGAGTGAGTGAGTGAGTGAGTGAGTGAGTGAGTGAGTGAGTGAGTGAGTGAGTGAGTGAGTGAGTGAGTGAGTGAGTGAGTGAGTGAGTGAGTGAGTGAGTGAGTGAGTGAGTGAGTGAGTGAGTGAGTGAGTGAGTGAGTGAGTGAGTGAGTGAGTGAGTGAGTGAGTGAGTGAGTGAGTGAGTGAGTGAGTGAGTGAGTGAGTGAGTGAGTGAGTGAGTGAGTGAGTGAGTGAGTGAGTGAGTGAGTGAGTGAGTGAGTGAGTGAGTGAGTGAGTGAGTGAGTGAGTGAGTGAGTGAGTGAGTGAGTGAGTGAGTGAGTGAGTGAGTGAGTGAGTGAGTGAGTGAGTGAGTGAGTGAGTGAGTGAGTGAGTGAGTGAGTGAGTGAGTGAGTGAGTGAGTGAGTGAGTGAGTGAGTGAGTGAGTGAGTGAGTGAGTGAGTGAGTGAGTGAGTGAGTGAGTGAGTGAGTGAGTGAGTGAGTGAGTGAGTGAGTGAGTGAGTGAGTGAGTGAGTGAGTGAGTGAGTGAGTGAGTGAGTGAGTGAGTGAGTGAGTGAGTGAGTGAGTGAGTGAGTGAGTGAGTGAGTGAGTGAGTGAGTGAGTGAGTGAGTGAGTGAGTGAGTGAGTGAGTGAGTGAGTGAGTGAGTGAGTGAGTGAGTGAGTGAGTGAGTGAGTGAGTGAGTGAGTGAGTTTGTGAGTGAGCGAGTGAGCGAGTGAGCGAGTGAGCGAGTGAGCGAGTGAGCGAGTGAGCGAGTGAGCGAGTGAGCGAGTGAGCGAGTGAGTGAGTGAGTGAGGGAGTGAGTGAGTGAGTGAGTGACAAAATCAAGAAACCTTAACAAGTTACAATCCTTAAACTACTGGTTCAAATTGAATGAAATTTGAAATTTACAGTGTTTATACAGTACCTGCTTAGTTACTGAAAATGCAGACTTCCTGTTTTATCCGCAACGAAGTTATTAGGGTTCGAAATTCTAGAAAAGGATGGTACGGTACGGCCGTGCCGCTTTGTTTTTTGCTCGACTCGCGGGGCACTGTCGTGCACCCAGATAGGAATTATATTTGATATAATTTTAAAGGAACTATTTTTCCTTTTAATCATAATAAGCATATTCTCGAAATTGTTTATAACTGGCCAGTATCTTCAATTATAAAAAACTTATTTTTCTCAATACTTTCTGAGTAACTTGGTTTAACTTTTCCGCTGAATGTGTACAGAACATACATATAATCGACGAGACACGAAGCGTGAAACTAGAAATTGAACTAAAGATGAGAAAAAAGGCGATTTGAATCATATATGTTTACCACTCTTACAGAGTACGCGATAAGAAAATTACTGAGATTTAGCTATGAAATTCACGCGGGCGAAGCCGCGGGCAAAAGCTAGTAATCGATAAATCTGGTATTATGCATTCACCGACACTCAGATTGGCCCTACATTTTGTATGAAGCAGGTCGTTGAGCTGCCAGCAATTACAACTTTCCTATATCAGAATTATACAATCTATACGTAACTGAAATTGAAATGGTTCATTTTGATTCCTAAATGAAAATCCTAGTAATATTATAATTGCGTAAGTTTGTGAGGATGTACGTGTGTATGTAATGTTTGTTAGTCTTTCACATAAAATCTACTGGACCGATTGTTATGTAATTTGGTATACGGGTAGAATATAACTTGGAATAATAAATACATAGGGTACTTTTTATCTCGATAATCCCACGGGAGCAAAGGCCCGGGGCGTAGCTAGTAATTAATAATGTTGTCTCTAGGAATTTATTTACGGGTCGCAAAATAAATTAAATATCATTATAATTTATATATGATACTTATCTGTTTAATATAATTATTTCTCGTAATACAGTGAGCACTTTTTTATCACATCATCCACCACAAAAAAAAAAACATATTTCCACCTTTGACTTTATTTTAATGTCGTAAGAAAGAACAAACAAATCATGCTCTTGCAGGATACCGTTAAAGAGTTCCCACGTCGGGAGCCTATTCTGTAATACGATTAGGTCAGGCATATCATAATAACGCAAAGACATTCAAACTAAACGTGTGTACAAGCAACCGGTACAGCTCAATCGGCTAGATGCTTCGAAATTGAGTTGAGAGATTCCATCCCAACAAATATAGCAATACAATATAGCTTTACATACATACATTTTAAGTAAAAAAAAAAAGAAAATTATTCTGTATCGCCACGTACCAAAAAAATGTTGTTTTTATGTAAATTATATAAGAAAAAATAATTTTATTCACATTTGCCAATATATAGTACTTTTTCCGCATTTTTGAACAAAAGGTGTTGCCATAAAACAAAAAGCCAATATGAGAATCCTGTGCAAAGTCATAAGTAAGAAAGCTCGACCTCCCGCTGAGTTATGATAGTTTCAAGACGTTTATTAGACGCAACCTTACACGTATTCAGCTGTTCGTTCCTCTTTTTACCCTTTTTTTCTAGCTTTTGTTCCCAAGAACATTTATTGGATTGTAACTCGGCATTCTAGTTGAGCGGCAAAAGTAGCACGTTGCGGCGCGATGCGCCAAATATACACATTTACCCAATACCTAAAGAAATATATAAATCTAAAAAAAAAAAAATGGTTGCCTGTAAAGTCGGTTTACGGGCGAAGATTTTACGTGACAACGTCTTTTCACGCGCGCGGCAGACCGATCATAGTTGAGTGGGAGAGAGACGCAAGGCATTCGGCGGGCCTCTCTCTCGTTCGGTGACTCATCGTAACGTTACCGGGCGTTACACTTTTTCATAAGTGACTCCCAGCCGCAACCTAATTTAAGACGTTGTCACGTCAAAAACAAATAAACAAATGGACATTATTAACGTTACGTCATCAGTGACGGCCTTCTTTTCCCACTGCAGGGAATAGGCATTTAATAACCGACATCCATACAAACCAATTTCGATTCAATTCATAACATAATATAAAATATAAATTATACAAAATTTTAATAAAAAATATAATAAAAAAATGTTATCACAGAAAGTCTGAAATATTCTGTGCAAAGCAGTTCGCGAGAATTAGTATGTAATCATTTGTACACGTGCAGCGTCGCTTTGCGTCTTGCAGCATTCTGTCGCTCATCTAGTACGCCGTGTAAGAAATGCGTTCTTACCTTTTATGAGTTTTTTGCGTTTTGAGGAAGTTCGTAAAAGTCGTGTAAAAGTGCTTCCGTTGATTCAAGGGAAAGTGCGGAAACTAGGGTCAAGATATTTTATAATCTAAAGAGTGGATTGCACCATCCACTTTGACGTTGACTACGCGCCGCTGACATTTAGATAGACAAAACGGCGTACTTGGCGTTTTTCTGCGCACGTTAAAGTTAACGTCAAAGTTGATGGTGCAACCCACTCTATGTAAGTATGTTCAGTGAGCATCACGTCATCTTAAGCAATTTGCGAGGAGAAACCATGTTAAAATACAATTATGTATTACATTGAGTGCCTTCCTATCTTCATCTCATGTGAATATTATAAATTTACATTACATGATATTTTTCAAAAGAATTACCCCTTACGCGTCTGTCTGTATGAACGCGAAAAATTCAAAATTCGATTTTTGTACGGTTTTCTGTAAGGAAGGTTTATGTGAATAATTTAGTATGGTTTTACCTGAGCGAAGCCGGGACGGGCCGCTAGTCAAGACATGTTATATAACAAAGTCTTCTGCCGCGTCTAATTTTCGTACGGTTTTCATTAATAGTGTGATTTCTGATTATCGTTTAGGTATATATTTTACTAGCTTTTGCCCAAAACTTCGCCCGCGTGAATTTCCCACTGGAACATTCATAGGTACCATTTTAGGATTACGATTTTTTCCCGATTAAAATAGAGTACTACTCGTATTTGTTGATTATGTTAAAAAATAATCCCAACTTCTCAAGTATAATCTACTATACCGATTGTTATGAAATTTGGTATATGGGTAGAAAATAACTTGGAATAACACATAGAGTACTTTTTATACCGAAATTCCTACGGGAGCGAAGCCCCGGGCCCCGCGTAATAAAGTAATTGATGGCGTCCTATTCAGAAATCGGTACAAATATAAACAAAGAACTTATTTGGAGATAGTAAGCAATTTATTAAATCAATGAATCGGTTAAGAAGATATGGCGTTTTTCTACTTGAGTTGAGACCCTCGAAGAATAATATAGTATTGTTTCCGTTCTAACAAAATGAGTACCTACTAATTTTGTAAACTAACTACCTAGTTAGTTTCTATAACTTTAAAATTGAATTTGAAGCGTAAGTTGTGTAATGGTAAGACGCCCGCCTGTAAACTGAAAGGTCCCAAGTTCGAATCACATGAGTTTGTATACCTATCTGACTCATGTAGTTTTCATAGACCACCATTTGCTTCCGCTGAAGGAAAACATCGTGAGGAAGCCTGCACTCGGATAGATTATCAACTTGTGTGTGAAATTGAGAAGGCAATGTCAAACCACTACATGAATAGTGCTAAGAAAGTTGTTGTGTGTGTTTCATTCCACATAATGACGACGACCCTCAGCCATGAGGAACACGACTATGAATAATTTTAAAATAAAATAGAAAACGAGCATCAATAATAAACATTGTTTCAATTGAAATTGTTCAATATTTTTATTCAATAGGAATGAAAAATTATGTTTTAAAAGTTTGTGGGTTTTAAGAAAAGGAAAGCTAAATGCTACACTTCTTCTACAACAACAACATGCCTGATAACGGCTGCTTTGTAAAGAGCGTGCGAAGAAGGAGAACACTTAAGTATTTATATTTTTGACACACATCATAACATTCATAATTATTTACTATGAAAAACTGTTGCTGTTAAAGATCTGATACATTTTTTACGCAGACGTAGTAAGGTCGCGTAGCGGTATCGAGTGACATTTAGCAGGGTGTCGCAGTTGCGTGGGAAAATTAGACGTTTACTAGATCGGCCGGGTCTTACTTATTGCTGGGAAAAAAGTGTAAACACGAAAGAAATATGGCGTGGTTAAAATTAACTGTTTTTGATTAGAGGGAAGATTGAAAGAATATACTGAATGATGACATGATATATAACATAATTGATTAATAAATAGTATAGAACAACAGTGGTGTATGGTTGCCGCCCTACACTCCATATACTCTTATGAAAATTGTGCAAGGTCATCAATATAAATAGGATGTACAAACAGCATTCCAAAAGAGCATTTACGTCAGGCAGCTCAAAAAACCGCAAACCGAATCTTCAGAAATTTAAAGGTTTATTTTTATGGGGATCTTGAGCTTTCAGACTTCACAGTCCAGAATGTAACCACATGCACAGATGTAAGAGAAATAGAATGCAAAACAAAACACACGGACGGTAAAAAGTATAACATGAAATAAATTATAGAAAACCTTTGGGAAAAATGTATCTTTAATATTTATTTTCATTAAAAAAAAACAAGCTAAATTCATAGTTATACTTAACTGAATACCTGTACTTTTAATACGCGCTTGTATCTCACAAAATCCTTAACAACTATGTCAGAAATACTTAGTTAAGAGCGAAGCCGCGCTCAGATTAAAATTAAATTTTCGCCGGAGTTCACAAAGTAGACAGGGTATTAGGCTGCTTAATTACAAAACCATGAAATATTCTGAAACGACTTATTTTTATAAAACGAAATAGTGCTTTAATGTGCATATTTTGGGCTTGCATCTTTGTTTTGTAACGCTAGCTACGTCCCTTGGTTTCGCTCTTGTGGAAAGGTCGGAAATAGTACTTACTACCTACGTCAATCAGGACTAAAAGGTATGGTGGTAATCAGTTCAGTAGTTCCAAAAATGAACTAGCTACCCGGCCCGGCTTTGAACGAGTGCGGTAAACATGCGGTAATACATTTTCTAAATTACAATGAAAATGCGTCAAAATCTGTTGTGTGGTTCAAAACGAGACTTAGAAACACACAGGCACGGAGGGTTACTTTGTTTTACACTTGTATCTAAATAAATATCTAAAAATAACTTAATATAACTTAAATGAGTTGTTTCAAAGACTAGAGCCTAAGAGCGGCCAATTTGAGGGCTTTGGCCCATTTATTTTTAATTGAGGAATTTGACGTTTGTCTATTAGCTAATACTTTTTTAATTTGCGTAATTATATTTGGACAAAGGTGCGAAAATGACATGATCTTCTCAACTGACTGAAAACAAGGGATTGTAAGTTAATATAAGTTTGATTTCGTAATATTTATATCCCGAAATAAATAAACAACTCATGTTTTTCAACCTTTGAATCTTGCAAAAATCGGCTCTGTTCACCCCGTAAAAGGTAATAATTATGATAAATATTCCATACTAATATAAAAAAAAAGATTTGTATTTTTGTTTGTAATGAATAACTCAAAAACTACTGGACAGGTTTTTAATGAAATTTGGAACAAATATTGACGAAACCTTTAGGTATAACATAGGCCACTTTTTTATGGTTTTACGCGAGCGAAGCCGGATTGGACCTCTAGTTTCGTTATATATTTTTGTAGCAGATGGTTAATAATACTTCCGGAAATCGGCGTCGAATTGCGAAAGTAATTTAGACTTTTGAACAAAAGAACAATTCTAAAGTTTGAAGGCAACGTACGACCCTTGAGACAACGAGACCCCTTTTAATTCAGCTTTGTAAGTAGGGGAAAGCTACCCTTTAGTAAGTACTTTAACCAAGTACTTATTACACACAGGTTATACAAGTTTTTATGAACAAGTACCGACCTTAATTAGCCAAGGTGGAATGTGATACTTTAGCTTGGAAATAAGCATTATTCAGAATTTTCTTGGACCTGGTGCCTAAACACTATATATGAAGCGCGGTCCCATTGTTCCGTCATGCTCTGTTGCGTCGAGGTACCGCGTTGCCGTTCCGTAATGCTCTTTTGTTTAAAGGGCTGTTTAGTTAGAATGACAATGCATTGTTATGATAAGCATGACCCGTTACTGCATGTAGGAACTGCAACAACTCTAGAAACCGTTTACTGCGCGGACTTGATTTATTGTCACTCATTCAATGCAATTGAACCTCTCTGACAACAAGAAAATTTAGTGTCAAAAAAGACGTGATTTAAAAAAAAACTCATTCTACTTATTAATATTATAAATGCAAAAGTTTATGAGGGTGTATGTGTGTATGTATATTTGTTTCTTTTTTACACAAAATCTGGACTGGACCGAATATGAAATTTGGTACACAAAATAACACACATACGTGTGTTATTCCAGTTTATTCTACCCGTTTTTATCTCGAAATTCCCACAAGAGCGATGTCTCGGCACGTAGCTAGTTTTAAAAATAATTAACAATGTTTTACGGAACCCTGAGAGTATTACAAAACATAGATTAACAGAGATGGGCATCTACCCGGTAAAAACCTGAGACTTGGTTAAATTCCCATTTATTACTATATTTACCCACCCGTTTTGAATTTATACCGGGTATAAATTAAAATCAGTTTAAAAAACGGGTTTCAACAGATAATTTGATATTTATGTTAAATAGAATTTGGTTTCCCAACTAAATAACCGAAATTGATAAATATATATATACTTCCAAAATACAGTATTTAAAAGAGTATTTATTTTAAACATGTTGATGGAAAATTTCTTTTGACCTGCTTTTTCGAAACAATTTTGTATTTGTTTCCATGGAAAGTGAACAGAACCGTAATATAAAATGTCTATGAATAAAATTCCGGGGTAAAAATTTAAATCTATATATATGTAATTTAAAATATTGTATTTTGACAGATATATAGTTCTTATTAAATAAAGAAACCAAACGTTATACTGGTTTTTTGAGTAAAACCGTCATCGTTTAACATATCCAGACATTTCGTTATCAGTAGAACAAAAGAACATTAACAATAGTGCTGTCTCTGTCTCATCTCTTTGTCGGGTAAGTTGGAAAGTGGTGGGGATAGTTGAGTTGATGTTGTTAAGAGGTTACAGGTTCGCCATTTTGTTTTGCATGCACCACGCATCGGTTGTGTTATTATGTACCAGGTACCTAATTTTTAAACTAGAAGGAAACCAATAATATACACAATGTCTTTCCTATATTTAAAGACATGAAGTCAAAATTAGAGTTCATTTTACCGAAAGTTACAATAATTAGCAACGCAGACAAGAAAAAAAATTTTAATGCAGTCGATAAAAGAACGAAAGACTGTATAAAACCTATACATTTAGCGGCTTATCTTTTGGACCCCAAAACTCAAGGGTTAATCTTGAATGACGACGAAGACCTGCAAGCAATGGAATTTATAGAAACAATGGCCCAAACCCAGAATATAAATGTTATGACAGATTTAGCCAATTACAAGGCCAGAGATGGATTTTGGAGAAAGCGATTTCTTTGGGAAAAAGTCGAAAATATAACTCCTATTACATGGTGGAAGGGACTTTGTTCATCTAAAAACTTAAGTAAAATAGCAGTACGTATTTTAACTGCACCATGTACATCTGCGGCCACAGAGCGATCCTTTAGCAAGCATGGTCATATTAATTCTAAAAAAAGAAATCGCTTAACTACCGAAAGAGCAGCTAAACTTACTTTCGCTTCTTATAACTGGGATCTGCTTCACAAATACAATGAAACCGTGCGATCTGAAGCCAGTGACTCTCCTGGTCCATGGACTCCAGATTACGATCAAAACACTGAACAAACAGGTAGTGAAGACGAAAGCTTGGACGAAAGTCACTATAACTCCACTAGAGTAGATAATGCCTTAATAATAAGATCACCAGAATATAATATAGAATCTTTTGACTGTGGTAGTAGTAATAGTAGCAGTAATGAAGACTGACATAGATATAATGGGTATTTTAAATTTGATTCAGATTTTATTTTATATGTCTAAAACAGTGCCATATCAACCTACTAAATTAGTTCTATTAGAGGAGATATATGTTAGTATTGTTGATATGTTGTTAATATTATTGATTATATTTTAAATGTCAAAAAGAAGACTGTGATTTGATTTTGATGTGTGTGATATTACAAGATTTATAGTAATTATGTGTATGTTTATGCGGTAAATGGATATTTGTGATTATTTGTTTTTATTATTACTATGCATATTGCATTTTTACTTTAAAACTAAAATCGAAATATTTTTTATAGTAAACATTTACTTGCTTTAGATTGTTGGTATTGTGTTATATATCTATATCCTATAAAAATCGTGCATCCCAAAAATTAAAAAAGTGTGACATAATATTTGTTGATAAGTACAAATTTTATTGGAATATATATTTTATAGAAATATTTATGATGATTAAAGAGTATATAATATATATATTTGTTCGTTTCATTCTAAATATAAATCTTATATTGAATGGCAAAAGGTTAAGCCAATAAAGTAATATCTTACTAATTTTTAAAGGCAATATTCAATTCTTACCCGGTATTTTTAATGAAAACCTGGTATAAATGGGTATTTTTTAATTTTTACCCTTTCTACTGGTATTTATCACTTTTTACCTACCCAATATTTACCCACCTGCCCATCTCTTACGTATGACGACATTACAAAAAGTTGAAAACGTAGCAGGTTCGATCACCAGCAGTGACGGGCACAAAGACGGTGAAAAACTTGATCTTATGCGGTTAAGCAAGGTCAGTAACTGTACAGTATATCGCGAGATTGCAGATAAAACTGATTAAAATTGATTAAAGTATGCAAACACATGTCTTAAACGCCACATTATGACATTCTCTACCATTCAATGGTACAGAGTGCCATATTATGGCGTTAAGTGCACCTTTTGTACATAAATCTTGTAATTGGATGCAACAAAGTCTTAAAATAAATAAATAAAAATCTCAGAGAGAGGGTTACAGCGTTTTTTCTCTCATACTCGGTTGCAGGCGGGCCTTGGTTGAGGGTAAAAAATGAACTTTGACATTTTAACACAAACTTAATTAAATACAAATAAATAAAATTTCGCTTGATGTTAATTTTAAAATACATTTTTAAATTATATAATGTTATTTTCCCGTTGCCAATACCGAAATATTTTTTTGAATAATTTTTCTTGTAATAATTAGTCTTGGCCTTAAGATTTTACTTTAACTTTGTGTTCTAGAGACATAAAATAATGAAAAGTCTACGTACAAGAAATGAAGTAATTTTCGTCCAAGAGAATTAAAAATAAACTATTTTATTTTTATTGTTTTATGTGTAAACTTTTGACGTACAACATCAGCAACTGGATCGAATCGAGCAGTTTGATCAGCGGGTGACAATGACTAAGCAGTAAGAGTGTGTTCCCATTGTTCATTCGCGCTCCGTTGCGGCGCCGCATTACGTTGCAGCTTCGACGTGCTCCGTTCTATAGGTTTTGACATCGACGTGCGTCGAAACTTCGTACAATTTCTACCGTCCGTCGACGGAAGTCAACGTGACGGAGCGCTACTGAACAATGGCGACGAGCTCTTAGGCAACCAAGTATCATTCACAATCAAGTGGGGGGAAGTGATGATAGGCTGCCGGGCGTTTTTCATTCAATGCCGTTTTAGATTTGTCCGAGGCCCTGTCTATTCCATATTTTTAACCCCCGACGCAAAAAGAGGGGAGTTATATTTGACCGCTAAGTGTGTCTGTCTGTATGTCTGTTTGTGTACGTGGCACCGTAGCTCATCAACGGGTGAACCTATTTGGATGCGCGGTGTTTTTTATTTGATAGATAATTTTTACGCGGTGGTTCTTAGATATGTTTCATTAAAATTGGTTCAAAAGTTGTAGGGAAATGAATATTAAAATTAGGGGGTATTTTTAATTTGTCCAACAAATAAACTTGTTATTTTCGTTGAGACTGACGACTAAGACTGAATATAACTTTTGTGAACACTATAAAACATAACAGTGTGCAGGTTTCCTCACGATATTTTCCTGAAGCAAGCGGTGGTCTATGAAACTATCTCCATTTCAATGATAAATATGATTTTGAAATGATTTTTATGCTGTACAGCATTCGCGCGAATTTCTTTGATTTTCACCCCCTATTATAGTGATTTGGGAATTGATTTTGAAAAAAAAATTGCCTATTTCAACGCATCGGCTGCATTTGTATCAGCCATCAGCAAAACAAATGCTCGAGATAAGTTTGCTGTTTGACTTAAAGATAAAGAAAAAAAAACTAATTGTGCCATAAAGTAACAAAAAGGCTATATGTTACCCAGAAGAGTAACAGCTAATTTTCAGCTGACACCTTTGAGGTAGCTCGGATGAGAACTGAGGTAGTGATGAATGTAACAGATTCTTAGGTTAATAATAGATAGTTACAAATGCAAGTTACAGAAAATTAAATAATAGAAAAAAACACTTCGCGAGTGCCGGCAGAAGTGAAAACTTGAATATTAACGTGGTGCATTTTTGACTTGTTACGAATTTTCCTGACGCGAGTTTAACATTTGTTACCCATCACAAAAAGTGCACAACGCCGCTAAAGAAGTTTTCACTTTTCAATAAAATAAATATCTAAATTATCCGATACAAAGTGTAAACGAAATTAATAAATTTAAATAACATTTGCTCAACAGATTTTCTCTAATAGATCAAAGTGAAAATGAGCAAGCTTCATTTTATTCGAGTGAAGTCCGAACAACTCTTTGTTTTGTATGTTATTATTTTGTTGTGTTTTGAAGCACTTGTAAAGCCAACTAGTTGAAAACGCGAGAGTCGATTGATGTTTCGTACGATTTAAATTTTGTATTTTCGAATCGTTATAATGTCGAATGATTTGATTAGCTTTCAAGTAAAAAAAAATGGTTTTACATTATGTACTCGCAGGATGTCGTCAACCTAAATGCCATAACTGTCAATTCGTTATTTTCAGTGTGTCTCTAATCAAAAATAGCGCTTGGTGACTGAAAACATAAAAATATATTAAATAGTAAGTTTTGAATGCATTGCTTTTTTCTTTTCAAATAGGTAGAGAGAGAAGCGAACACGCTGGACCCTCAAAAGGCCCTATCAACTATTGGCCTATCTATAATCTACCGACAATCGTATATTAGAATACCAAAACTTCATTAAGAGTAAATTGAAGAGTGAATTGATTATTTGAAGAAAAAGTGACCGAAAAGGTATGAATGGGCCTAAGTCATGTAGCGAAGTGTGGAAAGAGGCAGGATTAAGGGAACAGATGGCTTTAACCTTTTTGTTGGGAATGCGGCCCGTAAATGAGGCGATTGCCAGGGCCGCACTTAGGCCGGTAATAGGTCCGGAAGGTGCGGAAATTGTTGATCGCATATAAATTGAAAGCGTTTGCGTTTTTCCCCTTTGGATTTTTTGTTTGTGTTTTTGTTGAAAATTGAGAATTTGGTGAGATAAGATCGTTTATTATGCGTCACTTCCAAAGCTTAAAATGAGTCTTCGTAATTATTAGCTGGGAGTGAATGATTTTAGCATTAAATACTATTTGATCAAATCAAATCAGAAACTAGACCTTTAAGGCAAAACTATTAGCTAACTATCATTTTGGAACGACCACTGCTGAGAAAAAATGCCGAAAGGAACTCATTTAAACAGTGCAGGTCCCTAACATGCCGGAATGGCTTACCTTTGTTTCTATTATTATTTATTTACTTGGAAGATAAAAGACATAATATTTGGAAAAACACGTGGAAATTGATACATAAAATCATAAAACTCAACATGCCTTGCCATAGAATGGTGTGCAAATATAGTTACAGTCGTTGCTATACATACTTAAGTAAACAAAAAAAAAAACAATTTAAATACGATAAACACGAATGCTTCTGAATTTAATTGACCATAAAATTAAACTTCAAACAAATCATTAATTTTATAATAACACTTGCAAATTAAAAAAGTTTTAATTCAGGAAATTAAGGAATAATAAAGTTTAATAAATATATCATAATACAAGTGACTTCTGAAATAAAACATAAGGTCTTTGTTGGTAGACGTCTTTAGGGTAAACTGTACAGTGTAATTTGTTGGGCCGCTTCTTCTTCATCTGCGCTTTGGAAGTCGGCGGTAGATTAAAAGTCAATTTTGCCATCAATAAGTGATGTATACCATCCTAAGTTAAATAAAGAAATTTGAACAGTTTCGCTGTTCGTATTCATTTTCATATGATTTTTAAATGTAAATATAAAAGAATATTTAACTCCTTCAATATAATTAGTTATCTCTTATAGCGAGGTAACAAACGAGGTTTTTAATCCGTTTATTCTATACGTTTGTACTCTAACTGTCGATAATAATGTTTAAGTGTACCTACTTAACAATCGCGCACATGGTATGGCATAATTGGTACAAAATGCCAGACTGTGCGATCTTTTTTTTTGTTTTTGCGTCAACATTGTAACATAATTACCACAGATTTACAATAATTACTAACTATTGTACATTTTTACATTATTTTTTTAGTGCTTCTTATAGTTACTAGGCTAAGATATATTTACATATCGATAAACACATTTTTTTCTAAATTGAGAGAATATATTTAAACTTTCATCATACAAATTTAACAATATCTATGTACAGCCGATCTCAGGTTGGGCTGTCCATTATGGATTTTTATCCGGAAGTAAAAGCGACGACTATTGCAATGAGTTTTGATAGCTTGATGTGTTGTTGACTATACATAAACAACTAATGATATATTTATATACAACTGTCATGTGTACATAAAATGAGGCAGGAAACAGAGCTCCGTAACGACTACTCGAGTTTTACAAGGTTTTAGCTCTCGACAACTTCAAACAACCTAAGCTTGCTAGATAGATTAATAAAGTAGTTATTGCTTTGTTATCAAAACTAAATGTGTGTGTAGGTATAATTTTAAGTTCAATCGGTTAACGATATCAGCTTCAAAATCGAGTAATACAGTGTAAGTTGAATAAGGGTGAATTTCACGAGCGTTTGAACGCGGCGTGTAGCGTTTCATTAGTGTCAGACACTATTTTTGAATACAGTTTTTTTTAATTAAGCAATAATTTATAAAATTAATATTGTACCAGTACTTTACTTATTTATAAAATAGGATAATTAAATTGATTACTGTGTATGGTACAATTTATTAAACACTAATGAGAGTCCGCGGCGGAGTTTAAAACGCTCGTGAAACTCACCCATAAACGCTTGTAATTATCCTAAGTCCGTATCTGTCATTACTTGACTCCCATATCATTCTCGGGGGAGAAACAAATTATGTCAATGTTGTGACACAGCTGATAGTGTCAAAACTGTCAAACATATGTTTATCTTTCTGGTCCACTCGTATCCATGAGTGTTATTGAGAAACACTCTCTTAGTTAATTATGGCATAATTTGATAAAAACTTAACAAACCAATCAATCATTACTACATTTTTTTGTTCTTGAGCAATCGAATCGAAGTGTTGTTTGAAGTGGTGCCATCTGTGTTCATTCGGAAAAAACTGAGCAGCGTGGTTTTTGCTTGCCTTTTTTTTGTTTAGGTACCAAACCAATTTGTGTAGGTACTTGCATAATTAATTGTGAAGTTCGTTTAGCGCACCAATCACATGGCACCTAATGCAAGCATGCAATGGTTCCATTTAGAGCACCAGCCAGTATTGTGCTCTAGTAGGAAAAAATATTTCTCAAATAAATAAGGAATAAATTAAATATGAAAAATACTGACTGGTGTTCGAAACAGAATCATAAGGTGTGAATTGAATTGGTAAAGTTTATTTTTTAAGTTTAATTTTATTTTTTAAATTAAGTTGCCTGGGTCTTGTCTGCGTAGAACTTACTGTTCAATATATTAGGGCCCTAAGTGGCTTTAATTAAATCTAATAAAATTTACATAAGACTTGTAAGTGAACGCACTTAATCTTTTTGAATTAGACTATTATAAATTCAAATTTCATTATATACTCGTAGATGGCAAGCATATTTTAAAGAGAGAAACTGACACACCCTGTATTTCACTTGAAATTGACTTCTTCTTCTGTCACATTAAAATGTACATTTCTGTCCCTTCTCTCGTTTCCTGTTTCTAATTTTAGTATACCTATCGTAATAATGACCTGAGAGATGAATGAGATTTGTAATATCACACAAACATATAGAAATGCTATTATTATATTCGTTACCATTGATTTAGAATGTAAAAATCATATTCTTTTTATGTTAAATTAAAAATTATAAGTTGCTCATATATTTAATAAATATAATTTTGAATGGTTTTAAAAAACATAGCTTTTATAACCAACGCGTTAATACGATCCATTATCTATCATAATCATACATTTATCATAGGAATGGAGAAAGTTATACCATATTTTATATCACAGTAAACATTACAAATAAATTACCAATATGTTAAAAATCAAGCACAAAATTCAAAAACGTCAAGAGAATTTCAATTTAAATTTAGAACATATTTCGCCCTCTGTGCGTAGGGCGGTATCGTTTTCCTGACAGTAACCTGCCAGGCTTCGCGCCTCGCGGTCGTTCACGTTGATTGAATTCGAAAATCGAACGACGCTTGTTTGTTTTTTAATCGGACGTTGTTTGTTTTTTTTTCTTTTAAATTTTGCATCTGTGCAAAACGTTAACAGTGTTTTCAGCCAGTGTGATTGGGATTGTTTGAACTCTGTTTATATTATTGTGCAGATTTATTGTGGGCAATAACATTTGTTTATTTTTAAAACATTGTGCATATTAGTGCGTAATATGGGACAATATTTATGGAATATATTTGAATTTGAATTTGGAATTTCTAATGCTTAGCAAATGGTAAGTGAATTGATCTTTAGACTTTAAACATCAACTTTTTAAATATTTTTTTTAAATCAAGTTTTATTAATTTTTGGCATAGCTTTACATGACATTGCTATTTAATTTACTTTTACGTTTGTTTTGTTTGAATATTTTGTTTATGGTTTTCTTTATTTTCACTTGTTTGTAGATAAGGTAAGATTTCGTGTCAATGTGTCAATGTATTATTATATAAAAATATATTTATTAATTATATATTTAAATATATATGTACCTACCTATTTACCAATATAAGTAATAATAAAAAAAGTAATTTATAAGTCAAGCTAAATTTGAAAATAAAATACTAAGTTGTAACGATAAAATTAATTACTTAATTGTTATTCATTTACTAATTACCTACAGTTTGATTAATATCACTTAATTGACCTTTATTAACGAATTTCCCTCAGTTAAAATAGGTGACTATGGAAATTTTAATATAACAAAGTACCTGATTTACAAATTAGGAGCAACTTAATTAAGTAGCAGCTTTTATAATTTAATTAAAAGTTAAAATTTGATAATTAATCTATTCCTCTTATTCACAAAATGTTGAACCATACTTTTAACCAAAATATTTTTATTCACTTTACTTTATTTGACATTGACAGAACGAGACAAAACTACCAACCTAAAGTATTTACGCTAACTTTTTACAAGCTTTTATTTAACTTGCAATGTAATGTTCTTGCAATAACTATGTACGTTCGGGTGGAATCTTGCAAATCATTTTTGAAGCAGATATTTTCAACCGGTTGAGCTGAAATTTTGTAAACAAATCCAGTTTGAATGATAATGCACTATTGTGATAAGCATACCTTAAGGGTACGGTAAAAGGTATATATACTTTTTCATAATCGTTAGAGAGATCTTTTATGTACATATATGTACATAAAAAGTTTATTTGCAAGTTATTAACTCTTGATTACAAAATATAAGCATATTGTAATCTTGATTACAATATGCTGTTTAAAATTTTTTGCTTAGAATGGATTAGGCCCAGTAAGTATTTTATTTCCGAAAATGTCGCATAGCTATGCTTATCTCCGTTTTATAACCGTTTCCCCTGATGAAATAAATAAATAAAATAAATATATTAGGACAAATCACACAGATTGAGCTAACCCCAAAGTAAGTTCGAGACTTGTGTTATGGGATACTAACTCAACGATACTATATTTTATAAACATCCAAGACCCGGTCAATCAGAAAAAGATAATTTTCCATCATGACCCGACCGGGGATCGAACCCGGGACCTCTCGGTTCATTGGTAAGAACTTTACAACTGCGCCACCGAGGTCGACTTTTACAATATTCACGTAATAAATAAATTAAAAGTATGACAAATAATAAAAATAATCCCTGTGTAGGTCTAATTTCAGAATAAAGGTTTGAATTAGACCAACATAAAATATTGATTTCAAATAAGAACTGACACACCACCTGGCAACCTATAAAAATTAAAACGAAATCATCCTTGACTTTTTTTTCTTAAAACTGGTTCGGATTCTGTTCCATGGGAATAAAGTTACGGAGCCGGCCAACAGGTGTAACGCTACTGTTTTTTTTGTTGTCCGATTTTGTTTACAGCCACATTTTTTCAGCGATGTACGATTTTATTAATGGCCTAGCATTTTACTTATGTTAATGAATACTATATATTTTTTACAGTTTAAAAAGACTTAATTAAAAATGTAAATAGAGAGACCATAACTTACGCGTGACTAACACGTAACGTTTTGTTCGTTTTTTACCAATTTTCGACCCGGTGTGACGAGATTTCGTCACAACTCATTTTTGTTTAGTCACAGTTGTTTTTTCAAAGGCTCTGTTTGAACATCGATCTTGTATCGAAATAATTAAGAATTAAAATTTAAAGTCTTGAAAAACATGTCTGATGCCTCTAGGCTACTTGTATGAAATCTGACACCAGAATTACCTATAATTCGCACGTAAGAAACCATGACTCAGTAGATTGTACTTAAGCGAACATCTTCAAGCTATCACGTCGGTATTGGACAAGTATTATAAATTTGTTAGCAATTATTATTTATTGATACTGGCAACATAACATTTTAATGTTAAGCGATTATTCGAAATTAGTTTTGAAATATTTTAAATCCTATTTATTTGTTTTTAATTATCTGTGATACGCCCCCTAGAGGCGGTTATAGGTAAATTAATGCGGACACGCCTTAAGATAATTTAACTGTAGATGGAATATCATCTTTATTACAACTTGAATTCTTATTCAATATTTAGCATGCGTGATCCTACTATCAACGGTTATAAAAACTTTAATACATTTTAGAATTTCTTACATTTTGTAAACTGTATATGGTGTTGATGTAACTGGCAACATTATAATAATAAAAACCCAGGCAGTAAAGAAAAAAGCATGATGTTATTTTCAATTTATTAAAAAAAATATATATAATAATGATACATTTTTTGATTCGATTCGTTTTCGAACATGGAAGAGTTTTGAATATTATTCCTATGATTATTTCCATCGAAACACATGGATTTTGCGGATTAAAAGTCATAGCACAGTGTACCGCACCGCTCCCACCCGGCAAGATGACATTCATAGAAAAATATACTTTAAATCGTCGTCTGTAGACATATTTTACATTGACAACCCGAGACCTAGCAGTGAGCAGTCCGCTATTTTGTTGTCATTGTAAAGTCTACATAGTACGCTTTGAAGCTCAATTTCCAATGAACGTCATTTTTCTGGGTAGGAGCGGTGCGGTACAACTGTGCTATAACCCTTAAACTGAAGAACTCGATATGACAGCTGCTACTTAATTCATTCACTCGACGGTCGACTTGATCTGGCTAGGAATCTGAGAACATGTGGTTTCATTACTGCGTTTCGCCTTTGTTTTAGCGGAGGAGTAAGCCTAGCTATGACCTCTCCCTGATAGTAAAGTAGCTAGTAGCAAAAGTACATAAACCGTAAAATTGTCCCAGACTCTTTTAAATGTATGGATACATTTTGGGAATCCCCCGTTTGTGATTAGCCATTATCCAATTTCATCAATTAGTACTTACCTATAATTAAACATATGTTTACAATCTCACACTTAAAAAATAAACACGAAAATTATACTAACTAGGTTACATGCCTAATTAGTTTCCAGTAATTATGTTAAAATCTGAGTTTGAACGTTTACCAAACATCCGTCAGTGTCTTTTACTTATTGTTGAACGGAAATAACAGACAGACGGACAGTGATTCGAAAACAAATGGGTGTTTAAAAATAAATTCGTATATATGGCTCCCGTCTGCAATCGTACTTACACGAATTAAACTAAAATAAAGTTAACTGAAATACTACAGTTAAACTGACTTTGTGACGTGTGATTCCGCCCTAGAATAGGGCGGAATATGTCATCAATATTTATATCTATATGTGTTGAAATTATTTTTTGTACTTTCATGCCGATACAAGATTAAAATAGTTTAAACAAAAAGTATCGTAAATTTCCGGTTTTAATCGATATAAAAACTTCAGTTTTTTTTTTGTTGTTTTTATAACGTTATTTTATCTAGCCCTAAAACGAAAAATACAAATTATTATAACTTTATTTATACACGTACTTCAATCGCTAACCGGATAAATAAAGAAAATGATTGACCAGCTATTCTTAGAAATCAAAATGGTGGGGGGTTGACGGCACAATAGCTTCTGTGATAGAAAAATAACCGCAGGTAGGTAATTATGGTTCCCTGAACGTTTTTTGTGGTGGATTCCGACTACTGTTTTTAGGTAAAAGATCTGATACGGATCTATTGTGTGAGAGTCGATGATTTTTTCGATGAGACTGAGATTTGATAGGCAATGTGGTTCCGCACCAGTTTCTATGAATTCAAGAATTAAAATACTTTTTTTTAGTTTTTTTTATGTTAAAATGGTTGTTGCCCGCGGCTTCGCACGACGCTTTAATTATCTAAATAATAATTTATAAAGAAAAAAATATATACAAAATACTTTCAGAGATTCAAATAAATCTATAGCAAAAACAATATATTTTTTTTGCTCTCTCACACAATTTGAAGATTATTTTATTTTATTATTTTATTAATTTATTTTATGTCTTAGCGAAAATTAAAAAATATTTCAAGAAATTATTCCACACCATACTTAATAAATTTATGTAGAAAGTATCATAGTTTTCTATTGTTTATGTATAATGTAATCACATTTGACTAAATCGAAACCGGTGGCCACTAAATTCCTAAATTCCTGTGACCACGTTGTATTTTTAGACACCACATTCCTCATCATTCATAAAACGGTTTTTTTTTTATTGCTAAATATAAAATATATTTTTAAATTGTTGTTGCATTTCAAATAGGTGTACTCACTAAATTGTGATGTATTATATATAGTCAAAAAGCTACAGTTCCCTGAAAGAGAAAGCACAGAAAGCTTATCCTTATATAAACAAAAAGTTCGTTTAAACTTTTCAGAAGCTCAGAACAAATTATTGTTTCCTCTTGTAAACTCACAAGATTTCTTCGTAAATAATTAGCTTTCACATTATGTCTATTTGCCATTAAATAATAAAATGTCAGCTTTATAATTTTTATTTCGTCATATTTTCAACACTTTTTTTATATTAAACTAACGAGAATAATAAAAATCATTTAAAAAAAATTATAAATTTAAAATTCTTAATGAAAAATGTCCCGCAGTTTGTTGTCCCGTAGAAACGTAGGTACAGAAAAGCTAGCATAGTTAATTTTAATATTGCTACGTTAAATCAATATTTTTTTCTTTGTGCTAAGAATTCAATTGACGCCTCGACCAACTTTTAGTGCAAAAGACTAATTGATAATATTAAAATTTATAGAACTCATTTTTTTAAACAAGGATAAATATGATACTGATACATGGTACGATTGCATATTGTCACAGTAGCAATTCGACACCGCACCAGATTTCATGATGTAATGAATATTGTACACTGAAATTCGATCTTGCGCAGGTGTTTTACAAGTCGTATGGTATGCAATTTTTGTGGCCACACGCATCTCACAATTGCGTCTACGGTTACCTTTATCTCTGACGAAATATATATATATATATATTACAAAATTGTGGTATATATATATATATATATATATATAACCACAATTTTTTAATCAGCTATCGAAAGGTTGAAAATGAAAGTTTATACGAAAAATATTTCACTGCGGTAAAAGCCGCAAGCAAAGATCTAATTAAAGATGATACTTATAGATTAATAAATAAACTAATTAACAAGATCGGGTAATGACATCTTCGATGAGCAAACCAGTACTCGTGTAAGAAAGCGTTGCGACAAGTTCAAAAACCTGTAGTACCACTGAGTACCACTGACAGTTTTTGTATCGAACCTGTAGAATGTCGATAGTCGCTATGCTGGATGCGACGGGATCGTCCGTTTTCGTAGGGCTGGCCTTAGGATAATATTTGGATAATAATCAAATGTTTCAACGATAAGTGCTCATGTTTTTGGCAAAATATTTTTTTCTTTCTTTTAATGGCTACGAAAATAAATGAAAAGTATGTTTTTTTAACTTCGTGGTCGGAGATAGCGGTTGTAGCCTGTTTCTAAGTATACACTGTATACTTAGAACACGTGATGAGGAGCGAAGAGAATCATTTACTAAGGAAAGCTTTAAGTAGGAAGGTACACGGATATAGAGGATGAGGAAGACCTAGGAAGAGATGGATGGATTGTGTCAGGGAGGATGTGAGGTTGCTGGGGGTGGATACAAATATAGAAATAGATAGAGAATTGTTGAGGGAACAGACAATTTGGGCCGACCTCAGATGATGGGACAGGGTAAGGCAAACGAAGACTCTGTAATTTCAGATCTTGTGCCTAAGTTTAAAAAGCTAACTACTTTCAACATTGGGAACATTGTAAATTATTATTGCAGATCATATTCATACTAATATTTTAATGTGAAAGCCTGTCTGTCTGTTTCGCTTTCAGGGCTAAACCGCTGGACCGATTTTAATGAATTTTGGTATGTATGTAGTTAAGACCTACATTCAAATACAGACTACTTATTTTTCGAATATCATCCCTCAAAATTGTGTGAAAATTAAGGCGGGCGGAGCGCGTCCTATGTATTTTAAAAAATATTAAAATGAAAAATTGACATAAGTACTTAGATTTTGCGATATTAAAAACAAAGTTTGAAGTCTTTGACTGTCATAAAACATTTTGGGCAATACTCTTTCATCTGAGCATTTTCCGGTTACATCCTGTGCCGCTAAGCGTCGGAGCCCAGTGTCCGATAAATAAACCATACTATACATACACATTCACACACACGCAGGCAACGAAGCGAGCTTAGCTGTAGACCATTTATTTTCTTTCACGTTCAAAGAAAATAGAAAATGTAAGATCACAGCCCTATGAACTCGCGTAAACCTAGGTTTATCCTAATGGATACGTATTGCTTGTGGGAACCCTAGTGCGGTTTAATGGACGGATATTTTTAAATACTCACGTAATTCACTCACGTCTATTGGTTGAAGGTTTTTTTACACGCTTTTATTTAACTTGCAACTTATGTCCCTACGTCTGTTCGGTGGTTCAATTTTGAAGCCGATATCATCAACCGATTGAGCTGAAATTTTGTAATTTGTTGATAAGCAACGGTTTACTGCGCGAACATGATTTTTTTTGGCACATGTTGAATACAATAAAATCTTGTGTCAAAAATGGCATTTTAAAATAACTTATTTATTTATTAGGTTGTTAGTATTTATCCGCCAATTAGTACAGTCGAAGACAAGTGTGGGTTGCTCCAGTCAACTTTGACCTGACGTTTAGATACAAAATGGCGTACATTGCGTTATTTGCGTACGTAAAAGTTAACGTCAAAATTGACGGTGCAACCCACCCTAAATAAATTGAACAAAAACAAACACACATTGCATAACCAATGGCATTGAAGAATAATAAAATTCTCTGAAAATACTTTACAATCTTCTTACCATACAATTTTATATGTCAGCCTTTAAATAATCATCAAAGTAAAGTGCACTCTACCACATTGTTTTAAAGTATCTTCTAGCACTACAATTCCAGTCATCTAATATTCTAACCACGATTTCCTCGGAACATATACAAGCGTACTACCCGCATAGAGACAGTGTGGTTTAAAATAACTGTGGTTTAACCGAGGAATGCTTCTACGATTGCAGAATTTACTCTTCACTTAATATGATTATTCTCAACTTACTCCGGTTCAACTAAACTGGTTAAAATTAATCCAGTTTGCTGCTGTGTATTAGTGAGTGGTTATGTCAGTGTCATGGAGGTAAAATTATTTATTTTTACTCTGTGGAAATATTACTGGCTGATTTTACTGTATTTATGTTTGATATTTCCATGTGACAGTTCCACGTGCCAGCTAAGTTATTGGTTATAAAGTTTATAAAAACTTTTAATACAATAGGGAAAATGACAAGGTCAAAAAAATTATAAAAAATATATATGCTCCAGATAAAAAAGATGTCTATTATAATAATTCATAGATTGTATGCTGCTCGATAAAATATGTATATAAATATATATATATATATATAAATAAATAAACTAAACCATCGTAAAAATTTAAAGTTTGAAACAAAGTCATGACCATTGTCTTGTCGAACAAACTTTTTTTTGCTTAGATATTATACTCAATCGTGACGTCACGATATTCTAATCATTTGACGAGCCCAAAAATGTGTGATTTTATTTTTATCTCTTCAAAGTATTGTCATGTATTGTATGACGAAAGGGCTTTCGAATTGTTATCAAAAATAAGTCATCTACTCTATTATATTTAAACATTTTCTCTTCACTTACCGAAAATCTAAAACAAATCTTCAATTTTCATTAACTAATCAACTTTACACTAGGTAAGCTTGTTGATAAATAATTATTAGCTTTGTATTATTTGATTCTCATTAAAGTTCAGAATATGGTATTTGTCTTGTCTAATTGATAAGAAAGTAGGTCGAACAAAAACGTGTGAAACACAACAGAACCCTACAGATTGAAGTGAATGGTACCTGATCCAAAGGGCAGTGGCAGACCTTTAGGATATTTCGTGTAGGCGTGATATGGGAGTGCCTCTGATTCCACTATCGGTTAGGTCACATCTGAATCATAATGTTTGGTTCGCTATATTTACAAAGAGAACGCGCACATGATGGTCTCAATTTTCTTTTGTTTTGTACTAGCTTTTGCCTGCGGCTTCGCCCGCGTAATATTCCCATGGAAACATTTTTTTTAAACTCCTATATGGACGTTAAAATCGATACTTTGTATAAAATGATCACACATTTCCGTTTCTATTCGCGACTTTGAAACAGTGAAGCTCCAGGTGGGCGTAAAGAATGAATCTTAAATTTTGAACATTCGGCTGTTATTTTAAGTTGTAACATGGGAGTCGTATTGATCCTCACAAATTTAGCCAAGTCGACAAATAGGTACATACATACTTTAGTGGGCTAAACGGCTTAAAAAATAACACTTAATTAACTGAAAAATTATTAATTGGTGTATTTTTAAAAATTAACTTTTCTTAACATCTTATCTGCTTCGTAGCTTTTTATTGTTTTCGTTGAAAAAGTTGTTAAATTAAAAGATCTTGTGTGCTAATAATAGTCTTAAACATAATACAATTTGCGTTAAAAAAAAGTTGCTAACATATTTATATCATTTAATTTGCGTACTGATAAATTTAACGTGCGACATTTTGAATTTTTTATTTTTGAACGATTTCAATGAACCAAAATTTCTAATCGAATATAAAAAGGGCCGAGTGTTAAAATTTTAAGCGTAAGCAATTAACGATAGTTTCTTAAATTAATGAACCTATTTTTGTGCTTAAATTAAAATAATAGTATTTGTATGTTGTTATGATTATCGTTTAAACGGCGTGTAGTCGACTTGCTATAAAGAACTAAACTATATGTTTACAGACTACATACAGACCGATGGCATACTTAATTTAAATTACATTATTACAGTCATTAACGAAATAAGAAGTAAAGTATATACTATATAGGTAGTAAGGTCACATTTCGATACCCCCAGGGGACACGCTGCGTGTGATTCATTGACAGATTAACAAGAAAATGAACAGTAATGAACGAAAATAAGTTTACAAAAATAACAATAATGAACATTCAGCCCTCCATAAACGTATAAAATACCAGAAATTGCATTCAAAAATAGGAAAAAAATAATGTTGTTTTCCAGTAAATTCTTGTTAATAATTTCACATAATAGCCAATAAGTGCCAACATTTTGTACGACTTCAGACATAGTATTAATAACCATAATTGTATGTAGTTCACATTCTACATCGCGTTTTACTGGTTCTTGTTGATCGTTATAAGTTTTCTTACGTATATCTACTTTAAAAAGGTATTTTTTATGTAACTGTTAAAAATTCCCATCATTGAATAAACTTATTTAGTCAAATACTAGTTAAATGTTATAATGTTACTATCATAATAATCTTTTGAATACGAAATTTTGTACAATGGTCTTATTCAACTTTGTTTTTTACTTTGCACAAAATACAAAAAAAAAATACCAGTCAATCATTAGACCAAATAGTTAAAAGGTGATGCGATAAAGTGCTCACATATTATAAAACAAAGTGCTCTGCCGCGTCTGTATGTCTGTTCGCGACACACTGCACGACTGCGCGGATTTTGACTGCGGTTTTCACGAATACATAGTGTGATTCCTGAAGCATTTTTGACGTATTGCGAATTTTCGATGCCCTGATATATTTTGTTATCCATCACAAAAAGTGAACAACGTCGCTATGGAAGATTTCACTTTAAAAGTAAGAAACGCTCAACGGCTGAGGAAACGGGTATACGCTCAGATGATAGAGAAAACAAACCCGAAAATGAAATGAAAAAACACAAGAGTACGAGAGAGAGTGCGACAGAATAATTATATAAATCTGATAATACTATACGTCAAATTTGCACAATACTGGAACTTGATACAAAACCTGTTGCTACAAAGTGATCAATTACCAGATTCTCACGAAATAATTGGCGTTGAAACGATCAAATAACATTATTGTTTCGATACGGCTGTATCTTCACAACATTTAGCGAACATAAGTGGTAAAAGTATTAAGTACTTTATCATCCTTGCATATTTTGAGTTTTTACATAAATTACATAGTTGACACAAGTTTTTATTGATGTCGGAGAGGTTTAATTGCATGTGTGAAAAAAATCGGGAGTCAGGAGCCGTCAGGTCATGCTTATTGTAATAATGCATTGTCATCCAAGCTAAACGTGTATAAAAAATTTCAGCTGAATCGGTTGAAGATATCTGCTTCAAAATTGAGCTGAAAGTTTCCGGATTTCGCTGAACATCCAATTTTTTAGCATCATGGCAAAGAAGTGAGTGAATGTCTAGTTCAGTTGTTCTCAAACCAAATTTGAGAAGGGCTTGTCTAGTCAATTAAATCTACTTAAAACGATACAATAGAAAATTTCTCAGTAATTCGATTAAACATAACTATCATAATATCAACATAGATGAGATGGGAAGAAACAAATAGACAGAATAAATACAATCTCGCCATTGGTATTCTGAGGCAGGTGCACGCACGGATATGGACCGTAAGACGTACAGGCTGATGTTTTTATGGCTGGAGATAGGTATGTAAACTAAATGTGTTGGAAAGTATCCTTACTTTAATATAAAACAAAAAAGCCTCGAACTCGAAAACTACCACAAATAAAAATTAGGTACTGTACAGATTTTCTTGCGGTTTATATTTAATAGCTATATATATATAACTATAAAATAAATTTTACAATTATGTGTTCAAAGCGTGAAAGTTTAAAAAAACATTAAAACGATATTCTTTTAAACAAAACTTCAACACGGCTTTGATCAGTGTCTCAACTCAATATAATTACTTGGTAAAGGATTGGACGGTTTTTTATAATAATTTAAAATCTCATGTTACCAATAGAATGTACTATTACTGTGTCAGAATAAATAAATTTATTATTATTTGAAGTTTTTCCTCTTAAAAGAGAAGGTAATATTATATACGCGACTAACGCGATATAAAATTGAAAACGCAGCGGAAATACTGGAAGAAGAAAGTAATGTTCTGTTGATCCGGCAATATATTAATATAATGCTAACCAATAAAGCCGAAGATGAAGAAGAAGGAGAAGAAAAAGTAGCGGACTCTGAGCCGTGACTATGACGCTCAATGACGGAAGTACCTAATCAAGAAAAAGATCAGCTGAGTCAGAGAGAAAGAGAGAGAATATTCTTTCAAGCTTCTTCCAAATTTAAACACCCTGTAGCACGATCTAGCGCCGCCTATAGATAATTGAAAAGGTCGTCTCGCTCGCACTCTAGTTTATTGACCCCGACAAAAAATTCTCACATGACATTTTCCAATCTATCTAGACCCCCCAATGCTTACAACAAGTTCGCGTTGACAGATCTTTCTAAACTGGTTGATGAGGTTACACGTCCAATTACGATAGACCTCTAATAGTATAGATTTTGTAGTGAATTATGGGCCATTTTCTCGACTCCGGATGGTAGAGCTACTTTTTTAATTCATTGCGGTTACACGAAAGTATATTATTCGTTTGTATGTACACTTATTGGGTTTGATTCGTAATAGTGTTGATTCATATAAAATTTATGTTAAATAGGTGGTATTTCAAATAGCATGTATAATTTATTTATTTATTTAGTATTATTTAAATACAACGGTACATGTGTATCCTATTACAGTATTTATAAAAGGAAGAAAAGACAAAATCTTATAACAATATAACACAAAAAAAAACAAAAAAAAAACAGTATTGTATTTTTAATACAAGCAAGTCGACTCACATTCGTCATTCATGCAAAACCGCAAACAACTTCTGACAAGCATCTTGTTTACATCCATCAGCAAACACAATATTACATTCAGGTTCCAGGTTCAGGAATAATAAAACCTATAAAACCTACTTAGAATGCCTATTAACATTTTTTAGAATGAGCTTGAAATACTCACTTATGACATCTCGCCTTCGCTCAGCCAAAATTAAAAAAAAATATATCATCACCACCATCATCAAGGGGTGCCATCTTGGAATTGAAATTTGTAGGTCAGAATATCAACAATAAATTATATACCTACTTTAATCAGGAATCACATTATCTATTAGTGGAAACCGCATGAAAATCTGCGTACAAGTTTTTAAATTTGTCGCGAACAGTCAGACGCGGCATAGAACTTTGTTTTTAACCTCCGACGCAAAAAGAGGGGTGTGCAAATTATCACTATCACTTAAAAAATTAAAGATTATATTTATTAGAAACATATTATATATTGGTCTCTTTCTATTCTAGAGAGTCACTATGCCTAATTACAATCCTATCATGATCGTCTTCAAATATCCAAATTATAAGACCCGTATTTTAGTACAGTCAACAGCCTGTTATGAACCTCTATGGTGCGTTAATTGTGGCGAGTTTGCAATTAATTTAGGTAGGTTGATGTGCTGTTGACTGTACAAGTACAGAAAATAATTCAAACACAGTCTGGAAATCACATTGGTTCTAACAAAACGAAACAAGAGTGTGATCAGATTGGTGGTAGGATGTCATAAACTCTGCGTGAATAGCGCTTAGCACCTGCTATTGTGGAATGCGACCTCGACTTGTGGTCCAAGTCATAAGATACGAGTAGCCGTTGCCTCCTTGCCCCTGTGGTCCAAGTTATAATAAGACAGCTTGGTGCCCGAATGATGATTAAAAAAGGTATAATTGAACCTGTTCCTCTTAATAAAGCTGTTAATCGAATAGTTAAATATTCCTGGTCGAATAATATTACTAATAGTTTCAATTAAAACTATAAAAGGTATTAAAATAGAAGGAGTTCCTTGAGGAAATATAAACTCACGCTTAGCTTGGGTAATATAATTCAAATTCAAATTTAAAAAAAAATCCGGCTTGCACTCCGGGAGCGCCGGCAAAAGTGAAAACTTGAATATTAACGTTGTGCATTTTTGACTTCTTACGAATTTTCGATCGGGTCACGTGTCCTGACGCGAGTTTAACATTTGTTACCCATCACAAAAAGTGCACAACGCCGCTAAAGAAGTTTTATACTTCAAAAATAAGGTAATTTAAGTGCATCCATGCTAATATTATAAAGAGAAAAGATTTGTATATTTGTTTTGTGTTTGTAATGAATAAATTAAAACTAGACCGATTTTGATTAAATTTGGCACAGAGACAGACGTAACGTCCAGGAGTTACATAGGTTACTATTTTGTGGTTTTACCCGAGCGAAGCCGGAATGGGCCGCTAGTTTTATCTATAAAAGTAAATTAACAATTCAATAATAATATCGGCTATTATAAAAATAGGTATATAATTAATAAACTCAAAAACTACTGGAGCGATTTGTATGTAAATTTTGCACAGGGATAGAGCAAACATTCAAGAGTAACATATGGTACTTTTACGGGTAATATCATACACGAGCGAAGCGCGGGCGGGCCCCTAGTATGTTATGACTTCCTCCTAAAGCTACCCAATATAGCTGTACATTCACCGTACTCGACTTGTTACTTACTGGTTATGTGAAGTAGTTATTTTTACTACTCTCTTGAGACTAACTGACTAAAACGACTTCTAAGAACTCTGTAATTATTCTACCAGTAATATAATTTGCGGCTGGAAATGAACCAATCGCCATTTTTTATATATAAACTGTCAGTATTTATGCTCATGAAAATTATTATGCCATCAAAAACATGCTGTAAAATAGTTCAAGTCTCGCAGCTCAGTTTTTCTATCTTAAAAAGTTGTAAGATCCATGTAATACCAAGTCAGCTAATTTATTTAAGGGTTATTATTTAAGGGACCTTCTGTCTTAAGTTATTCTGTCGTAAATGATTATCATATCAATATTAAAAATCTTTTATGTTTTAAATAAAAAGATCCGCAGCTTTTTTTACTCCACTTGGCGTGGGCACTGCCGTGCCCCCAGATAATTGTCGGATAAAAATTACCTTAATAATTATTAAATTATCTTATTTCCTATAGGGTAAGCAAAAAATACTCTGGACAGTGCATCTCTATGTACAGTCCACAGCACATAAACTATCCAATTTCATTACAATTTCGCCTTTAATATGTGTGTGGTACTGAGTGTGTTTTGACCGTTTCTGTATTAATGTTAGCCATTGAGTAGTACTTTGCACAATACCAGACAAAGCAGAAAGAATGGGGGTAGGTCTTTGCCCACTAGTGGGATACTTGAGCTCTTAATAGATAAATAAAATCCTACTAATATTTTAAATACGATAGTTTGTGAGGATATACGTGTGTGTGTTTGTTACACTTTCACACAAAATCTACTGACAATGTTATGAAATTTGGTACACGGGTAGAATAATACCTGCAATAACACATAGGGTACTTTTTATCCCGATATTCCTACGGGAGCGAAGCCATGGGCGCAACTACTACTATATATTTGCTCATATTATTTGGTGTAACATTAGCAGAAATAAAAACAATAAACGTAATGTATCCTTATCCTTATTTACATAATATAAAACAAGCTGCCTGGCTGTCTGTTCGCGATAAACTCAAAAACTACTGCACGGATTTTCATGCGGTTTTCACCAATGGTAGAGTGATTCCTGAGCAAGGTTTAGGGGCATCATTTATTATGTTTTTACCCGAGCGAAGCAGGGTCGGGCCATTGTATAAGAAACAAGATTCACAACAGCTCTGAAAATATTAATCAAGGGAAAAAATAATATTCGAAAGACTCTTGAGTATTCAGCAAATTTTGTGTTAACATTATTTGAAATTTAATTATTTCGCTCGAAATTACTGAACCCGCGTTTAAGGAATTATGACAAGAGCTTTGTGTTGTTTACGATACATGACGCTTGAGATATTAAATACTTTATTATTTTTTTACATAAACAAAAGCACTTACTCAAATATTGGTCATAATAAAGAAAGGCTTTTGGGAAACAACAATTAGCATACAATAAGATATAACCATTTAATTCAGAGCAATCACTATGTTAACCATTATGAATATCTTGTATGTATACGCCATATACAGGAGTATTATGAAGTGTACCTGAAAAAATATTACACGGAGACGACGAAAACCCAAGAGAGTATAATTTGAATCCCTCGAGATTTAACCCATAATCCTCACACCACATCTTTTCATGGTGACCCCAATACCAATCGCACTCGCAGTAGCCTTTTCCCATAAGCTGTGGGATCGGAGTCAGCGAAAATAAGGACGGAGCAATTCGAGCCGACGCCTGGGTCGTGGCAAGATCAAGACGCTGATCAAGTCAGAAAACCAAGGCTGGCCAATACCAACGTGGATCAAGAGGATACGATATATGGGTTAGCTTACCTATACGTGAGTGACAGGCTAAGGTAATCTATTTCATCACTGTTAACCTAATTGGGCATAATTTGTTTGCTTCCTGTATCCATCCCGACTTGCAAATCTACCTAACTAGTCATGCCTTCAGATAGCAGCGACGATACTGTAGTGGAAATGGAACCTAAATTATTAAAAGATTTAATAAGGAAAAGAGGGATAGAGAAGGGAAAATTGACTTTGTTTAGAAAATATATTACTAACTTAGACCCAAAGTCTCTATTGGCAGAGCAAGTCATTGATTTGGAATTGAGAACAAATAATTTTGACTCAGTATTTTCGAATTTCCAAAATATACAAGATAAAATAGAAACTATTGCTACAGATTTAGACAAAGAATTATCAGAAAGAGAAAGTTTTGAGAATTCTTATTACCAGATAATAGCTAAGGCTAAGAGTTACCTAATAGACTTTAAACAACCATCTGCATGCAACCATAACCCACCACTGGACAAAGGCTTAAACAATTCTGAATCTGAACAAAATATAAAGTTCCCGGATATTAAACTACCATCATTTGATGGCAATATTGTTCAGTGGATTGAGTTTCGCGACACATTTGATGCTATTGTTAATCAAAGCAACTTAAAAACAATTTTAAAATTTAAATACTTACGCAGCTGCTTGACTAAAGGTGCTCTGGAAGTTGTAAGTTCATTGGAGTATTCAGAAGATTATGCTATAGCCTGGCAACTTTTATGCGAAAGATACAACAATCCTAGAGTCTTGGTTTACAATCACTTAAGAGGACTATTCAATATAGACAACGTAGCAACAACTTGCCAGGCATTAAGAACTTTAAGTGATAATATCTCAAAGCATCTGCGCACGCTGCAATCACTTAATATTCCTGTTGAGGGATGGGACATTTTGATAATATTTTTTCTCTCCAATAAATTGGATATAAAATTACAAAGAAAATGGGAAGAAAAAATAAATGGTCGTGAACTTCCAACATTACAGGACTTCAAAACCTTTTTGCGGGTTCAGGCAGATCTCCAGGAGACGCTAGGCCAGGCTGGGACCGGTTCATCTGAGCCATCTTCTGCTACATCACCGAAGGCTTTGGTAACCACTTCCTCTCCGGGAAACAACTCGAAGGTAACAACGAACAATACCTATCGTAATCAATGCCCAAACTGTAAAGAGAAACATTATATCAACCAGTGTCCCAAATTTATATCTCTAAATCCACAGTCACGCATTCGTGTTGTTAAAAAATTAGGTTTGTGTTTAAACTGTTTACATTCCAATCATATTTTACCTAATTGCAGAGCCACACACTGCCGAACCTGTAAGGCAAAACACCATACCTTACTTCACATTAACCAACAAGACTCTAAACAGTCAGGAACAACACAATTATCAACTTTAAGTCCGGAACCTAGCAATGCTCCTATAGAAACCAAATCGGTTAACTTACTTACCAACCAACAAGTAGTTAACACAACTCTGGGTTCTGCAGATAATAAGTTACCTATACAAAATAAAAATATCATTTTATCTACAGCTCAGATAAATGTCATGGATAATACAAACCAATTACATAGAATGCGAGCATTGTTAGATTCTGGCTCTCAGTCAAATTATATCACTCAAAATGCATTTAAAAAATTAAAATTACCTACTCAACGATTAGACATGGAAGTTATTGGCTTTAATGAAAATGTAACCAAAATTAATGAAATGTGTAACCTATCAATACATTCTTTGGATAATATCTTCTCAACCAACTTCTCTTGTTTTATTGTGCCAAATATTTGTAATTTGCCTTCATATTTACCTAATGAATATAGCCTTAACATTCCGAAGCGATTCAAACTAGCAGATGTTTCTTATTATGAAGGAGGACAGATAGATATAATTATTGGAGCGGAATTATTCTATCAACTGCTTTGCATTGGCCAACACCGCTTAGGTGAAGGTCTACCAATACTTCAGAGAACCAAATTAGGATGGGTGGTTTCAGGATGTACTTTAGTAATGAATAAACCAACACAGGTGAGATGTAACTTTATTATGAATTCTTTAATGCATGATAATGACAGTGATGAGACGAAGAAGTTTCCAAATGATGATATTGCACAATGTGAAGCGGTCTTTGCTACTCATACAAGAACAGCTGATGGAAATTTCGTCGTCTCCTTACCTCTTAACGAACCTGTCTCCTCCCTTGGTTCATCTAGACCTATAGTATACAAAAGATTTAAAACCTTAGAGTCAAAATTTGGAAAACAACCAGAGTTTAAACAAAAATATGTAGAATTTATGAGAGAATTTCAAAACGCAGGGCATATGATTAAAAAAATTGATTCTGAACCCTGTAATTATTTACCCCATCATGCAGTCCTGAATCCACAAAAATCCACAACACCTATGCGAGTCGTTATTGATGCATCATTTCCAACCCATACTGGAAAATCTCTAAATGACCTACAATGCAAGGGTACAATAAACCAAGACAGTTTGGAAAACATTTTACTTAGATTTAGAAAACATAAATACATTATCTGTGCAGACATTGAAAAAATGTATAGAAAAATATATGTAAATTCAGAACAACAAAACCTACAATGTATTCTATGGCGTGAAAACACGTCTGACCCGCTTCTTACATATAAATTAACAACACTTAGTTTTGGATTAAGGTGTGCACCTTACATAGCTACACGTTGCCTGCTACAGCTGGCTACAGAGAATAAAGATAAGTTTCCCTTCGCGTCTGCAGCTATTTGCTCAGACTTCTATATGGATGATTTTTTGCATGGAAATGATGATGAACTTTTAGTTTCTAAAACAGCTGTTCAAGTTTATAATATTCTGCGAAGCGCTAATTTTTATTTGAGAAAGTGGAAGTCTAATTCAAGGAATATTTTAACTAACTTAGAGAATTCAACAAGCACACAAACAAGTAACACATTAACTTCCTTAGGTACAAACACAGACACACAAAAGGTACTAGGGCTTGCATGGTCAAGTGCTAATGACACAATATTGTATACATTACATAAAGAGCCAGTACCAAATATTTTAACCAAACGAAAGGTATTGTCCATAGCTTCTGCTATATTTGATCCATTGGGTCTAATCGCACCTGTTTTAATTATTGCAAAGGGATTCATTCAACGTTTGTGGAAAATTAAATCAAACTGGGATGAAAAATTACCTAATGACCTATGTCAAGAGTGGACAGAGTTCTACAACAAACTATATTCATTGAAATCCTTAGAAATACCTCGTCATGTTCTTACCAATAATTATATAATTGCAGAGTTTCATGGATTTTGTGACAGTTCATTAACTGCTTATGGAGCAGCAATCTATGTGCGGTCCATGGGTAGTGGTGGTGAAATCCATGTTCAGCTTCTCTGTGCGAAAAGTAGGGTTGCTCGGAATGAAACAATCCCAAAATTAGAACTACGAGCTTGTGTTTTATTATCAAAATTGTATGACAAGGTGCAAAAGGCCCTTAAAGGTAGCATTACAAAAAAATATTTTTGGTCTGACTCAAATGTAGCATTAGCTTGGATTAAGTCAAAGTCAAGTAAGTTAACTATTTTTGTAAAAAACCGGATAACTGAAATTAAAAAATGTACAGAACCACAAGATTGGTACTGGGTCTGTTCAAATGATAATCCGGCAGATCTACTGTCAAGGGGATTGCAGGCGGACAAGCTGCCCGCTTGCGCCCTCTGGTGGCATGGACCTCCGTGGTTATCTAAACCTAATGTTGAATGGCCTTGCCACAAAAATTTGTCACAATATTCACCCTCTTTTGACAATGAAGTAATAAATGAAACTTTTTGTAATATTTCTACCAAAGATAAAACAAATGAATTTGTAACATGTCTATTTGAACGTTGGTCAAACCTTAATAAATTAAAACGCTGTTTTGCTTTTATTTTAAGGTTTATTCATAACTGCAAAAACCCAAGTAACAATGACAACCCAAGTAGAAATTCAAACCCAAATTACAAACTGCTTGGTCCATTATCAGTTCAAGAGTTAAATAATTCTTTAAATAAATTAATAAGTTTAGCCCAAATCTACTCATTTCAAGATGAATATGACTTACTAAAAAATAATAAAGAGTTACCAAAGTCATCTTCATTATTGTGCCTTAATCCGGTAATGAACGATGGACTCATACGAGTAGGGGGTCGTTTGGAGCAGTCTAACTACCAATATGAAAAAAGACACCCTATTGTTTTACCAAAAAATCACTTGCTTACTGAATTATTAGCTACTGAACTTCATGAACAACTTTTACATGCGGGACCACAGCTATTGTTAGCTTCGCTTCGCGAACGCTACTGGCCTATACATGGTAAAAAATTAGCTAATAAAATTGTACACAAATGCATGACTTGCTTTAGAGCCAAACCAAAGGTAGACTCGCCCATTATGGGCAACTTACCCGCATCTAGAATTAACCCCTCACCCCCCTTCCTGTTTACGAGCATTGATTACGCGGGCCCATTCAATGTAAGAGACCGGAGAGGACGTGGGTTCAAAGCAAGTAAATGCTACATTGCCTTGTTCGTATGTGCATCGACGAAGGCGATTCACATCGAATTGGTTTCCAGCCTGGAAACAGCTAACTTCTTATCAACTTTGAGACGTTTCATTTCTCGACGCGGGAAACCGAAAGAAATATTGAGTGATAACGGCACAACGTTTCATGGCGCAAATAATGAAATCTCCGAACTCTATAACTTCCTGAAAAATAACTCTGATGCATTTATAACTTCTTGTGCAAACGACAATATTATTTGGAAGTTTCTACCTGCTTACAGCCCTCATATGGGTGGGTTGCATGAATCTGCCGTAAAATCATGTAAATACCATCTCAAGAGAGTCTTAGGAAACTCTCTATTAACGTATGAAGAATTCTCAACTGTCCTCACCCAAATTGAATCAATACTCAATTCACGTCCATTATGTCCAATTCCGAACTCTGATAGTGATGAAATATTCTACTTAACACCTGGCCACTTTTTGTTGGGTAGAGCGCCCGTGTCGATGCCGGACTATGACTATACTGATGTACCTATGACTCGGCTTACGCAATATCAACAGTTGCAGCAGTTACAACAGGATTTCTGGAGAAGATGGTCAAGAGATTATATTGGACTGCTGCAGACGCGTTACAAGTGGAGAAGTTCGAAGGGCCAGGGTCTTCGCGAGGGCACAACGGTCCTGGTGAAGGACAATCATCTGCCACCGTGTCGGTGGAAACTGGGCCGCATCGTAAATACCTGCCAGGGGAGAGACGGCGTCGCGAGGGTCGCAGAAATACGCACTGCTCAAGGAGTCATCAAACGTGCCTTCAATACGATTTGCCCTCTTCCAGGAGATTAGGAGATTACATTTTAAATTTAATTTACCATTTCTAAAATTTCAAATTACTTGATATATGTGACTAGATAAGATATCTGATACAATAATTACATACAAACATTCAGAATTTAAATCTTTCATAAACATTCAACATAAACATTCACTTACACAGTAAGTACCTATCGGATATCTCAATCTAGAAATTAGTTAGGTGGCAGCATGTCTAACGACAGCTGTCAATCTGTCAATGTCATAAAAAATACCGCCTTTTTATTTGTAAAAAAGTACGAAACTACTTTGAATTAAATATTACACGGAGACGACGAAAACCCAAGAGAGTATAATTTGAATCCCTCGAGATTTAACCCATAATCCTCACACCACATCTTTTCAGTACCTTTATTTATTTTAGGGCGGCAGACACATGTTTTAGAGTTGAATCTAAATAGTCATGTATCTTCTAATGTAATGTTTAAAACTTTGAATGTAATGATTTTCAATTATTTTTAAAATTTAAGTTTTTATTTTTAACCCCGACGCAAAGAGGATTGTTATCAGTTTAACGTGTCTATCTGTGTATCGGTCTGTGGCATCGTAGCTCCCAAACGGATGAACCGATTTTCGTTTAGTTTTTTTTGTGTCATAGATAATTTTATCCCGAGTGTTCTTAGCTATGGTTCATGAAAATCGGTTCAGTCGTTCAAAAGTTGTAGCGAAATGAATATTAAAAGTACAAGCTTTTATTTATCTTGCAATGTATGTCGCTATGTTCCTATGTCTCGGGTGGAATCTTGCAACACAAGTTTAAAGCAGACATCTCAAACCGATTGAGTTGAAATTTTGTACACACGTTTAATTTGGATGACAATGCATTATTATGATGCAAGCATGACCTGATGGTGCACCCAGGAACGGCTCCAGACGTGGGAACTCCAACGGTTTATTGCACGGACATGATTTTCTTGTCACACATTGAATGCAATGAGATCTCTCTGACAACAATAAATGCTTATGTCAAAAATTAGATTTAAAAAAGTTTATTTACTGTAATCAACTTTTCCGTTAAGCATTGATTTTTTTTTTGTTAAAACATTTTCCTAACTAATCATCTCAGTTGATTCAACATGCCCGAATACCTACACACGATGAAACAACTTTTTTAATTAAATTTATTTTAGCCATCGCTCGACAACGGATAAAAATTAAGATATTCATTATAATTTGCTAAGTAGGTGTTGACTTGAATATAGATGTGACAGAGAATTGTATTTGTATATTGTTGAAAAAAAAAAGATCTTAATACAGTTATTATGTAAAACAAAATATACCTATTAATGTCTATTTATGCTTACCAATTATGTCATGCAAAAACTTGCTTAATAATAAACCATTACAACACCCTCTCGCGGTCATTTTTATAACTAAATTTTCGAGTTCGAAAGAGAATTTGACTTGTCTATTACAAGTTTGAATTTTAAGTGTGAATTTTATTCCTTCGGAATTTTTTCTCTATTATTTTACTTCATGCCTCTCATTATTCTAGGTTGATGAGAAGTAACCGTAAATTTCCTTGTAAACTTGTAAAATATGTGACTTATATTATAACTAGCTTTTGCCCGCGGCTTCGCCCGGGTGAATTTCAAAGTAAAATCTCGGTCATTCTTTGAGAAAAATGATGAAGAGTATGTTTTCCAATTTTCAGCTTTTTATGTTGAAAATTTTATTTTAAAGATTGTATGGGACATACAATCTTTCACCCCCCTTTTAAAAGGGTTGAGGGTTGACTTACAGAAAAATCTGAAACACTTATTCATTACTTTGTTGTAAACAACTAAAATCCAAATTTTCAAATCATTCAATTCAACGGTTTAAAACTATATAAACGTTTTTCAGCCCTTTTCACCCCTTTTGGGGTAGAAATTCCAAAAATCCTCTGTTAAAAATGTTAGTGCTCACCTGCACTCCTCAGGGAACCTACATGCCAAATTTCAGCTTCCTACGGCGAGTAGTTTCGGCTGTACGTTGTCTGTCAGCCAGTCAGTCAGCCAGTCAGTCAGCCAGTCAGTCAGTCAGTCAGTAACGCAAGAGTTTTATATATATAGATTAATTTTATTTTGATCGCATTGTTTAAGAGCCTTGCCTCTTCTTGTTAAGAAAATGCAGCACGACAATGGCTCAGTCGTGCTTTTTTTCTTAACACAAAAGCACGCACGAAATTTACTCCTCATAAAATATCCCTCGCATAATCAATTTTCATGCTTAAGTACTGGAAAATCGAGCACCTAAAATAATTTCAAAAAGATAATCTCTAATTCAGCGCTTGATAGAATTATTGCATGTGCATACTTGGACCGAAGCCAAAGTCACAAAACGAACACGACTAAACAAACTGCAAACGAAAATAGACTCTATATCGCTTGATTATTAGGTATTATTTTGAATGAACAGTTTGCGTTGATAGACGATACGATTTTGAACTTTATTGGGAGATAATAAGGACTGTTTGATAATTATTTAAACGATATCTAGAAGAAAATTCTAACATTCTGAATGAAGCTTAAAATCAACATTTGCTTTGTTGAATAAACATTCGTATAAGTACCAATTTAATTTCTTCTATCACTTCAGAGAATATACCTGTCTCACTCTCTCATCTGATCGTTTTTCCTGCTACTTTCCAGCCGTTGAGCGTTGGAGCCCAGGGTCCACATTCCAATTTTTTCGTTTCCACTTCACACGATCGTCGACATCTTCAACAATATAACCTACCGTTTTACTATAATACATAGTCATGTCAGATGCCTTTAGGTGACTTCAATAAAATCTGACACCAGTATTTGCAACAACCTACTCCATATGATGATGATGATGACTATAATAATATTTTTATGTACAATTTCAATTTTGCGATTATAATTTTTTTGGGGCATTAGTTAGGTATTTACCAAATACTTAAATTTCTCGGCGATATCTTACAATTTTTTTTAAATATAGAGTTTAAAAAAAGAACTCATATTAATTCCTCATTCTCGATGCAATAATTGTTGATAATTGTTTTAATTATTAAAAGATAATAAAAATAAATTGACACATAACGTATAAACACAACTCTACTACTAATTTAATTTTATTTTTATAAAACATAAAAAAATATTTTATTTTTTTACGAAATTTATAATCATAAATAATAAAAAGATTCCAGCTCGTCGCCGCTTGGAGGGGTTCCAAGAAGGCTGGCAGAATTACTGAACCGCTATAACAATCCTCTGTGCAAAGTAACTGCCCGCCCTTGGATCGCCCGTTACCTCACGGAGACGCGAAATCTCAGTCAAAAAGGATTTTGCCTCAGGACCCCATGGGCCCATCGTTTTAATTAAATATTTGTGATGTCAAGCTGTTGAATTCAATACTATAATGTAGAATCTAATTCCAAGGTAAATTGATAGAATAATTATTTCTATCGGTCGTCATGGAGCTTGCGTAGATTCTATGCGAAAAATAAATCGAATCGATATCAAAATCATTAAAATTTAAAATAACGAACAAAAATAAAGACTTGCATTACCCAAACGCTATTTAATGGAGCTAACATCCGAGGATCGCATCGACAACAAACCAAACTCTATAAATAGGTCAGTGTTGCCATAGTATAATTTTTTATAGTATGTTAACTTTACATCTGGCTAGCTGCAAATCAGGGCTCTTTTTTGTAGATTGTTCATTTTTAGACTCATAAAAAAACGTTAAAGATTTTGTAATTTTATCTGAAGCAAAGCCATTTGTTTTAACATAAATACATCATCAATACATGCCCAAACAGAAGGAAGATTTAGCACGTGAGACTATACAAAAACTTTTAAATTGGATGCTAATGAGTAAACGGTAGCTCCGATAGCTCCCATTAAAAGTTTGTATCACTTATTCCAAGTTAATAACCGTACAGAGAAATAAAATATCTTGAGCTAAAGTTAATCTACCGGTTGATTTATTTATACTACGGTGTAGTGCACATCTGTTAATACAATCCTTTATCCACTTCAACTGCAATTCTCGCTGTTATTCCATGGACTATAGAGTTTTAATTCGATTGTTTAATTTTATCGGGTATAAAATGTTTGAATCGATCAATTTTATTTATTGCTAAGCTTAGTTCCCTTTTACTCGTATTTGCTACAATTAGTTCAGTTTTGGTTCACTATTTTGAATCGAATTTATCTAAATGAATCTGTAAAGGCTTTTATCTGTTTAAATTATGTTAAATGGTTCGATGGTTATTTGTAACGCTTGTTTGATATAAAAGATAAATACGATTTTGAATTGGTGCCATTTTTTGTAGTAATACGTTAACATTTTTAGATAATTCTTGTCACCTAGTAAATGGACTTGATGAAGATACAGAACGAATAAAACGTCTACAAGTTAAATTTAAGCCATAATGTAATATATACCATACTATATTATGTCATAGTTAGTTTTAAGCATAACAGTTTACGCATAACTATTTGAAGCTAACCTAACCTAACCTAAAAGTTAATTATGCCACATTTACTCGTATGCTAAATTTCTTTATTTAAAATAATTCAATTATCAATTTATTATTTAAAAGTATTTTATTTGTTTTGTTAAAGAAAAATGTTGGGTCTGTGAAAGAAAAATTTTTCGTTTCCTATTCTATTGTTTAACATATTATATTGCACTTGGTCCGAATTTTATTAAAACTAGAGAAAACTGTTGGGAGCTCTTTCAGGAAACTAATTAGGTACATACAAATATACAAAAAATATATTTTAAGTAAAGGACATAAGCTAAATATGGCAACGAACGCTCTACTCATTGCATCGAGAAAATTCTTGATTAAGTTTTCGTAATATCTCGGGTTGCAACTAGATAATGTCCAGTCACTTCCTCCAGTAGGTGATGATTAACTTAGTTCTTATGACAAATCAATAAGGTTCAAATTAAGCGGGTTGCATAAAATTAATTCAGTACTAAGATGCAGTTACTTCAACCAGCTATCAAATATGATGAACGTTCCTTTGGAATGGTAGCTAAAAGGCACCTTATCCACTAGTTATGCTAAAAGATAAATATAGTAAGCTCTCTTAAATTAAGATATGATGGACAATCCTTACATATTATAAAACAAAGTACCTATATTATAAATATAATTTACAAATTTATAAATAAATTACACAGAATTTACAATCATGGGTATGTCGTGTTTTTTGTGACTTCATTGATATATATAGCAGTGTTCATTTCCAGATGTTGATTTATATTATTTCCATATTGAAATTTATGAAATTAAATTACAACTATCGTGAACAATAAACATTACGAGTAGTACGTCGATGAGAGTAATCCGTATTTCTCTTTACCTAACAATTAAAATTTACCTTTACAGTTTCAAAAGAAGCTAAATGTCCACTGTGAAAATTCGCTAAATTCGCGAAGGAGTTAGTGAAGCTTGTCTCAGGTTACATTATATCATACACAGCTATGGACCTGCAACTTTACCTTTTGATAACAGTGGTGTTTTTATATCCACTTATTTTCAACGGATGCATTACTTGTGAATAGGAAAATTATATCTCGATATATGGCTATTTATAAGACTATCATTGTGCGATAACTATCGATTAATCAGATAAAAATAATTAAAGTATTCACTATAATTATTACAATCATCATCATATCGAGTGTGTTATTGAGCACACTGGTGTCAGAATTTATTCAAGTAGCTCAAGTGATAATAACAAGACTTTTACGGTATTTAATGACAGTAGTTGAATACATTTTTATCAATAATTTATTCAGTACAATATTAAAGACATACTAATACAACAATTACCGATATATTTTTTTCTATAGAAAATGCCGTGTTGTGGGTGAGAAGCCTTACACTACACAGTTCGCAGGGCGCAGCGCTGTCATTAAGCTTAGAACTAGTCTAGTCTAGTCTCCGAGGAAACTAATTGATAAACGCAGCTCCCAGGAAAGTGGATTTGGCCTCGTTTACCACAAATTCTTGCTTTGATATTTTATTTATTTATTTATTCAAACTTTATTTACCTTATTTGGACTTAATGCTAAAAGCATTCTCTACCAGTCAAACTTCGGGAAATCTTGAGACATTCATCAAAGCGGTAGATGTAAGTAAGAAATATGAATATTTATTCTTAACACTACGTAATTCATATGAGTGAACAGATATGTGAAATTATAATTAAAAAAATTGCGACTTTGCCTTTTCCCGGTCTAGTTAGCTGTTAGTCAACAATAGATACCATTTCCAAGGAGTGTTGACGTTAGACAGGCGGCCGGTTGTAAAATCACGAACGACTCTTCAAAATTTTAAGACTATTTTTTGCGCTGACGCGGCTTTACAACGTCATAGTCCCGAACGCACCACACACGGAGATGCGAGAGACGACTGCACAATAACAACCGGATATATGCGGAAATAAGACAGAGAATGAGCAACAATTTTTTTCAACGAAGTTAAACATAAAAATACATTAAAGTAGGTACCTAAATTTTTTATGCTCGCCGTTGGAGCTACAAAAGGAGTAGGAATGTTCATCTTAAAAATGAAATTAAAAATGACATTTTTAAAGCATAATGTATTAGAACAATTTCATACAAACACCGAGTGGAAATAGAATATTAAGGGAGTATAAAAACGTGAACAAAATTACATTTACATAAGGATAAAAGCTGCAACGTATATGTAGTTTAATTGCGTGTACGGACAATGGAATTAACTGAAACAATTCTAAGAATCTGCCGACGCCTATATTACACAAATGAAGTCAGAATAAGCGAAACACAGGGACAGAAAAAAAATAAAGCTATTAATTTGCAAAAATTAAAATGTCACAATATAATCATTATTTCTTTTTATGATAATAATGTCGCAGATATATTTAATGACAGAACGAAATGCAAGAAACTTACATACTGTGCCGATCCCACATAAGTGGGGAATGTTACAGAGATCTTATTGTATTCAATGCGTTAAAAAAAACGCGTGCACTCCGGGAGTGCCGGCAGAAGTGAAAACTTGAATACCTATTAACGTTGTGCATTTTTGACGTCTTACGAATTTTCGATCAGGTCACGTGTGCTGACGCGAGTTTAACGTGTACGTTGCTTATCATAAAAATGCATTGCCATCCGAACTACAAAATCAAAATCAAATCATTTATTCAGAAATTAGGCCTTCACAGGCACTTTTTCACGTCATATTCTAAATTAAATGATGTTTACCAAAGCTACAAACTACTAGCATTTCGGAACGACCATTGCTGAGAAGAAATGCCGAAAGAAACTCATTCAAACAGTGTTGGTCCCTATTATGCCAGAAGGGCTTACCATTTATTAAATATAAATTTATGTATAATTTTTTATCGGTAATATAACAATGTAAGTACACAATAAAGTACATGGTCAAAAGGTATACTGAAACGTATTATGATTGTGATCAAGTTTCACCATCATATACATATATATATATATATATATATATATTACTTTTAATAAAAGATCGAGCTGACCAGTTCCCCCGGCAGCACCCGTTCACGAGTTAAGCTGAGTCATATATATATATGACTGAGTCATATATATATATGATCATATATATATATGTATACGCGTGAGTCAGCTATCGCGAAGCTCAACCGCAATAGAGGGAACCTCCCGACCCGATCCACGATGCCGCCACCGGTTTGACCATTTGAGTGTGCATGACATACTCGATCTCCTGGAACAATATTTCAGCTGGATATCAACATAGTATGGATTTCATTATAAACTTTAAAAGCTCACAGTTCCCCGAGCCCGTGTGTCTCACATACGAACCAAAGACCATTCTCTGTCTTATATTGTCTATTATCTTTTTGAGTCTCACTTGGAGTAGTTTTCCTCTAAGAACCACTTCAGAGCGCCTTTGAATTTCTTATCTGTTAAGCGGGTACTGAGTCTCTAAGACCGAGTTTATAGAGAACTTCAATAAGTCAAAACTTGAATTTAATGGAACAGAGATTAATTCCAATGACATACTATTTGCCTTCATCGTCTGCAGATAAAATATCTGATAGTCTATTACCTATATAACTACTTTCTTGGCGATATTGATGGAGTGATTTGCAATTGCTTTCTACATTTCACGCACGCACTTACTTACTTAGAATAGAATAGAGTTCAGGTTTCCTCCCGACGTCTGAACCATTACACAACCACCGCTTCAAAATAATAATGAATAGTTCGGATTTAAATCAGTTTATTTCCTCGAATTGATTCAGTCGTTACCACCGACAAGCAATCATTGATGGAACGTAATAAATTCACATATGCCAGTCGCAATGACAAGCCAATCTTACGTCTTAGGATTTTCTTTGAAGCAATTTTCAAACGACGGCAGTCTGCTTGTTGAAAAATGTTGCACAATAAAATAAATTTGAAAGTTCCTTTGAGAGCGCATGGGGGCTGCAGATTGGGTTTGCGACACTTTTTTATCTCTTTCTTGCATAGGCTTTGAGGATAAGTGCGAGAAAGAAGAGATGAAAATGATGCTTTGTGAATCGTACCATATGTTTCGTTATAAATTGTTATTTAAAAAAATGTTACGAAATATATGAAAATCCCATTCCATCTAATATTATAAAGGCGAAAATTTGTGAGTATGTTTGTTACTTTTGCACGCTCAATTGGCTGGGCCAATTTTTATGAAATTTTATGTAGCTGATATCTTAAATTAACACATTTTTCACAACGCTTTCGAAAGTACCTACCCAATTTCCGTTGAATTTTCTCAAAAAGTCGGACAGTACGAGTATTAGTATTTTTTACAAAAAGTTTAAAATTTTAAAGATGCACGCTACGCTGCATAAAAAACTTAAGTATTTTCGATAACAACGCGAAGTGCATAGTTGCATAGGAAATAATATTTGGGTAATACTTATTGGCTAGCTATCAATATGGATTTCATCGAAGTTATTCATCAGCTGTTTCTAAAACGAATCACTATCGAGTTACAGTAGTAATGGGCTGTGATACGAACGGTTTCCTTCCGAGAGCCATGCTCGTTGCATGAGTTCCCGTCTTTTGCAATGCTTCGTGATTTATTTGTATGTCTATAATAATACTTTCCGGTACTTTAAGAGTTCTGCTTAGGTTTCAGTGTTCGTACAAATGCATTCGAACGGAGGGTATGCTCGTATCTGTATTGTTATTATTTGCGAATGCTTTTTTTTCATACAATACAAACTAGGACTAAAAATCGAGAGGCAAGCCATCAATCCATTTTTTGGACAACATTGTCGGCTTCGTGGATCCTGACAATGCCGCCTTTATTATTATGCGCGTATATTGGGCAGAGGTCCAAAGATGTGCTGCATACTTTGGACCTCTCCGCAGGGACACAGAAGACTGTCCGAGAAGTTCCATCTGCACAGCAATTCGGCGCATCTTCTGTCTGTGTGTTTGTCCGTTCAAAAGTTGTAGCGAAATGAATTTTGAAAGTCGAGGGTTTTATAATTTGTCTAACAAATAAACTTGTCTCTTCTGTGTGTCAATCATTGGAGTAGGACATAACTTGATTGTGTTTTTATGACTAAGAGTCGGTTGCACTATCAACTTTGATGTTGATTTTAACCGGTGCGCCGCTGACTTTTAGACAAATTAGTTTAGATTAAATTATTCTTTTAGTTGTAGTGTAATCAATACATATAATAAAATTGAAGAAAGGTCAAATTGGACATTGGATATTTTTTTAAAACTCTTCATGGAATATACTTAGTTACTGATATAGATTACGAAAATATAGTTTTGGAAATTTTTGTCTGTCTGTCTGTCTGAATGCGCATCACTCGAAATCTACTGAACCGATTTGCTTGAAATTTGGTATGTAGGTACCTTATATACCGGGTTAACATCTTAGATACACTTCATCCTGGTAAATGGTCAGGTTCCCGTAGGATAATTGAAAAACTAATTATGAATCAAAAATGCCTCAGAATCCCGGCTTAACATTTTATAGACATTTCGTCCCGGAAAATGAGGGGGGTTTTGTAGGAAAATTAGATACATTTTATCCCGGTAAATGGTCAGGTTCCCGTAGGACAATTGAAAAACTAATTATTAATCAAAAATTCCTCGGAATCCCGGGTTAACATCTTACAGATATTTCATCCCGGAAAATGAGGAGGGTCCTGTAGGAAAATTAAAATAACACTCCACGGAGCCGATTTACTTTAAAATTTTGTAGAAAGGTGTAAACAGAATATAAACAAATTGTTTTTATCGATTAAAGTCTGATATAGATGTAATGGGCGCAGTATGTATCTATATTCATTCATGTCATTCAGTAACAGAAGAGTTTTATACTGATGTATAAAACTCTTCTGTTACTGAATGACTGACTGATAGACAACATACACCCGAAACTGCTGGGCGGGAAGCTGAAATTTGGCATGTAGGTGAGTGTAGGTGAGCACTAAGAGAGGATTATTGGAAATTCTACTCCGAAGGGGGTGAAAGGGGTGAAATCTGTAAATATGAAAGTTCTACACCGTTGAAGTTAGTGACTTGAAAATTAGGATTTTGGTTTACAACAAAGTAATGAATGGGTGTTTCAGATTTTTCTGAAAATTAACCCTCAACCCCTTCATAAGGGGGGTGAAAGATTGTATGGGACTTAATACAATTTTCAAGATAAAAGGCTGAAAATTAGCACACTTACTTTTTGTAGCAAATAACAGTAATAGTAAATACATAAAATGTTTAATTTACGTTTGTGCTTAATAAAAAATGGGACTGCTCGCGTTGCAAAAAGCGGGAGTGGGAGTAGGAGCGGGAAATGGGAAGGAGACACGTAGTGGGAAACAGGACGGGACACATTGCAAAAAACATGATGGCACAATATGTAGGAAACGGTACGGGATATCTACTTTACATTACATAGCAGGAAGCGGGATTGGGCAAGTTTGCGGGACGAGACACGCAGCGGGAAACAGAAAATTGAACTAAAGATGAGAAAAAATGCCAATTTGAATCATATATGTTTACCAGTCTTACAGAGTACGCGATAAAATTACTGAGATTTTGCTATGAAATTCACGCGGGCGAAGCCGCGACCAAAAGCTAGTGTAAACATATTATTATGGTTAAATGGAAGATACAAACATCGTATTAAATTACATAATAAGGAATTATATTTCATGTGTATTTATATACATTTGTATAAATATTTGTACACGTAATTATTTACGCTGTACAAATATTTTTTATCTCACCTGGTTAAAGTGCTTTTGTATAAAACATATCAGCCAAATCCATGCTCTTGAATCCTCAAAGTGCCACATCAACAGTATTATATTCATAGAAATGATCAATTGTAAACCCAGCATTGTGTCTTTTGTTACAGATACCTGGAATCTCAACGAGGAGTATCATATACGTATGAAAACATATGGATTCAGAGGAAGTTTACAATACGACGAAATGGGTAAACGTAATGATATCGATAGAAACAAAAGCAAAGCAAAAGTTGTTAAAAGACTTTTTGAAAAAGCAGTTGAGGTAGCAGATGATGATGGAAATATGGAATATAATGATGTAAAAGCGAAGGTGACAAGTAGAAATTCAAATAGTTTGTTTTTGCTGTTGAGGACTGCACGTGTTGGAGTTTTCAAGTGGTTTTTGGTGTCAATGACGTTGTGTTGTGTTTGTGCGATGAAGGAGCAGAAGTTTGCTATAGAACCACAAGATCAGGTAAGTTTTTAGTGTTATACCGGCTCCACACTGTCGTCGAACAGTTTGCCAAACTTTCGCGGATTCACTATACATTGCTGTTTTTTTTTATTGCGGTGAATAAAAGCACTCGAATACTAATAAAGCAATGTTCACGCATTCGCGTCGCCATGTGTCTAAATTCGACGATAGTGTGAAGCTGGTAATATAATATGTTCACTTAACTATATTCGTCGTAATGTTTTTAAACGCCCTTTGATCATAGGCTCATGCTAATAAAGAAAAATATTTGCAGAAAACATTAGAAAATTGGTGTTAAAATAAAAAGCTAAGCCTATATGTTTTAGAAGCATGTTACGTACTCAATAATAACAAAATATTAATATATTGATTTTGTCTAAGTCTGTCATTCCAGTTAAGTATTACAATGTAGTTATTTATGATTATCGTAAGTAATCATTTTGACCAAGTTATGATTTTTGTTAAATATTCTTCTTGAATCTATTAGCATTAAGTCCGCATATTACATTTGTCAATTTATTTTTGACAATAACCTCTCTAAAAGAAGAAAATTAAGACTTTCTCAAAATGATCATACAATATTATGTTGGGTAATAACCCAAGATACCAAAATGAAAAAAATATGAGAAAAAAACTGCTTATCATAGACATTATTATATATCTTTTCGTACAAGCGAAGCAGAGGCAGAAAAAGGATTGTATCGAGAATCTGGTGATATTAAAAATTCCTTGCTCGAGAAAATAAAATATTAGTAGAAAAAATAAGCTTCCTTCAATTTTGCCTTTCTTCAATATATTCTCTTTTTAAAATGGTATTTTTAAAAAACGTAACGAGGTACATGAAATACCATTTTAGAAATCTGAAATTTGTGATGATTTAGAATTAGGTGATTCATTCAGTTTTAATAAAAGCTATGCTATTAAAATACAAATTTAGAATTCTTCATTAAACGTAGGATAATAAACATCATTTCTTGATAGCAAATATTACCTTAAAACTAAGTATTAATTAATCACCGATCGAAAATAAAATTGTACCGTGCCATTGACATCTCTAGAAAAGACTACATCTCATTTGAGAAAAGCGTAATATTAATTCATAAATCGACTATTCACAATAGTAGATAGTAAAGCGAAGAATTTTAGACCTGTAAATTTAAAATGCTGTTTCTCTATACCTTCTTCTATCTGTTCCCAAGGCTGCGAGGGATCAGTCCGATGACAAAACGTTGTCTTATATTAAAGTGAGCCTTGCAAATGTTTTTTTAGGATTCCCGTTGTAAGGATACCTACTTAACTTGTGTTTTGTTTGACGTGGCGGGCGAAAAAGGGCGAATTTTGTCTTTGCTTTTATGTGTTTGCTGTGGTGTCAAAATGCTTACAATACACGGGAAAATGTTCTTTGAGAGTGGGATATCGAAAGTAACAATATAACGCTATTAGATTTATTTCTATTATACCTATTTTAGGTAATTAGTGGAAAAAAAAACGGTGGCTGGTTTTCAAATTATAGTAAGCTTACATCTTACTATTATATTGTGTCATGTAAAAAAGTTAATTAGTGACATATATGAAACAATTATTTGTTATAAAGTAATTTTATTTCACAAAGTAATAAGGTAATAGTTTCATTGGAATTAATCTTTATACGGAGTGTAGATCAAAGCTTTTTCTGATGCTTTAGATAGTTATTTTGCTTTGAACACAACGGCTATCATCCATTTGAATGGATTTATACATGTCACATATGCTTTTTAATTTATTTTTGAAAGTAATAATGAGATGAAAATATTCTGGGATCAAATTGAATCCTGGCGCGGGTTCAATTCCCGCTCGATTCCAGATTTTTTTCATCTCATTATTATTTTCAAAAATAGCCTATCTCATCCAGTTTACTGCTTACAGCACGAATATAGATTTTAGGGTTTTGTACCTACCTAAAGGATAGAGCAGGACACTATTACTAACATCCAACTCTCAATTTATCTCTGTCTGTTCGTCTATCGCCAGGTATCTCGGGAACCGTGATAGGCAGTTGACATTTTCACAGATGATATATTTATGTTGCCGCTATAATAACAAATAAATATCAACTAAAAACGGAATAAAATAAATATTACATTCATGCGTAAATCCGACTCGCACATGGCGATTTGGTCTTGTTATGCATTTATTTATTTATTCAGGAAAACACATAACAGATAACAAACACATATAGATACACAATAATATATAGCTAGAAGAACAAGTTTGCTACCCTAAACGTGCTTCCACAACATGATATAATACAAATAAAATTAAATGAAACAAGACCTCTCTGACGACAATAAATATGTGTCAAAAACTACAAAAAAAAAAAATTATCAGCGCACGGATCACAATCTTAACCTGTTTGGTTATACTTTTTGACTATGTACATTATATAGGTACTTGGATATATTATTAGAAAAAAAAATTGTAAGAAACAATAATGGTAAGCTCTTCTGGCACGATAGGGACCAACACTGTTCAAATGAGTTTCTTTCGGCATTTCTTCTCTCAGCAGTGGTCGTTCCGAAATGCCAGTAGTTTGTAGCTTGTGAGAAATAACTATTTAATATAAAAATTGACGTGACGTGCCTGTAAAGGTTTAGACATTTACAGGCATGTCACGTCAATTTTTCCGAAATTTGTTTCGGAATAAATGATTTGAATTTCGAATTTTACATTTATGTAAATACCCATATTATTTTCGCAGAGTGCAGTGGTAGGGTCGCGGGTGACGCTGCCCTGTCGAGTGGTCAGCAAGGTTGGTCAGCTGCAGTGGACAAAAGACGACTTTGGGCTAGGCACCCACCGGCATCTGACAGGCTATGACAGATACAAGATGATAGGCAGCGATGACGAAGGTGAGTGGGTCATTATGCTCAACAGCTGACCTGTAACAGTGTGAATGGCGCTTTATATATTTTTTAAAATACATCAGCACTCGATTACAATCATAATATGAGGTTTTTGACCTGGTATTTACTGTGTTGAATTATTTGAAAAAAAAAATGTAACAAAACGTAGTGGTATAGCGCTTTTGGTTGTTTACCAACAATGTTTAAATTAGTTTCTTCTCGTTGCGAAATGCTAGTAGTTTGTAGCGTTGATAAATACTATATGATTTAAAATTTGACGTGGAAAGTGCCTGGGTAGGTAGGTAAAATTTCTGACAAAATGACTTTGACAAAAATTAATATAAATTTTGTATTTTGTTGTGTGTTTAAATCTCTTTGTTACTTACCAAATCACTTAGGGTGGATCGTACCATGTAACTTTGACGTTAACATTAACCTGCTCGGAAAAACATAAAGGCGTACTAAATTTTGTCTAAACGTCAGCGGCAGCGCGTGCCTCTTAAAATCAACGTCAAATTTGACATTGCAAACTCACCCTTATAAATATATAAAAAATCCTCTCAAAAATTTAACTTACTTTTAACAATTTTCGCAGGCGACTACTCACTGGATATTCGAGAAGTCACATTGGAAGATGATGCTTTATACCAGTGTCAAGTCAGCTCGGGGCCCAGAGGTAAGATTTTTTTTAATATACATACCTACGTGGCCAGTTCTATGTTTTTTTAATTTAAAATGACAATTGGCCACGTGGCCAGTGCTAATAGTCACACATTTGGATGATCCAATTTTGAAATTAGTACTTCGATGTGACACTTTGTATTTGAATAGTTGGTGGGAGTTCTAAATAAGAGTTTTTTAATGATTTATGGTTAGTAGCAATATTACATTTACTTTTTTTTATTCCGTAACCTCAAAACTCAAGTCACGGGTGTTCCTTCTGTAGTATCGACATTTTCTTTGATGTTAACCATTTATTATCCACATAATAAAATCTATTATTGCGTGGAGTGCACTTTACACATTTTTAGGAAGTAAATAAAAAAATAAAATATCTTTTGTCGAAATCTGGTAATTTTTTAAATATTTCAGGGAACTAAATTATTATAACTTAAAAGAAAATAACAGAACTTTGAAATCACTCGATCACCCGTCTCATCCCATAATCGCCTTGTACAACATCTATATTTATTTATTTATCTGAATCATTTGCATGTCTATGTTAGCAGTTTCATCTTCATAATATTATTCGTATGTAAGTATACGCTGTACACTGGAGTTTTACATGAAAATTTTCTCAAAGAGAAAGGATATATTCCGACTAATATGTTTGCAATATTATGTTTAACCTTCCCTTTGGTGTCAGGTCAAAGGAATATAGGATGTGGATGACAAACAAACAGAAATTGTACCGACAGAAATTGAATTACAAAGATGGTTTGAAAGGAAACGTCTGCGAGTTACCTGTGTCTATTTTGCTAACTTAAAGCCAAAATTGCTTTACAATAGTAGCTGTTATTGACACGCAATCAGACGTAATACCATAGTCGTTAACAATTTTAAGTTTATTATCACGTTGAGCCCGGGCTTCATAGCCCCGTACGCGTCCTGGAACATACAGAAACCATAGAAAGAGTTAATAATTTATCTTTTAACTAGTTGAGCGCCGAGGCTTCGCTCCTGTTTGAATTTCTGGATATAAAGTGCCCTATGTATTATTCCAGGTTATATTCTACCCGTTTACCAAATTTCATAACATTTAGTTCAGATGATGCGTGAAGAGATAACAAACAAACTTACTTTCGCATTTATAATATTAGTCGGGACATCCAAGACCCAGGTCAATCTTAAAATGTTAATTTTTCGTCTTGAGTAAGTATACTAGTTGTTCACCGCGAATTTAGACCTCGCGAACACAATATTCTTATACAAAACGCTGTACGCTTTGTGAATATTTCAAAAACTACTTAACCGATTTTGTTGCCCTACGAACTTAAACATTCTATTAACAGATCCTACATACTTTATTTTAAATTTCATCAAAATCAGACCAACCGTTCGAAAGTACATACATACATACAAAACACGTATTTTTCGCTTCGCTCGCTCGGTCAATTACTTTGTGAGTTTCTATTTTAAGAGAGCTGCATCCAAAAATTGGTATATTCTTGGATAAACTAAGTACCTTTTGTCCCTCCTTTATATAAAAATACATCAGGAAACCAAACAACAGATTTGGGGACATTGAAATAACTCCACAGGTCTTCTAAATATAGACCATTATATTACGAGGGTCGACAATGCGAGAACAGAACATTAACTTTAGTGGTCTTATTATGTTACGACAAATATTTGATTTGGTATATCCTTGGACAAAATCAGACCTATTGTAATCACCTATTAAACACGTAATTGACATAATATTTTGAATATTCAACAATGTCGATCAGTAATAACTAAATAGTTAATTTAGTCACGAAAATACGTAACTAATATTATCAGCGGGTAACAACGGGGTATATAATTTAACGACGTTAAAACCATTCGTTTATTCAACTCACGTACTAGTTAACACTTCGACTGGAATATCCTACAATTGACTTGTGAATAATGAATAATTCAAAATGATAAAGACTGCTATTGCGCTATCTAAAGTGATACGAAACTCCTCATCGTAGCCCTTGCAAAGCGGTCGCAAGTTAATATCAGACTTTACTAACTTAACTTGCCTGCTTGAGGTGCTACTAGGTGCAAACAAAGAAATTACTCACCTCGATACAACTTACTTAGTCCAACCAGACGGACGACGAGAAAATTTTCGAAAATATTTATGGACGTGGAGCCGATGGTATCGAAATTTCGGAACTCTCGGCCATTTAATGACATGAAAAAATTCTGGATAGACATTTATTTTACTATTCAATCGATTCATCGGCAAAAATAATCACATATCTTCTATTGTTAAAAATATCTTAAGGCAAATTAAGATAACATATCTTATGTAGGCGTTTATACATGTTTTACTTAAGCTATTTCGTTAACAGCACTAGGGTTTCGATAGAATATTACTTCAATATACTTTTTTATTCCACTTAGTACCCAAGATTGAACTTACGTAAATGTTGACAAACTTTTTTTTACTTATCTATTTAGATATAGTTTCTTGTGCTTGAGAGATTTGTAATTCATTAAATCAGCTTTCAGCAACATAAAATATTGTTTTAAGAAAGAAAATTACGAATTACTATTACGGCTTACTGTTACTCCTTAGTATGTACAATTATATTTTATCCAATTCAATGGTTATTCCTGTCACGTTTAAAGGATTTAGGAAAGGAAGGAGTTACGTTACGAGATTTTTAGGTTTTTATCTAACATCTAGACCCAATGGGAGCACACCAATATTCCCATGGCTTCCCAACCCTAATGGTGAATCATAGTCGAGGGTATCTCTCAAGTGCTCGCCTTTATTTCGCTTTTCAGAATATTTTATGAAGGGTGCAACCCTATTACTCCAACTATCGATTTCTACGGAGGCTCTTCAAGTACCTGTTTTTTTAATCCCTAAGGTTTTGAGGGTACTTTTAATACGCCGGAGTTATTATTAGTATTTTTTATAAGTTTTGTATTTCAGCAGAGGTCGTTATGGAATGCCGGTAGTTCGTCTCACAAGCGTCAGAAATAACTATTTCATATAAAAGTTGACGTGAAAAAGTGCCTGTGAATGTCTAATTTCTGAATTATTTGATTTGATATAATAAAGACCATATTTTTTATAGGGCTTCGACTTTATTTTAAAAACTTTTATTTCCTCTATTCTCGTCCCGTTTATATGTCACTCAGTCTAACAGTCAGCTGGTTTAAATATTGTTAGTTGAGTTAAAATTTTCCACGCCATTGCATTATTATTGGCATAACCTTACGGTGCTCAGTGTGTATATGTCCTGTACTGTAACTTCTAAAATAAGAGAATGATGAAACTCAAAAAAAATATTATGTATATTACTATGTAAACTTCCACCGAAAATTGGTTTGAACGAGATCTACCTAGTTTGTAGTTTTTTTTTATACGTCATAAATCGTAAACCGCAATTTAGGTTTCATTCAATCAACGCAAACATAAAAATATACAAAAATCGATCAACAAGAACTTTTATGTTACTTGCTGCTACGGAACCCTTCATGGGTGGATCCGGTTCGCAGTTGGCAGCTTTTTTTATATTATGGTTTTACCAGAGCGAAGCCGGGGCGCGCTGTTAGTTGGTTGATAAAATAGGTAAAAATAGACTTACGCTCGTGACCTGTTCGTCATTGGTTAGTCCCAGACTATTTTATAAATAACAGAGTTGAAAATACACTACCTTAATAACTTATGCTTATCTAAAATGTACGAGGACGTCTAAAAAGAAGCATAGACTTATATAGACCGTATTGTTATCACGTTAAGATGTAGGTTTTTAGACATTTCGGCTTGTCGTTTAGTTATGACAAATATTCAATTTTTATAACTAAACCAAAACAGGACATGTCTGTCTGTAAGATTTTGATGAAATTTTATAAGTGTAGGTTGTTACTACAAAAAGCATAGTCAATAAATTAAGACTATTTAATCAAATGTGACAACATTATGGAAAACTATAATACTTACTTTCTACTAAAATTATTTATCTAGTGTGGTATAATCTGTTAAAATATATTTGTGAATTGGCGCTAGTGTGCAGGAAGTAATCGCCTTGACAAGATTGCTTAAGATTTTTTAAAAACTGATATTAAAACGCAAATAGAATAAAAATCTTAAGTTTCATAAATTAATGTGCGCAAAAACATTCAAACCTAAATAACCGTCCCTATAAAACAATAAACTGACTTTATTTTTTCAAAAGGCTTAAAATACATATATAACTTGTTCTGTTGACTGTTTCAATGACAAGAAAAGTCTTTGACAAAGCAAAGTCCGGCGCCAGCAAATTGTGTAGCCACAACGCCTTTGTTGGACACGACAAAGGTGCAAGTTGTAGACCATAGCGGTTTTTTGTTTACCAATTTATTAAAAAAACATAATTACATGAATTATGTATTGCCGTGAAACAATGAAGATTTTTAGTCAGTATTGTAAAATTTTAGAAATTTTGTGTGCGTTTCACTGGTCTATTTTGCCGTTAAATTTAATCTGCGCGAAAAAACGCAAAGTACGCCATTTTGTTTAAAAGTCGGCGGTGCGCAGGTTAAACTCGATCATGCTCTTAATGTTTTGTTTTTTAGATTTAATGTACAAAAGTTTTTGATAATAGAACGCCTTTATCTTACCTAGTTTTGACACTGACATACGTCGACGCTTATATATAATATTATTCCAATAAAAATGAAAATTATTATAAAAAAATGAAGAAAAACCCTGGTGAACATAATAAACTTCGATTACGCGTTGAATGTCACGCGTAATCGAAGTTTATTATGTTCACCAGGGATTTTCTTCATTTTTTTAAATAATTCTAACGACCGTCATAAAATTGTCAATCTACTATTATTATATAGAGGTAAGCAATTGTGCGTTTGTGAGTTGGTATGTTTGAGGCGGCTAATCTCCGAAACTACCTGATTTCAAAAATTCTTTCATTATTAGAAATATACATTATGTAAGATTGCTATAGGCTATATTTTATCTCAAAATTCCCACGGGAGCGAAGCCCCGGGAAACATAGTAAATAATAAATTCATGTCACTTGGGCTAACACGGACAGGGAATTCGAACACCGCTGTTGCTCACAAAAGTTGTATCATTTGCGACAACTACCTCTGTCGTCTGTCTGAGGGGCACTTCTCTTGTTTGTTGTGCACACAGGATATACAAATTTGACTGAGTAGTCGACATTTGACAGATTGCTAGATGACTTGGTTACGAAATAACTGGACAACCATAACACAGGACCGGACCAAATAGAATGGGTAGTGTGATTAAATGTCCTTTGTACAATGTACATGTACTCATTATATTCAGGACAATAATCTAGATTACGTAGACCTAGATTATCACGAAAGATTTACTTCTTTCTACTATATATAAAAACCTTGTTAAATCGATATTAAAGACCTTTGTTAACAGTGATACACATGGCTCTAAACTTTTTAAAGAGGTAAGCGTTTGTGAGTTTTTTTGAGATGGATAATCTCCGAAACTACTGAGCCGATTTCAAAAATTCTTTTACCATTAGAAAGTTACATTGTTAGAGATTGCTATAGACTATATTATATCTCAAAATTCCCACGAGAGCGAAGCCCCGGGCGATATCTAGTAAATAAATAAAATAAGTAGACATTGACCAACTTAAAAATAAATGAGGTTTATATTTTGTTGTATGTACGAGCGAACAAAATCACCTATATTTGAGGAAGATTGATTCAGATGATTCTTGGTGTGGTAAATAACTGGACATAGTGACATAATGTATAAGCATATATATACTTTTATTAGGCGATTACTGGCATACTATCAAGCACCACTTAACATTTTTATTAATTTCTTCTATTTCTTAGCGAAAATTGACAAAATATTTTAACAGATTATGCCAAAATAGATGCAGAATTTTAGTAGAAAGTATTGTCTCATATCATATACCACTATCGCGTCTGTCTGTCTGTATGAACGCGAAAAACTATTGGTCGGATATTTGTACGATTTTCACCAATAGATTTTGTGACGCCTGAGAAAGTTTCAGGTGAATAATTTATTATGGTTTTACTCAAGCGAAGCCGGGATGGGCCGTTATTTTCATAATAAGCTTCCGATTGATTGATTTTCAAGAACAATAGTACCTTTAAATGGTAATAAAAAAAATACTCTTAAAATTAAATCTACAATTTATAATTACGTTGAGAATTGCCTCACACATACCTATCCTATTTGAACGTTACTTTTCATTAAACCAGATTATTAAGTACTTCTCCCCTCGGCAATTACGCGTACAAATTGTATGAAATGTGAGTGACAAGACAAAACACCTCGCCTCCTTTACCGTGTCTTTGTACCATAGATTTATATAATGATAGACACCGCATTCTGCGCCTGACAATCTGCAAAGAGAGAGAGAGAGAGAGATCTCGAATTATGGTCGTGGACGCCTCAAAATAACCGCGGCTCAATAGCCGTGAGCGAAACGTTAAATAAGATAGGATAATTAAGAGATTGATTTATATGAAGTAACTGCCCGTTTCATTATAGTCATTTAATTACAAAAGTAGTAAATAGTAAATGTCATAATTTGAATGTTGTCGGGCATTCAAAGTCGGTAAGTAAATCATTAGGAGTTCCCTTGTCGAGAGCCGTTGTTGGGTGCACCATCAGATTCTGCTTATCATATTTATGCGTTATCATATATCTTTTTCAAAATTGAGTTAAAATATTTCACCCGAACATTATACAATATAACATATTTAGTTAAATAAAAGCGTACGATTTCTATTGGTATTTTTATTATTTCTATTAACATGGTAAATAAATTCTCGTGAATCGTGCGCTCGGTTCCACGTCGGATATATTATTCAGATGCGGTATCTATCTAAATATATATCTGCGTTTCAGCACAAATTGGATACAGGGCATTATTATCATCCCGACAACTCCCAAAAGATACGGCGAGAAATGTACACAGCAAATCTGTTTCCACTGAGTCGGCTGGCTGTCATGGGAGATGTGACGTTTTTGGACTCAGGGGTTGCTATTTGCTGAATTGCTTAATGATTTTGACATTATTGGAATGCTGTGGCTCTGATATCGTATCATCTGTGGACGTATGATTAGATTTTAAACATGTAATCGATTAAAAATTACTAAAAAAGGAAAGACAGGAAAAGCTTGTACCACGATGGGCAAGACGCTCTCTCTCTCTCTCGTCTAAGCGTTTTTCAGGTTTTTTCCTGAGCCATGAACCATGAACCATGTTTCTGGTTGCGTTCGGGGTTGTGAAGTCGCGAAGCCCGGATTATTAGCATTAAGAAAAACTTAATTTTTTAAAGATTTGATCGTGATTTTACAATTTGCCGCCTGCCGTCAACCCTCCTCGGGGAGGCTATTGTTGCCGATCAGCTGCCTGTCCGTCCCTTAGTCGCCATCCACGGAAGGATAAGGAAGGAAGAGTGGACTTATTCTAGGGCGGAACCAAACGCCTGCAAACAAAACATAACAATTGGAAAACTCTGCGCAAATGCTGAAAAACCCGAAAACCATTAAACTGGAAAACTATTAGGATAAATCAGGACCTCGTACATAACATTAAAAGTTGGAAGTGTAAAGTCAAGCTTACACTGCGCCAGTATAATAGGCGAGTTAAGTAGCGAGTAGGTTTAGTTTGTTCAATTAGTAACATTTATAATCATTATATTTTAGTAACATTTATAATCATTGTATTGATGGATGGATGTGGAAGATATGAAAACGACTTTAAATTGATTACCTATATATATAAAATGTGGGAATTTCGGGATAAAAAGCACCCTATGTGCTATTCCAGGCTAAATCGTTTTCGAAGTATCTTCCGCCGACACAACGGGATGGAGCTCAAAATCCGCTTTCCTACGTTTTAGGGTTCCTTATACAAAAGGTAAAACGGGATCCTATTACTAATAATCCGCTGTCCGTTTGTCTGTCCGTCTGTCACTAAGCTGTATCTTTATGAATCGTGATAGTTAGATAGTAAATTTTCACTGATGATGTACATACATCATCATAGTTGATATAGCAATATTGCTATATCAACTAATACAGAACAACAGAAATATAACAAAGAAGAATAAAAACGGCCAAACGCGACATCGATTACACATCGATTAATTCTCGCTTGGTTTTAATTCTTCTCCGCTTCTGAGAAATGAGGCTCGCTCTAAAGTAGTATATATATTTTTAATTGCCAACCAACTCGCAGAATGTGATATCATCGAGTCTAAAGTTGAACTATAAAGTCGGGCCCTGGTTAGGAACTTTTAAATATGACCGAGAGCAGAGTTTTACTTCGACACAGCTTTAAAATTGAGTTATTTTACAGCTCCACATTCGGGTGTTTAGTTGTGGACTTGTGATTAGTGGCTAACGACTTTGTGAAATCCCTTGGAAATTATTTGGCACCTAAATAGTGGTTTTGGTGTATATAGTTCTGTTCTTGCTGTTAAGTTTTGATACATATCTTCATATGTCGTAATTTATGTCTAGTAATATTCTTTGCGATTTAGATAAGTTATCGTGATGGTTTTTTGGAGTCGAATCAGGGGAAATGTCAATAGTTTGTAGCTTTTGAATTATATAGGTAGTTTATTGCCTTTTGAGAAATATATAATTTTTAATTTGACGAGAAAATAAATAAACTATTATGAAGGTGGTAATTTTTGTATTTGGAATGTGTTTTTGATTTGAAATATATAATTTTATAGAATATGGTAGTAAAAGTATATGTTAAATACAAATTTTGCTAAATTTATTAAAATGATACAAAAAGAGACTTTTCATTTTACGGAGAGTAAATTTTGAGAAAAGCATGTTTCGCGAAGTGCACAATGCGTGTGTATTATGCGTCAAACCCAATAAAACAACGTCAACAAAATAATATAAACCACTAATACAGAAAACCACTAAATACAGTTATAATGATAACGAATAAGCACAGTTAAGCAAACTTTTGCTCTTATTAAAATCAGATTAATTAAACCAATAACAAACTATTCACCATTCAGAAGCATTTAACCATTTGGCGCGGTTTAAATCGTATAATTGTTTGAACCATTTAGACCGCAAAACTATGTGATATTCTGCGTTCAATTTTAAACTAAAAGCAATGTCGTTTGGACTTAAAATAAAGTTGAATTTTGTATTATTTGGGTAAAATCTGGAATGAGATATAAATGTTTTTCACTGGTTTATTTGTAGTCATATAAATGTGGTAACAATAAGCCCTATGTGGTAATAATAAACGTAGCCGTCGAGTTTCGCAAGTCTCGACTCTGGGGTGCTACCATGAAACATAAAACACGTAGCACGTTGCGTCCACACGTTCTCTCTGTTTATTTACACAGTGCGTACACGATATAGATGTAAGAGACAGCATTTGGAAGTTAGTAGCGTGCTACTAACAGATAGTAATATCTTGTGTCTCAATTATGATATTGATTAGTATGATGAATGTGGACTATGTTATAATCTTACTAGCTGCACCCCGAGGCTTGGCTCCCGTGGGAATTTTGGGATAAAAAGTACCATATGTATTATTGCAGGTTATATTCTACCCGTGTACCGAATTTCATAACAATCCGTCCAGTTGATTTTGCGTGAAAGAGTAATAAACTTACAAACTTTCGCATTTATATATTTGACACTCTTTCCCCGCTCCCGGAGTGTAACCCGTTTTTATTTACTTTTTATTATTTAATATATCACAGTTTGCATCATTTCTTGCGTCATTATCTATTATCGGAAAATTACATAAGAAAGTCGAATTTCATAGAAATGTTGCTAAAAGGGAAACCCACTTAAAAACAAAGTTCAATCGCTTCATAATGGCTTGTTAGCAGTCAAAGCGAGAGAAAGTTAGTCTTCAATTGAATCACTTCCTATTGAGATGCACATCGCAATTAGTATGCAGCTCAAACTGTTGTCAAACTGTTTGAAGTGACGTGTACAACATTTGTATTGGGACTAGTTGGGTTTCAAATTTGAACTCATGAGATTTTTACAAGCTTTTATTTACAAATCAACTTGGGGCAAAAATATATTTTTTGTATTTATGTATTTTTGTAACGCGATAACTTTCGAACCGTTGATCTGATTTTGATGAAATTTAAAAGGTTTGTAGGATCTGTCAATATAATTTTATAGTGGGATAAGGGTAGGATTATTATCAAATAATGACTATCGGATCTCCCTGTCATCTATTTATTTAGAGGCATCAAGTGTTTTACTGCTAGACAAAGGCATTCTTTGGAAATAATCCCAAAATTGGAAGACCGATCCGTTTAGTGCTTGCGGTTGGCGACCCCAACCAGGAAAATAATATTTTTTTCCGTTCGATCCGGTCTCTTGTTAATATTTTCCAGTTTTCGCGCATACTTTTCAAATCTCGCCATTTCGTCCTTGTCTCGATATAATGTAAAAGCATTTCAAATATTTTTCAAACAGGTGAACCAGCAATCCGGTCTAGATACGCTCGCCTACTCGTGCTGATGCCGCCGGAACCTCCACAGATTCTCCAAGGATCGATTCTGAACACAGTGGAGGAGATGGAAGTCGATATCGAGTGTGTGTCTGTTGGCGGGAAACCTGCGGCTGAGGTGAACTTCAATTTATTCTTTCTAATTTTCTCTCGCACTCTCATTGAGCGTTTATCCCGGTTTCATGCTGTGATGCGGTGAAGCCCTGGGTAAATTTAA